>NC_091751.1:55593455-56193455 GCF_043380555.1 Nothobranchius furzeri | reverse complement strand
TTTTAAAAATAAAGTTGTGTTTTCCAATTAAAACGCTCTAAATTAGGAGAGTTTAGAATAAGAGTGACTCCTTGAATTTAAGTAAAAATCTACTTTTGAAACAACCAAAAAAACAAACAAAAAAAACAAGCAGATTGTTCTTTGAGGGGTTTACTGGTTAAGTTGTCGTGCAACAATATGGTTTTACATTAGGATGTGTTCAGAATCTTTGGTAAGGATCAAACAAGAAGACAATGGTCCTGTCAAAGTGCTGAACAGATCATGTTACACACAGCACACGTCTTCTGTCATGTTCTGCCACACAGTGAGGCACAAGAGCTGTTATTTCACAACTTTAAACCTAATGAGCTCATTAAAGTCACATGTGCAACTGAATATTTAACATGTAACTGGTACATTGTAAACCTACATGAGTTTGAATGGGTTTGTCATATGTGGATGACATTTTTTTAAACGTTTGCTCCTTTGCTATCACAGTCATACATTAACAACATTTCAGCACCATGCAAATGAGTCCCTACCTGTAGCAGTAATCAAGACGGCTCCCACAAAGAGCATCAAAGAGTGTCGTTCTCCAGAATCCATGTTTGTTTTTGCAGCACAGTCCGAGACAAGGCAGAACAAGTACGCATGCACGCAGGTGGAGCTGCCCGTTTTATGTGTGCATGCAAATCTTTTCTTGTTCTGCCCAGAAGTCAGAACTGGAGCTGACTGTTGGGCTGAGGTGTAGAGGAGAGCTGGGATTTGAAGGGATTTACAGGGGGCTGTATCACTGATTGTTACGGTAAAACCCAAAGTATATTTTCAGTCACAGCCAGCTGACACAACACATGCACCGGGGACTTGATATGGGAACGATTTTGGCGTTTCACTCTGAACATGGCTGCTGTCCAGTGTTGCTGTTGTTATTTAGCGGTCTACATGAGCAGTGCAACACGACGGCAGATTTAGTACATGTGCAATCTGTAAAATACGTTGCAACAGCATTTTTGATGAGATAGAACAAAATCTGTTCTATGAGCTGATTAAGGAACATTGCATGTTTACTGTGTGAAAGACAAAAGGAAGACAAGCATTTGTCAGAGGAACAGGTGGCACATCCTATCCTCTTGCAGCACACCCTACTGTGATGACTGACCGGGAAGTGCTGAGGATATTTTGTGTGTGTGTGTAACTAAAATACTCGCCACAATAAGCCCCACTTCCCACTCACTTGAGTAAACACGCACAATGAAGCTGGAAGTGATGAGTTGCAACAGATTTGTGTGTTGGTTTGTTTACACAGCTGTTAAAAAAAGGCAACACATTGGAAATAACTGCGGTGGTTTGCATTAAAGAGACTTGCTTCCACTAATAAACCTGATCTACTCTTGTAATAGTAAAAAAAAGAAAAATCATGGGAACAGCAGAGGGGCTGTTGGTGCGATTATTAATGTCTGTCTGGGGAATGTAGACAGAAGCATGAAGGCTGCATGTTAGCAGCAGCTGCAGCGTTGACGGTCGTACATACATCCCTTCAGGGGGAATGGAATAAGGTCAAATTTAGGTCATAAAGTCAGTAAATGTTAAAGGGAGAATACTTTTAGGTTCTGAGAGACCTGCAGCTGTAAAACAGATTAGGATTAGCAACATTACTCTCACCGTACTCCTATTTGTAGCTTTATATTTTTAATTTGAAGTTGTTTCAACCCAAAACATTCATAGAAATGTATTTATTTAGATAGATTATTTTTTACAAAAATACAGTTTTATCTATACAAATAAATATTTGAAATATATAAAGTTAAAAAATAACATGTACAGTCTGCATTTTACAGGCGTAACCTTTGCAAAAGGCAATAACTTATTATTTTGTACAAATTTATAAGTTAAACAAAAAAAAAGTGTCATGGCTCGTGGCCGATGATGACTGATACATTCATGTCTGCATTTAGAACTAATAGTCAGCGTCTGTGTGAGGGGAAATAATATGCGACAAAAGAAGAAGTAAAGTTTGCATGAGTCCATTCTCGTGCATCTCAGACATTTTAGTCATTGTCTCTTGTTTTTAGTTAAGTCTTAAAAGAGTTCAGCGCCAAAGCGATGATCCTCGGCACACTCCGGTAGAACGATTCGTTCTCCAGCCCTGCAAGGCTGTAAAAGGTCAAAGGTCGTCCTCCCACTACAGCTTTGATCCGTGCCTGGTAGAGTCCTCGATCATTCTTGGAGCTCAGATCGACTAACACCTGAGGAGCAGAGAAACCAGGTTATAGTCACAGCTGCAAGAGATGATCCCACATCTGATTTCTCTGTAATTTACCTCCTGGAAGGTCATCCGCAAATTCTTGTTTGGGATGTTGAGAACCCAGCTGTAGGACTCTGTGATTTGGCTGACTTGCTGTGAAGCCTCTCTCAGTCCAGGACAAACTACAAAAAAAAAAAAAAAAAAAAAAAAAAAAAAACACCAATACATGCCGATTGAAAGCACACAATTAAACCGAGACAGCATGAAATACTTTTAAAGCGTGATGCGAGGCTTACTTCTCCCACTGGCAGCAGGAATTTGGCTGTTTTGAAGAAGGCTCCTGGATTTCCTGTGAAGACGTAAAGGCTTGCCAGCATGTCCAGAGTCGGAGGTTTCTGCGTGAGGCTTATTAAGGCCTCGCTGGACAGCAGACTTCTCTTGGAGTGGTATAGTTGAAGATTTTAGGTCCACCTCATCTTTGTTTTGCGTAAATATGAAGTCCTCAGATGGGCTGCTCCATTGTGACGTGCCACTTTCCTCAGTCTCATCTCGAGTTTCTATTTTTTGAATTTCATCCATGAAAGCTGTAACAAACGACCAGTGGTCCTGGGGTTTTGTGGACAAGGATGGTGATACTGTTGATCTTATGGAAGAAGGGAGACGCATTGGATTCTTGGGAGAGCCTTCTTGAAGGTAGGCTGGGTCCAAATGCAGGAGAGGAGGAGCTGCTCTGGAATTTAATCTGGATTGAAGATCCAAAATGACAGATTTATACTGTCCTTCCAGCTGTTGCACAAATGAATCCCGAGTCTGTAGATAACAAAATAATTCATCTAGATGAGCACAAACGTGTAAACAGTCAGAATAAACAGTTAGATAAATTTTAACCTGTAGAAACAGGAAGTCCTTGTTTCTCTCAGGTGTGGAGGATGCCTCTGTGATTCCAGCCTTGCGTTGCTCTTCCAGATCATCAGCCACATTTTTCAGGAGTTCCTCCCAGTTGTCCACTGATGATCCAACGTCTCTGAATAAAGCCGACGAATCTCCAGGAAGACCCTGATCTGCATGTGTCACAGCTCCACCTAGCTGTTCTACAAATAATGAAGCAGCTGTTAAAATAGCTGCACCACACTTCAGCTGATTCATAATCTGTACTTTTGTCAAAACATGAAGTAAAACAATGAGATGTCTTTTTTTTCTGTACCTTCAGTAGTCTGTGTGAGATCTCTTCTCTCTCGGCTGGGGGTAAAAGTTGAGCTATAGATGTTCTCCACAAGCTGAGGCAGAGTCTGGGTGAAGAACGTCAGGTCCACTTTGTCCCTGATGTAGTCCTCTGCCCTCTGGAGAAGGTCTAACAGGGTCTGCAGGAAGGAGCGTAACTCTGCATAAGAGACAGAACAAAAAGTTCAGAAACTCCAGACAGATGTGGGGAAAAGTCTGCAAAGTTAAAAATGAATTTACAAAAACATATTCTAATCAGAAAGCTTGATCTAAATCAGATCAGTGTTCTGTGCGCTAATCCTTTGCCTTCAAAACATCAGTTCTTCTCTGAAAACTTGCTAATGGAACTCTTAAACTAATATTCTGTTGATGTTTCTGGCTCACACCATAATTTTATCTTTATATAAACCCAGACACACCTGCTCAAACTCTAAATGTTTCTTACAGATTCATTATTTCCCCTGTTTCCAGCAGCTGGGTCAGCCTTCAAATTCTGACAGATAGCTATTCTGAACAACGTGTCATCGGTCCAGAGCAGCTGCTGCCATTTTTCTGAACCCATTTTCTCATGTTTCCTTCAAATTACAGTTACTTGGTCTTGTTTCCGTAAAATAAGTTTGATTTTTGGACTCTAAGACCACCAGGTACCGGAACAGTTTCTTCCCAACAGCTGTCAGACTCCTGAACTCTGCCTCCTGACATATGACCCACGTTAAACTCGTGGACTGCTTGTATTAACTACAGCCTGTACATACTTATAGTCATAGAATATTCATAACATACTTCATACCGTGTACATTATAACATACGTAATAGATCCATTTCTGTAATATACTTACACATCTATATTATTGCTAACATATAATGTAATACATCTATATCACGGCTAAAGCACTTCTGGATGGATGCAAACTGCATTTCGTTGCCCTGTACCTGTACATGTGCAATGACAATAAAGTTGAATTCTATTCTATTCTATTCTATTCTAATCTTTTGCAAAGACCACAACTTCTGCTTCCAGTGGACAGGTAACTGGATCCTATGGGTTCCTGTCAGCTCTGAACTGAAGCCCCTTCTGGACATCTTCTCAGAGGAGGTAAGCATCTTGTGTCTGATCTGCGACCACGTGTCTACTGTCCTCGACGTTATTTCTTTTAAATTTTGGAATATTTATCGTTTTTAAATTATGCTTCACCGCATGTTCCATGCTCAGATCTCAGATGTACTTTGTTCCACATCCATTGAGATGGGCGGTTAAATAAGAGAACTCACGGCATTTCTTAAAGCGGGTGAAACATTTGTCTTCAGCTATTTGGCTGCAGACACTTGCAGACTGAGTGGGAGGGCAGGTCAGAGTATAGAAGCGACAGAGAGAGAGAAACTCCGTCTTCTGCTCCTCCTCTGTCATTTCTGTCGTCTTTAGGAGCTCCGGGCATGTTGGCTCTCTGCTCGCTGATGATTCTAAGAAAGGTGAGATAGCAGCTTTATTGGTGATTCAACTACATCAAATTTTGCAAATCAGTCCATGTATTTTTCTAGTAATGATATTGGAGGTGTGTCGTTGTTTCTCACTCTGCATCTCAGCCTGAATCCAGTCAGCAAACGCTGACACTCGTGTGTATACGCCGGGCTTGCCTTTCTCCCCGCAGCCGTCTCCCCAGGAGGTGATGCCATGGAGCTGGAAACGACCCGAAGTCCTGTCCTGGTAGATCAGGGGACCTCCAGAATCACCCTAGACACAACAAAACTTTTTTTTACATTTTCTAAAAGAAAAAAACACGTTTTTCTGCCAAAACAAAGAATCTGAGAGGAGCTTGGATAAAACATTGCAAACTCAACCTGAGAGGAAATGTGAAAAAAGCTCAACAAAAGGATTCTGTTCTGCCCACCTGACAGGAGTCTGCACCTCCAGAGAGATAACCAGCACACAGCATGGTGTTGGTGACCACGTCTTTCCCGAGAGTACTCTTGCAGGTGCTCTGAGGCAGCAGGGGGACCTTGGCCTCCATCACCACATCAGCAGAAGGGCCATCTGTGAGGGAAATACACAGAAATAACCTGTCATGGGCCTGCATTTTTATATCAAACTTTAAAAGATTTATATAAAACCTTATTTATTCAAAGACTACTCTTTCAAGCCCAGGAACACCCACACAATTCTATATAAAAATGTGTAGCGATAAAAGTTAATCAGGAGTTTAAAAATGTTCTGAGTTATTTACAAGCTGGTCAAAATGTCCACCACTCACCTTCGTATAAGGACCCCCATCCTGCCACTAGACAGGGGCTACCTGTGGGGGGCTCCACACCAGAGGGGAGGCACACGGGCCTGACGTGTTGGGACAGGACGACTGGGGAGGTCAGCTCCACCAGAGCGATGTCATTGTTAAAGGTTTTTGCGTTAAACTGTAAGAAAACAAGCTAAGAAGTAACTAAATAGCAACTGGGTGACTGAGTTCTGATTGTTTTAGAAGTAGAGCATCAATGTGTTCACCTTTGGATGGGGGATGATACGGTTGACTTTGAGAACCTGCTCATCAGGATCAGCCTTGGTGATGTCAAAGTCGCCCACTGCAGCAGTCCAGTAGCTCTCGCCACGCCCACTGAAGAAAAAGGAAAGGTGTAATGATTAAATAAATAAATAAAACTAAATCAGTGAAATTAACATTTGTCCACTCAGTGACTCTCTTACCCAGCAAAACAATGTGCAGCAGTGGCCACCCAGGCGCTGTCCACCAGGACCCCTCCACACATCAGCCCACCATCCAGCTGCAGGTTAACCAGCCAGGGCCAGCTGCCTGGAGGAGCTGGAGAGCCACCTACGATCCTGGAGCGGGGCTGCGTGGTGTTCTGCATCATGGGTGACCTCTGACCACACACTGCTGCTGGGATGGAGAAAAGGTCAAAGATATGCCACAGGTATGAAATATAAGTATGGAAACTCAAGAAAACACACATTCCCTGACCTTGTGCATGTGTCTGCATAGAGGGCTCCAGGCTCTGCATCGTGTTCAGCAGGCTGCACTGGAGGACCCGTGCACTGCAGCTCTCACCCATGATCCTGATGCAGCTCTCTGTTTCCAGCTCAGCAGGCAGGCAGCGGTGCTGGTAGTACGCACAGGCCTGACTCAGAGCCCAGCTACGCTCGGCCTCCCCCTGAAGCTTCTGAGCCTTGCTGATCACAGAACAGCTGGGCTCTGATAAGGCACTGGAGGAAGACGCTGCTGGACATGAAACAGTAAATACACCAATAAATAATCTGTGATGATGTCAAGCTGGCTATGAGGAAGAAATATATTTACAGCAGGACACTGAGAGCTGTCCACAGTTCTGAAACAGACAGGGGAGACATCCCCGGCAGCCCGCCTCTGCACGACTTCTCTCAGATAAGCCACGCTCCAGAGAGGAGAGGGCGCTGGCCATGGCTGCTTCCAGAACCACCGTGCCTCGATCAGACAGAGCTGCAGGGGGACAAGATGTCAAATTACATCCACCTAACGTAGTCTTGATGATCAGTTTATCAGAGCAGAGTCATTTTAAAGATGTTGGCGTGGCACATAAAAAAGAGTTAGCGACAGATTCAAACCATTTCATGGGCATAATTTATGTTTCATGGAAGGTATTTTATGGTATTGACCAACAGACAGGTCAGGATATTCAGGAACAGGAACAAGTTTGTCCTGGGAGGTGTTACTCTCTATCCCGTTTTGCAGCAGACGCTCAATTTCCCCTCAAATGAGATTTGGATATGAACAGCATCGTTTTTATATTGTGTTACAGGTCAGCGCTCGACAAAACTATGTAGAACAAAGAAATATAAAGAGGATGAAATGTCGCGGTGCCATGGGAAAAGTTTTGTGGACTAGTAATGTTTAACTATTACGATATGTGGAAAACTCCTGGGTAATGAGCCACACCCCGTTTGGAGGAGATGGACATTACAGAAACATGTAAAATAACTTAAAAGACCAAGTGAGTGGGTTTAAAGTGGCAAGCGAGGCTGACAGTGGGTTCATGAGAGGAGGTAGTAGTTTCATAAAAAAGGCATTGAATTATGTAAAAAGTTAGAAAGAAGTTTTGAAGCACAAGTGAATCTTTTTTGAGCCTGGAGAAAAAATAGCTAGAGTAATCAAACTCCTAGACCAGTGGGTTAACACTGGGATCAACTTTATTTTAGTGTTTCGCATTTAAGACAACGTGGTTTATGGAACCAGTGGAGACATAACACGAGGCTTTTCACGAGTTTGGACGGAATTGTGCTCATGTCACTGTGAAAGTTCTTTGTGGTGAATCAATAAAGACGAGAGGTGGGCATCCCTTTTATAGAGTTGCAGGTCTCATTTTTCCACCTTGGTCCCAGTTTGGTCCCTGTAACATGAGCACATTTTTATTTGAAGACTTTGGCAGCGGGAATAACAGGACTTCTTGGAAACTACATGGAAAACTGGGGTTTGCTGTGGGAACACCACGTTAGGATAAATCAGTGCAGCTTTCTGGTAAGTGTGTCTCTTTTCTCATCGTGCATTTTGAGCTCATTGGCAGCAGTTTAGAGAAGCTGCTCACGCTCAGAGCACTGCTAATGCTTCAACAGACACACTTCAATCATACCGCCGACCCTGCGGCCCACCCCCCCTCCCCGTGCTTCACCACATCACAGGATAGCTAACAAAGCTGATTGAAGACTTAATTAGAAGAGCAGGGCTGAGTGGGCACAGGCTGGCGAGTTAGAGACCGGCTCTGAGGGCACCGGCTGGCAGGTCCGAGCTAGCTGGGACCCAGAGATGCTTTTAAACTCCTCACAGCAGAACCTCATCTGCAGGCTTTGACAAGTCTAACCTATGGGAGTGCAACTGCTTTGACCAATTACTCATTCTCAAATTACATTTAAAATGTGTTGCAAGATGTACAACTACTTTTACGACTTGAGGACAAATTTTACCTCCTGTTGAACTTTTGTTAAATGCTTAGATGGTTAAACACAGTGGGTTAAGAGTTCTAGCCAACCTGTTGGTGTCTGTGAACTGTTGCTATGACTACGACACAGTCTCTTTTGCTTCTTACTGTTTGAACCTTGTGCCCGATCATTCCCGTTGAATTATTTTTCTTTGTTTATGTGTTTGTTCAACCACTTGGCTCTGGCTTAAGTAAAATCCAAATGTAAAAAGGCTCTTAAAGAGGTGAATGGGTTGACACATAAGAACCAAACTTAAATTATAATTTTGTCATCAACGTTTTTGTCATTAAATCATAATTTTGTTGTTCCTTCTTTTTTTTTTCTTGAAAAAAAATTATCCAGTTTAACTGAGATAAAATATTTTAGCACCAACTGAGGACGATGCTTCTGGAAGGTTCTTTTTCAAATGGTTTTATTCTGTTACTAATACTAATCGTCTGCCACAGACCGGTGTTTTAGAACACAGATGTCTTAGTTGGTCCTCCACTGAGGAAAATTTGAAACAATTTCAAGAAAGCCTGACATCTTGGAGTCAAAGTTTTAACAAAATTAGACCTGTTTTCAAAGTTTTTGAGCATTTTTTGTTGTTAAGTTTAAAGAACGTACCTTTGAGTGCACTCTGTGGCATCCTGTAGACCTCTCTACCTGTCGGTGCACCCAGCAAACAGTCCAGTTCCGTGAGAAGCAGTGAGACCACCAGCAGCAGCATGGTGTCCAAACATCAGAACCTCCCCTCACTCTTCAGGGACAACAGGCGGACACCTGCGGGATGTCCAAAGCTGCAGGAGGTGCTGTAAATACTCTGTAGCGTGTCCTTGTCCTTAACGTCTGGGTGCTATCTCCCTCCTCCTGACTCTTTGGACGCTCCCACACTACGGTGCAAGGCATCTGTCTGTAAACAATAGAGGTCTGAAGTGTTCCCTGGAATATATAGAGTCCCCAAGAGAAGACCAGAACGAGACAGGGGGAGCAAACCTAGGAAGGGGAGGGAGAGATGCTCCAATGGCCAATACACAAACACATGAATTCATTAAGACTGTGACAGCAAATCGGGCACAACTTGCCAAGGCTGGACATCACAAAGAGGTTTGGTTCTATGAAAAGAGATCGAGGGAGGGGGACCCAGGGAAATGGGAGAGGGAGGGTGAGCAGAGGGATTGGTTGGGCAACTGGGAAGGGGGTGTTGTTTGAATTAATTAGTGTGAGAGGAAGAGGGGAAAAGCTCTGCAGATAAGGATATGTGCTGATGTGACACAGTGTTATGCAGAGAGAGAGGGACGTCAATCAGAGACTGAAGCGAAGAGTCACAGCGGAGCGGGTGGGACGCACAGGGACGCTGAGTGTGAGAGAACAGGAGGGAGAGGGGAGGAAAGTGTCTGCCATTCGTGTCCCTCAAAGAGGGCATTGTCCTTGGCGTCCCTCTGAGGATACCCACATCAAAGGCGTCCCCCGGGCATCACTTGGCTGCCGCATGCTTTGATCACTTACAGCCTTTTGTGCCTCCCATTAAAATATTGTCAGTTCACATCACTTTTGTCTTTCTCTGCTGAACTCTGCTTTTGTTACATAAAGGTACAGTAACACGCTGCTCAGGAACATGGAGGATCTGTCAAGAAACCCATTTACTGATGGCAGATTCTTGGTCTTTTATCACATTTTTACCATAAAACATAAAATTTCCAGAATAATCTTGACCTAAACTCTTCTAATTCTTATCAAAGAACAACTTTTCATCGTGGCGTTACAAGACGGAGACCACATGAACAACAGTGAGTCAACGGCAAACACATTTGATCCAAGTAAATGTCTTTTCATGTCTTTTTAGCAACTGGACTGAAGAGTAACTGGTGCAGATGGAACATTTTGGCTACGTCTGAACGGTTATTACATTCAGATCTGGATGCTGCTGTTACAGTTTGAAGTTGACGACAAATCTGAAAGAGGTTTTGTTTGTTTGCAGCCTGCAGAAAGGTGGAAGAACTCTTTGTAAAACCAATAGCCAGCTGTTAGAATCCAGCCGTTTAATCAGAAATGTAAATCTGTCATTGACTCATGGAGATGGTGGTGTGTGGAACACACAAACAACACAATGCTTCAGATACAGTCAAGAGTTTAGACAAAGTAAACCAATAAAAAAAGGTTTTTATTTTCATTTTCAGATGTTTGTTAAATAAGAGTTGATATGCCCCCCTCCCCAGCCAGCCCCCACCTCAATGAGACAATGAATCCAAGATCTGAGAGCAGGATCAGGCCGAGCGAAGCAGGAGCGGCGGGGAACAAACGGGCGGCACCTCTTTTTTTCCTTCCTTTCCTCCATCCCGATTTCTTTTGATGTCCTTTGATTAATTTGCTCAGTTTTTGTTCCTGAGGCCTTTAGCACAACCTTTTTGTCTTCTGCCAGCCCGTCTCACGTTTGCGATGTTCTGCTTCAGCTTCTGGCTTCATTACGAGTCACACACACATCTAACAGTAAATGGGCATTGAGTCAGCTCCGTCAGAGGCAAAGCCATTTGGCTGCGGACACTGGTCATCTTGACTTCAGAAAGTACAAGGAATCTACTCTTTTGATCCACAGGTCTATAGAGGATTGTTTCTATTGAAATGGAGCCTAAAATAAGCACTTTTTAAAAACCTTTTGGCGTTCCAACCATTTAGAAGAACATGTTTTAATGCAGGGCTGCGCAGTGGCGCAGTGGTTAGAGCTGTTGCCTTGCAGCGAGAAGGTCCTGGGTTTGCTTCCCAGCCTGGGATTTTTCTGCATGGAGTTTGCGTGTTCTCCCTGTGCATGCGTGGGTTCTCTCCGGGTACTCCGGCTTCCTCCCACAGTCCAAAAACATGACTGTTAGGTTGATTGGTCTGTCTAAATTGTCCTTAGGTGTGAGTGTATGTGTGCATGGTTGCTTGTCCTGTGTGTCTCTGTGTTGCCCTGCGATGGACTGGCTCTCTGTCCATGGTGTACCCCGCCTGATTGCCTGTTGACTGCTGGAGATAGGCACTAGCCCCCTTCCCCAGCGACCCTGCGCGGACAAGCGGGTTCAGAAGATGGATGGATGTTTTAGTGCACATGCACTGAAATTGACAGAATAAATAGAGTAAAATAAAACACAGTGGTGCAGTTGGTAGCACTGTTGCCTTGCAGGAAGATCATACGTTCAAATCCCAACATGAGGTATTTCTGTGTGGAGCTTTCTCACATAAGGGTTCCCCTTGGGTACCCCGGCTTCCTCCCACAGACCCACAATTTGACCGTAATGTTTATTGGTCCCTCTAAATTGTCCTTATGTGCATGCATGGTTGTTTGTCCTGTGTCTCTGCATTTCCCTACAAAGGACTGGCAACCTGTCCAGGGTGTACCCTGCCTGTTTGCTCAATGACAGCTGGAGATAGGCACTAGCCCTCCCGCGGCCACGCACGGATAAACAGGCATCGATGACGGATGGATGGATAAATAAAATTAAATGTCCCAGGTCAGGACAGAGACAACAAAACGTGTGTTTATTAGCTTCCAACTCAACTTTAATGGAGCAAATTTCCTTTAAATCATAAACCAAATGATTTTTTTCATCTGTTTCTCTCATTTACATGGTTATAATGATGTGAGAAATCATTTAGAATACATTGAATTTATTCTCATTTTGATAGCTTGTTAGAGAATTTCAAGTTATAATGCAGATCTTTGCTAATGCATAAATGTGATCATACATTCATTAGCTTTAGATTCTTTAATACAACGTAGCTGCAGGATGATCGCCACTTAAAAACTTAGTTGTTGCTATAAATGTGTTAAATGGCCTGTATTGATATAGTGCCCTCTAGGTTTCTGCAACCCCCCAAGGTGCTTTACAACACCACCAGTAATTCACCAACACACACACATTTTCATGCTAGTGGTGATGAGCTTCATTGTAGCCACAGCTGCCCCGGGGCGCACTGATGGAGGAGATGCTGGCGTACATTGGCATCCCCTGTCCCTCCTACCAACACCAGCAGGCAAGTTAGGTTAAGTGTCTTGCCCAAGGACACGACTGCAGCAGACGGGGCCCTGAACTTGCAACCATCCGGTTATGGAGCAGGTGTCTGGAAGTGATTCGTTGTATGGCTCACAACTGACCGGCTGCTCCAGGGAGTTACATGAAAAAGAAAAAACAATGCACGGCGTAAACAATGAGAACCTTCACAACACACAGGTATTGTGTTCAGTTACGAAACCCTTTTCTCCCATTGTCTCTGGGAGAAAACAATTGAAATCTAGGTCAGTGGGGTACGCAGCGGAGAAGAGGTTCCCAACATTTCAGCTCAGACACTTGAAGCCTCTGACAACGGTCAAGGCAGAAGACTGTCAGCAGGTCGCTGTTGTTATTCGATGCCTTTTGACATATCAACCACATTAGCTGCCATTAGATTCCTATTAAACGCTAAGTGTTAAATAATGAAACATAAAATTTGAGAATAGAAGGAGTAATTATGATAAGGCTGATCAGGTTTCGGTGGAAAACAGGTCAGATTACTCATCGTGATATGTTGATCCTCTCATGTAATCAAACATTAAAGGACAAGCAAATTTGAATGTGTATCAGTGCATAAAAGAAAAAGTTTAAGTTATTAACAGGCTCCTGCAGAACCTATGGAAGGTTTCAGGCTCTGGACACCATCTGCTGGTTAAATAGGAGCCTCACACTTTTCTAAAAGCAAGAAAAATAAAACAAACTGATGTACCTTATTGAGAATCCATGTCCCACCAGCAAATTAGTAATAAAATAAGAAGATCATTAATTAGTCATTTCAGTTGAAGGTTAACTCTCAGATGTTAGATGAGAAGGGATACAGATTAAAGAAAGATTACAGTCCTTTATCAACCCTCTGGAGGCAGGCGTTGCAGATTTGCAACGTTAAATCCTACCTACCAGGTTACTCGACATACGTACTTCATGAGCATTTTTTTAACTCAGAAGTACCCCTGAAGGACTTAGTTGTTCGTCCTTTTATCAAAACTTATTTTGAGCCTGAGAGAGTTAAAAGGCTGCAGTTGATGAGGAAAGGCTGACATCTAGTGTCACAGGAACACGTCATTTCAACTTTTCTGTAGCCTGCATCAGAACCAACATCCCCGCACAGGATTTAATTAATTCATTTTCATCGTGGCTTAATGTCATTCCTTCTAAATCTTAAAAATACAGGATCATTCACATTCAGTTTACTGCAAATGTTTAACGTTTCCATTTTGCATGTATTTTTTCAGATTGTGAATTTTTTAATTCTTTTGTTTTCAAAGTTTACTTTCAAAGTGTTTATCCAACCAGATTTATGGCCAAAAAATAGACAAGATATTTGATTATTGTAACTAAATGGCAACAAAAATATGGGACGTGTGTACTTGGATCAACACTGTTTAGGCCAGCAAGCTTTATAGTTTCAAAGGAAGAAGGCGAAAAGAGAAAACTCATTAATATTGCATTTGATTTAGACTTTCTAATTTGATTTCTCTATTTGAATGGGAAAGTGCATAAAGTATAAAAAAATAACACTCAAATACATGAGCTACGCATGCTAACACACCAGCATGGTAGAACAAAGCCATAGGGTTGAAGCACAATCCAATTATAAAAGCAGTAAAAACATAAACAAGGTCGACCTGTCTTAAGATAATAACTTTAAAGTACCTAAAACTTCTAAAATGCTGACCTTAAAATAACATATTTGAACACTTATTTAAAGGCTGGACCATTTTTGATACAGCCATTCAATTAGGACCAAGTTAAGTGGAGGAAGTAAAAACCTTAAGGCCACACGGTGGCAGTCTGGGATAGAGACTGGCAACATTCTCCCTCTGCGTACGTACTGTACATCAGCGTTGCTTCATATTAGTTCTGCCTACAGAATAAACTAGAAGACCACTAAAAGCATTTGATCAAATCTAAATTCTGACATTCACACTGATACATAAACAGAGAAAATCTTTTGGATACAAACAGGAAATAGCACCCACCTAAACTGTTAAAGCACATGGTATCACCTGAAAATGAAATGGCAGCAAAGAAAGAACAAAAACATCAAAACAAAAACAAGAGTGTCACTGAAAATGCATTTTTTAAAAAGATTCTCACCTTCTTTGGCCTTTCCTCTCTCTGTGACTCTCTTACACAGATGCACCTGCAGGACCTGAGAGACTACAATATAAAACTAAAGAGAAAATGAAAAATCAATAAATGAAATAATCTGGTGTTCAGTTTTCTGAAAAGAAAACAACAATCATAGACATTTAATTTAATCTGGATTAGAAATCTGCACATGGAGTCAAATTCAATGACTTATTTGTTTGCTGTGTAGTGTTTGGAGACGAATGCTTCGTCGGGTTTGGTCTCACCTGCTGCTGCGGTGTTCTGACTTGACCTGCTGGGAGAGACAGAACACCTCACCCTCTCTTCCTCCCTCCTCCTCCCCCGCCTCTCTCCAGCCAAGCCATTAGCCATGAATCATGGTGCTGCTACCATCACAGCCAATTGTCTGGATGGAAAGCAGACTCTGCCTCACTTACTGTTGTGTGTTAGCTTGTGCCTGAACAGCGGGTTCTGGATTATAGTTTGTCTGATCATCTTGCCGCTTCAGGACGGAACAGGTAAGCAGACGACATTTCAGTAAAAGCAACTACAGGAGGGGGATGGATCAGCATTGAAGTAGTTTATAAAACAGACGATTTTTATATATTTTTTATTGCACTGTTCTTGGGTTAATTTTGGATAGTTTGCTCTGCATGCTGTTAACATTGCACTCACATGTTTAGCTTTGCACTGTGTCTTGACTTTCTGCACAGAACAGAAGGCAAATTTGTGGAATGAAGGGGAGTCAGAGAGAGAAAACTCCTCTAACGTGTCACTGGGAAACCCGGGAGCAGATGTGGTGGTGAAGGGATGCAGAGATTGGACTCTGACGCGAATTATCACCACTCTGAAAAGTGCAGTAAGTGTTGCTGGGGGGTTGCTTCTTATTTGTCGATTGCCACTAACAAAGTGCACATGCAATGTTTTCAGACTTTACACTGAACAAACACCACACATATTAGTTATACCAATACTAAAAAACTTATTTTGTGAAATGTGAATGCATTGAATGCATATGACTAAGTGCAAATATTAGTACTCTGCAAAATCAAAATAAAATATAGATTTTTTTTTTGCATTAGATTCACGCAAAACTTCATTTACATGCATGTTTAAAACATTTAATTACTTGATTTTTGCATATTTTTCTATTTAAAATTATTTGTGTTTGGTCACAAAATAAAAAATAAACCATTCTGTTCTTCATCAAAGCATACAGAAATCTGAGACTGAGCAGATTACGGTCCAGACAGAAATCACCTCTCCTCTCCAACAACAACAGTTCATCTGACTCAAACAAACCAGGCATTTATTAGCTTGTTATGAGCTGAGGGAGCGCAGTAGTCAGATGGAGGCTGTTGATCTTGTTAAAAAGGTAGATGTGAGAAGACCATTATCTGGATCATGGCAAACACAAACACAAAATGCAAGTGTGTGTCACCCACACACACACACACACACACACACACACACACACACACACACACACACACACACACACACGCACGCGCACACATGCACGCGTGGACACACACACACACTTTGTGTGCTCTATCTTTTATGATCTGTACACTGGACACAGCACTTGTTGCTTTTAAAGTTCCTAAGTGGGAGCGATTCAGTACAAATGAGAGGAAAATGGAAACTTTAAGATGTGTACCAGTAAGATAACGACCATAATTGTTGGTGAGTTTGCATACTGGTTGACCACTGATTGTATATTCAAGGAGTGATGCATAAAGTAATAAGGGATGACCGGTAATATTAATGATTGACCAAGCCTGTTATACACAATTTATCACAAGTGGTTGCTAAGAGCCTCCGAACAGGAGGCTTGGTTAAGTTTCCGACAGCAGACGTGAGCGTTACATAAATAAACTCCTTCATTTTAGATGCATTTGATCCATGCAACAAAATCTGATCTGATTTAAATGTCTAACTGTAATTGTGGACTGATTTTAAAGAGCAAGTCACCCCTTACAAGAAGCGTACTTCACTCCCACTTCATGTTTGAAAAATGCAACAAATGCTGTTGCCTAGCAGACCGAGAGGGTGGAGCCACTAACAAATACACACACTCACGACATTGTGACATCATAATGTACCAGTTTACATCATAGCATACCTCTTAGCCAATAGCGGTGGCAGATTTAAATTCAAATGCAGTGCAGAGTTTTTACCTGACAATGGCACAACACTGACATTTTCTGGCAAAAAATTTAAATTTTAACTAACATGCACTAAAGTGCAAAACTATTGACTACACGTGTCTGCAGCACGATTAGACACGCATTTATATAGTTTATCAGAAAAAAATAGTTGATTTGGCAGTGACTTGCTCTTTAAAATGAAGTGATTTAAATGCATGCTCACAGCTTCATCTTAACAGATCACTGAGCTCTGTAGCTGTTTTCAGGCCTTCTGTAAAGTAAAGCTGATGCTGAAACCATGGTGGGACTGAGAAACTGTTCTTCATGGGAACCCCTGCTGCTTAAGGCCTCTAGCATCAAGTCCTGTGCCAACGGCTGCTCCATGGGCATCACTGCACACCTCACCTATGCTAATGCTGACACAGAATCTGTAGAAGGTGAGGACATTCTCAGTGCAAAAGTCGACATATCCCAGTAAGTCAGTGGTGTTCAGGCATGGTCCTTGAGAGGTGCTACATGATTTTAATATTTATCAGCTCAAATGTGTCTGACTTGAAATAATAGGTGATTAGCAGATTTCTGTGGAACATGACAAAGGGCTGAAGTGCGAGTTGGGCGCCAATGGTTTCACCTAATGGAACGTGTATTTAATATTTTTGTCATGTTTGAGGGTAATTTCTTGACCCACGACATGAAGAATCACCACAGAGAGACAGAAGGTAAGTTTAAATGATTTATTATGAATGGGAGAGGTAGACGAAGCTTCTGCAGGACTGGAGGGATCCGCGGGGGGTGGGGGTGGGGGGTGGGGGGTCTGAGAGAGGAAGAGAGGTCAGAGTCTGGAGCAACGTGAGGTGATGATGGAGAAATAAAAAGGCTTACTGTTTCCTGGAAGATCTGGGTATTTTGAGGGGGGTTTAGTCAGACCTGGCTGGATGGGGAGACCGAGGAGCTGCAGGTGGATAGGTGGGTGATGGAGAGCTGGCGATCAGGGGCAAACACTCAGCAGAGATGGTAATGCAGCACAGATCATGACAATTTTAAAATAATATGTGAGGATGAAATGGACTGTCAATGGCAAAAAATAAAGTACTGAGGACTCATCCTTGAGGTACACCCCGTCACTTCTCTATCAAAAAAAAAAACCACAGAAACAAACACGTAGATTTTAGGTGGTATACATATACTACCTAATGTTTTGTTTTTGTGTTTATGAGTCTTTGACTACTTGTGAAGAAACTTTGTGATGGTTGAAACGTGAAAAATACATCGGCCTGGAATTCAGCATCTGATGTATTTTCATAAGAACATAACTCATTGAAACTTCATGTTTAGTCAGTAGTTTAGTTCAGAAAGATTACCAGGAGTTTTTTTTTTCTTTTTAAACTAACATCTGTAACTTTAATCCAGGAGTGTTTGTGTACCCTCTGCGGGAAAAAGAGATTGTGGTGGGCTTTGAGGCTGTGATTGCGGGTCGACTGGTCGGGGTGCAGATCCAGAGCCGAGGGAAGCTGAAGGACTGCTGTTTGGACTGCTGCCCTGGATCTGGCCTTGAAGCACATAGTGGAAATAGCCAGGAATGGGGCTGCTGTGGGATGTCCAGCCTGGACATGCAGTGCACTAATGGTGAGAAGCGGGTGGAATGACTACATTCAGAAAAAGACAAATGAGATCAGATTTTCAAGGGAAGGATTTAGATTTTTTTCTTGTTAAAAGATCATGTCTGTTCATTCTTAATGGAGGCTAAGAGTTAGTCCCAAGAGTTGATTTGAATAGATAAAGGAAATCATTACTTGTTGTGTTTTTTAAGAAGCACATCTAATTAACGCTCATGCAATAGAGTTTTTAGTATTTTTTTTAATTGGGAAACAGTTTAACTAAATTAATAGAGATGAGATGGAAAAACGTGCTTAGATATCTCTTTGATTGCCTGAAAAAGTTAATTTCTTTAATTATTACCAAATTAACCTACTAGTGATCTGATTTTAGGACATCTGATCCTGGATGAGGACCAGGAACGAACTACCTTTGTTATGGGCTGTGGGGTTATAGGACCCATGGACATAGTGTCTGTCATCATCAGCACCACACTGGAGCTCCCCACATTAGAAAATGGAGCGATCCGTATCGTTTACCCAACGTTGCTCACACCAATTGTCTCTGGTCAGATGACATCAAGCAAGAGTGAAAATGGGGGGAAATCCGAGGAAACTGGGTGAGGGTTAAACTCCTTATTTCCTGACAGTAATTTGACAATCATGACTCTAGACTTATCTAAAGTTTATTTCTCCTTAGGGCAACAAGCTGTTTTGGTGCCACTTCAGAAAAACAAGGCCGAGTTTCAGACTTTGAGCAGCAGTGCTCCCACACCATCTTTACCAGTCCCGCTGCCAACCTGGCTCCTTATGAACTCAGCTTCCAGCTGCTGGTCCGAGCTGCATGTCTGCTTGCTGGTACAGTCTGTCCTCTCTTACAAGGCTCTGGTATCAAAAACAGCTGGCAAATTCATTTTTTATGTATTAAAAATATAATACAAATTTAAATGAAAGATTCCTGTAAGGTTAAGAAATAATTCTGAATATTCTGTCCACTCATTTGCAGGACTGGAGAGCCCAACACATGCTCTGAGAGCTGATGCAGACCCTAGCGCTCAAAGTGCCTCTGCCACCTACATCACCTTAGCTCAGGAGCATCCATATGACAGACACATAGAGATCCTTTTGCACCTCAGTGGTGAGAAATGAGAAATCACCAGTTTATTACGGGTTCGGTAGCATGCAGAGCCGGCCCAAGGTATATAAGCAACTACTTTGGGGCCCCGCACCACCAGGGGAGCCAAAATGGCATCAAGATGACATGAGGAAAAGGTTTTGATAACTTTAAATAATACTAACTAAATAATATTTAACATGAAAAAATGATTTTTCTGTATAGTGTCATTTGGTTTTATTTTGTACTGCAGCACATTTGACATGTTTCAAAATTTAAGAACAAAGGAAAGTAAACCTAACTTTTTAAATGCTAATTCAGTGTTTGTCAGCTGATGTCAAATAGCTGGATTAATTTACCACACTTAAATAACACTCGGCATTTCAAAATGCAAATTAGTGTTTTTGTTGGTTTGCTGCTAAAACCACAATCAAAATCCACAATAACACCTGCATTATGTAAGCTAATTACAAAAGAAGCCAATGATAGTAGGCATATTACACAAATGATGTAACCTAGGGATGATGAATCATCTGGTGCTGACTTGTTGGTATGAGGGGGCCCAAAGGGAAACTTTCTTAGGGCCTCACAAAGACTTGAGCCGGCCTTGGGTGCATGTTTGTTTTGAAGGTCAAGTCCACTGAAAATGCATTTTTAATTATTATTTCTGATTATAATTGATCATTCAACATTTTTAATGCAGGCTGAACATGGAAATAGTCTCCTACACCTTTCTCCTGCATTAGCTTCTGATTTTAAAAACCTAAAACATCTTGACTCATGACGGGGAAGGCTGTTTTTGGTTTAGCGTCCAGGAAACAGCAGAGACATCTAGGCTGTTTCTCCATTTCAAGGCACCTGGCCTTGCGAGGACACTGTCCTTTCTTGGTCAAAGAAAACAGTTAAATGGAGCAGACTTGCATCACGTAACGTCATGTGACACAGGAGATAACGTTATATTTTATACGTATAAGTTTCAATATGAATATATAACGAGGCTTTTACTTTTGAAATTGTGTAAATATTTGTTAAATTATATATAAGCAAGTTACTACCCGCTAGCCACCAAAGCTGCAACTACTAAGCAACTAACCAACCATAGAAAACTTCTTTGGATCTAAAAAAACATTTTAAATTAGTTGACTTACTTTTAAACTTGAAATTTGCACCCAAAGTAGCTGCTGGCTTCTGATCCTCCATCCTTTTAAAAATACTGAGGTGTATTCTGGGAAAATTTTGACCAAGGCTAGGCTACAAGCAAGACACTTCCCGTGTATCCTTGCTCAGCTAGCTAAACGGCTAACAAACGGAAAACAGACGCCTCGGTAGAACATGAACATTGGAACACGTCTTGGCAGTTCCTGATGAAGTTTCTCCTAGGCAACTGGGGCGGGGCCAGGACATCAAGGCGAGGTTCCTTGGCATTGAGAAACACCCCTAGACTAGCACAAGCTAATTGTTAGCATTAGCAACTACACACATGGCAGAAGTTCCTTTAGGCTTTTGTTTTTTGTGGAGATCAAACATCAACGTTTCAGAGCAAACGGAGGCAGTAGTAGAGTTGCTTTGCTGTTATCCAATCAGAGGACTGATATCCAAATGTCAGGATAAAAGACTCCAAATTATGTCATCTTCAGCTCAACTCACTTTTAGTTCCTGAAACAGGTACACCGGAGCTTTCTCCCCCTAAGTGCACCGGAGCTTTCTCCCCCTAAGTACGATGTAAAAGGCATTCAGTCCTACTAGAGACTATTACGATTGTATGGAAATATGAGTAAAGTTTATCTTTCAAATCTGTTTGTTTTTATAACTTGTCGGTTCCACAGAACCTCACAGGCCTTTGGTCATCTTAGAGAAAGGCCGGCTTTCCTTCACCCAGTATGAACAGCAGATCTGTTCCCGTCGGGATTTCATTCGCTGCACCCGCAAAGATTCAGAGGCGGAGCGAAAGGTTGACAGCCCACCACTTTGTTCTACTGTTGGTTTTGAGGATTGGTGTCCTAACAAGGACTGTCCTGCAGGCGGAGTATGTTAGGAGGCGTCACCACAAAGACATTCTCTGTAGCCCCGTCCTGATGCTCAACTTCTGCCCCGACTTACTGTCCGAACCTCTGGAGCTACACAAAGCCACCAGAGAGCTGCTGTTCCTCATCGATCGCAGCGGCAGCATGAGCGGCACCAACATCCATCGTGTGAAAGTAAGATGCAGCAGAGTCACTACCTAATCGTGTTGAGATATGTGCATTGATCTCACTGTTCTGTCTGTCCTTTCTTTATACATCAGGAAGCCATGGTGGTAGCCTTGAAGAGTCTACCTTCTGGCACGATGCTCAACATTGTGGGCTTTGGAACCACCATCAAACCTCTGTTTAGCTCCAGCAGACTCTGCACTGATGTTAGTGATCCTAAACTTTTCCTTCAAACCCAAGAAGTTCTGTTTTCAGCACGATAAATCCTTCACAGTGAGATGTAGAGTGTTTGGATCGCGTTTCCTGAATGCAGATGTTGTTCATCCACACATCATCCTCTGCCTGTTCTCTAATCAAGCAGCGGCACTGCTTCTTAGGTTGCCTTAGCAGCAGAGTATCAGGTTATATCCAGACCAGGGGGCTGCAAGGACAAACACTCTTTGCACATCCTCACCATATGTTGGCCTTTCGTGCATTTCCACTCAGGCAGGAGAGGCCCTACCAGTCTTGTTTATCTCCAGTTTGGCAGGAGCTGAGTTAATTCTTTGTTGGCTAACCTCAAACAGTAAATTAACCTCATCTCATGCTTACCCTAACTGCCCACTTGTGCTGACATTGTTTGCATCTGCCTCTTTTACAGTAGATCTGGTTGCATCCCTATTTTAATCAACTTAACCATGCATGTGTGTGTGTGTGTGTGTGTGTGTGTGTGTGTGTTTGTGTGTGTGTGTGTGTGTGTGTGTGTGTGTGTGTGTGTGTGTGTGTGTACATTCAGGTAACTCTAATGCAGGCGTATGAGTACATCCAGAGGATGAGAGCAGACATGAGGGGCACTAACCTGCTGGGGGCGCTCTCCTGGCTCTACCAGCAGCCTATGCAGAGGTCATACCCAAGGCAGGTCTTCATCATCACAGACGGGTCCATCAGCAGTGTGGCCAGAGTGCTGGAGCTGGTGCGAAGAAACACATGCGCTGGCAGGTACGGGGCCCATGTGGGAATAATGATGCAGAGAGAGGTCACAGGGGTTATTCATGCATTAGAAAAACTAAATGAATTGTAGACTAATTCATGTATACCATTTAGACCAACTGGTGAGCTGATTGTGTGTGGTATATGTTCACGCACGTAAAAACCAAGATGAATATGTGAAAAAGAGAAGGGGACCTGAGTAAACAGCAGTCTGTAAGCACTGGAGGAAACATTGAGATGAAGGATCCTTAAGCCCCGCCCATTAATCCCGTTAAGTGCTCTGCTCTGCAGTGAGAGTCACGCCCATCAGTTTTCTCCAGACTCTTTACCCATGCACACTGACGCCATTTATGTCTCATTAGTATTCTCCTGTTGGACTGAGTTTCTCTTCAATACTTTTGACATTCTCACTGAAAACTGTGTTCATGTTTGTCGTGACTCCAATTCTAATAGACTCTGTTCTGTTTTAGTGAATGCTGCTTGTTTGTATTTAAAGTTTCTCCTCTCAGCTGTACATTATATCAGTTTTCATCTCTAAGACATCCAAACCCATATGTCACCTGTGTGCAGATGCTTTGGCCTGGGCCTTGGTCCTCGGGCCTGCAGGAGACTCCTGCTGGGAATCACCAAACTAACAGGAGGAATTGCAGAGTTCCTGGATGATGAGGAGAGACTCCAACCCAAGGTCAGCAGCGAGGCAGCACTGCGACCTACTGGACAAACAACACTTACACAACAATCACAGAGAAACCTCAACACAATAAATACAAATACCTGAAGAGTTAGCATAACTAAGGGTGTACTTTTGTAATTTATGTTCTCTATAACCATAACTTTGGTAAACCCAAGCCTTGCGAGAGACGTTGCTAAAATGACAAAAGGCTCAACATGTTTTTATAAAAAAGAGGAACTAAAACATTTTTAAGTGGTTCACCTTCCTGTCAAAGTGTTGCTCTCCTGTGTTGGTTCTGACTGCAGCGATGGAGGTTACACACTCATAAGGTGATGATTTATATAATGGTCTACGTGAAGGATCTCTAAAGGCAGCTTTTAATGAAAGAGTACACATCCATCGCAAAGTGTACAGGTGAAGCTCAAAGAATCAGAATATTGTGCAAAAATCATTCTATTTCAGTCATTCAGATTAGACCGAGAGACGATCTAAAGGCTTGGGAACCCTTTGCAGGTGATTTGGATTCACTTTGAGTCTAAAATACTGAATCTTTTCTGAGATTTGAATGCAGGGTTTTCATGAGCTGTAAACCATAATCATCACAATTGTAACAAATGAAGACTTGACATTTAGATTTGTGTGTAATCAGTCTATCTCATATATTAAACACATTTAATTTGAATTACTAAACAAATTAACTTTTGCACCATACTCTAATTTCACCTGTACTCTGAGCTGGCAGTCTCAGATTATTTATTGTGTTTCAAGTTTGCAAGCTCAAAAGATAAATCTAGTAATATCTGGCATGATAGCACTAAAAGCTTCTGTAAAATCTTTCAAATAAGGATTTGGGATCACAGATTAACCAGGTTTGATGAGCCTTTTATAGACATGTCACCTAAAAGATTTTAAGCAGCTTTTAATTATGCAATTAATTGTACAAACATCTCGGTTTCCACTAAACATTTGAAAAATTGACTCTTTAAATCTGAAAAGATTGTGACCAAACCCTCAACTCTCCTTCAGCTCATCAAATCTCTGAAAAAGGCATTTGAACCCGTTCTGACGGATGTTCGGATCGACTGGTATCTGCCGGAGAACATGGAGGCTCTTCTCTCGCCTAACGAAATCCCTCCTCTCTATCCTGGAGACTGCTTGATTGGTTATTGCACTCTGTATGACATGAGTTATTTCAAAGCGAAAACGTCAGAGGTAGGATACACGTGGCTGTGATTTTAAACATAGGAGTCGTCGTGAGCTTGTTTAACATTTCAGACACGTTTTAGTCTCATGGACAGGACAGTAAAAGTTTACATCGAGACTCCATGGGTTCTGTGTTTGGCCAGTCAACCGAAGAGCTCCCTCCCCCTTCTGCTTCTGAGCTGATGCCCGTGGTGATGTGTGCAGAGGGAGCTGATGTGGACGAGGCTTTGAGAGAAATTTCCAGAGAGATTTCCTCTGAGTTTTCCTGTGCTAGAGACACGGACCCTTTCTCTGGTCCAGGTCAGTATCTAGTCAGTAAAACTCATTAACACTTGGACACACTTCTGTAATGGTGATCTTGTCTCTCACAGGTGTGGAGCTGGAATGGTCCAGTGATATAAGGAAGAGGATCCAGGAGAAATCTTACATTCAGGAGCAATACGTCCTGACTCACTGCTCCTTGAGCAGCGAGCGAAGCCTTCCAATGCAGTCCCAGGCTCACATACACTCCTCACACTCCGACTCTGCAGGAGGGGGGTTCCTTTATGACTCTCATTCATCTGGTCCTGTGTTGGAGACAGGTTCCCTACCACAAGGCCTTGAGCGGATGCCCCAACCAGAACCATCATCTTTATCTCGATGGGCTGATTCAACATGGCAGCAAACCCTTTCAGCTGAAACTTCCGAGAGTTCAGCCAAAAAGGTGTTCTGGAAGTATTACTCCCCTAGCTACTGCGCTACAAGTTCAGTTTTAAATTGACCGTATATGAGTGAAAAGGGGGAATTTTAGCCTCCTTATCTCAATGAAGCTGAAAATAATCCTAATGTTTTTGGCCCCTTGTGAATATGAATATTAATACTAAAGGCATACTAAAGGCATACTAACGTGCCTCACTAACATTATTATTAATAAATAAAACATTGCTTGGGGGAAATTGTCTTGAACGATTAAAATCATGATTTATCAAGATTAATTAATTACAATGTCTCAGATTAATTAGATTTTTGTAATAGAGTCCCACCCCTAATACTGATGTTAATCTTACCCAGTAACATGTGTTTGCTGCAAATCTTAAAATACTTTGAAGATTGCTATTTGTTTGGCTGACCGCTGCGGTTCATTCCCATTTTCTGTCTCCATTGAAGTTATTGGAAAAAAGATGAGTTGAGTTTACGTCCTTGTTTGTTAGTGCGGACAACACAGCAAGTTGTTACCATTTTGCTGTGAAATCAACTAAATAAAAATGATAAAAGGATACAAACTTTTTTTACTAGCTTCAATGGAGTTTCAATGTGAGTAAACAGGTTTTCTACTGTCAGTAATAGCTAAGAGGGCGGTCATGAGCAACGTGATGTCACACGCAAAGGATCAGAACTTGATTAGCAGTTATTGGCACACACGATTAAACAAATCTGACACATTTATAATAAATATATGAACATATTGTAGTTTATTGTAATTCATTAATTTTTTTCCTCCCATGAATTCAGCGACGGTGGTGTGCTAGTGCCCTTACGGACGAGCCCCCACTCTGATTTGTGTTTTCTTTCGGTATTTTTCACACATTCAGGTTGGGCGTCTGGATGGGGTTGAGCTGTCTCGTAGGAGACAGAAGGCACTAGCTCGTTCAACTATGGCGGCAAGGAGCTTCTCGTCACCCCAAGGGGAACTGGAAATGCATCGGCTGAGAAGAGCTCTGGAGAGGGTCTCCTTCGACCAGACTCTGGGAGGGAGGCTAGATGAAAGTGATGGAGAAACAAAGCCTCCATCACAGGAGAACACTTCCCACAGAAGTGTCACAGACTCTAGTGGGTAAACAGGAGATAAAACAAACAAAAAGTGTTGTTTTTTTCTTACTTCTCCACTTTCTCGCTCTCTCTCTCTTCAGACGGACTTTTGTTCCCGGCGTCTCCTCTGGACTGGGATAGCTTCACAGATCCAGAGTATTTCTTCACTGCTGTCCTACCTGAAGACCCTCCTCCAGGTCAGTGTCGTTCCCACATTCACGGCTTACTGAGTGGCAGGCCTGTGTCCTGGGAGGTCACTGTGGATCTGGGACACCTCTGGACCTCTGAGGGCCAGGCTACCACAGAGGCCGATACATTTGGAGTCGAAGGAGAGGACGCAGGACATCCCTGGGAGGAGATCATTCACCAACTGACAGCTCGCTCTGTCATAAGAGACTTTGAGAAATTGGCTGAAAAAGAGGGTGACCCTGGACATGGTGATGACTTGATTTATGCTTTTTCTTTGTAAATATATTGTCCTTGTTTTATTGGTATCCTGTTGTGCTTCATGTTTTTACTCCAGGTTCAGCTAAACGGTATCGCATGAAGGCGATTCAAACAAGTAAGCACTGTAACATCATATGCATGTACACCGCCTTCACCACCACCGATAGAAACAGCAGCAAAGGCTCATCAGACAGCACGGACATCCGCAATACAGGTGGGCAAACCAACTCAAACTTACTAGTACATGCAATCAGTTAACAGCTGTGATTTTTATTCTAGTTATTATCATCTCAAACGTTGTTTCTAGTTTCAGCACCGAAAACACTCCAACAACAGCAAAGCTCTGTTTGCTGATAACTTTGGCAAATAGCAAATAAATTGTATTAATAATAATTAAGAAATGCTAAAATTCAACTACCTTCATTGCAAAAAATTTTTTCTAAGAAAGTTTTAAAAAGCCTAATTTTTAGACATTTTATCTTTTTAGACTAAACAATGTTTTATTGCCATATGTGCGAGAATCACAACATTAGGACATTTCTGCGGTACTTGGTGCAAGAAAAAATAAATGATAAAAAATATAATTCACCAATAAAAAAATGTAACTCATATCAAGCACTAGTTAAAATTAGGTGAGCATTCTTAAACAAAAACCAAATGATCTTGTTTTGAGTAAAAAGAAAAAGTCTGCCAATGGAGTGAGAAAAAGTTAGATTATTATGTACCTTATTTTAACTAGTGCTGTTTTATTTGATACATGTTTATTCAATAGACTAAAAATAAAATGAACATTTGCCTTTTTTTAGAAATCCATTTTTGCAGCGAAGGTAGTTAAAATTTAGTATTTCTAAATTATTAAAACATTGTCTGCACAAAATACTATTTTTTTGCCATTTGCTTAAATTATCACCAGAGTTATGCTGCTGTTGTTGTTTTCAATCCCACTAAAAGAGTGAGAGAAACAAAACATTTAAAAAACGAATCAACTGGTTTTCACGATAGCTTAACAGCTATGGATGGTATATAAATGTTCTCACAGTTAGTCCATTTTATTTGTTCAAATGACTCATCAAAACAAACCTTTTTTCAGAATTTTAACAAAAAAAATTAAATGTAAAAAAGAGCCATTTTTACTCTGGTCAGATGTTCGTTGTTAATCTTTGTTAAATCTGTGTTTGGAAGTCATGAATGAGGAATGAAATGTTGTATTGATCTTTACAAAGTAGTAGTAACAGTAGGGTTTTGGATGAGCTGGGTAAAACTTGTGGTTTTATTTGGTTTAAATATCAGATTCTACTTCATATCTGTTCCGTGTGTGTAAGCAGGGATTCATTTGAGGAACAGGCAAACCTCTCAGTCAGGTAGTCGTATACAGCGGGCCTACTCTGCTGGTCTGGGCCGACGGCGAGCCGGCAGAGAAGACAACGAGGCTGAAGACTCCTGGAACCCCACAGGTAAACAGACTGAATGAACAACAGCTAAACGGATCATGATATTGGTATTTCTCACTAAAGTCTAGCGGATCAAACACAGCGTTGCACCATCACAGTGATATAAAAAATACTGTGTAATTGTCTTAGATGTAGGTGGCCACTGTTCAATGGTTCCTGCAACAACAGGCATGTCATGCAACCGCTCACCAAGATCTATAGAGAGCAAATCAATGGAGAGCTTCTTTGGAGCCAGGTGAGACTTTCTATGAACTTCATTTTAAAGAGATCTGGTCAAATGGAGATCCGATCATAAAAAAGTAGCTATTTAAATATGTTGATTCCATGTGCTCTGGGAATATTAGTGTTTTGTCCTGTTTTTAGGTTTCCTCTGGGTCGACTCAGGTCCTCCATTTCATCAGGAAAGCAGGTTCCTCTCAAGTCTCACTGCCTATCAGCAGAGACTGACAAACAACCAGAGAGTGAGACACCAGACTACCTGCCCCTGGTGAGCTGAAAACATCAGCTAAAACTTTAAAACAGGAACAATTATTGAGCTCACAAGTGTTTTTATGCTGTTTATTGAATTGCAAACTATATCCCTAATTTTTCATCTTGATTACGGGTTTTCTTTAGGTTCGTCTGCAGCTGGCCTCGGGAGCTTTTTTGTTGACAGAGATCTACTCAGATTGTGTCCAAATCCCTCTGGACCGCCTTAAAAGAGCATCGCCTTACAGTCTTCACCGGCGCAGCCTCAGCCCAGCCTTCCGCTGCATCTCACCCAGTGCTCCCTCTTTATCTACTTCTACCAAGCCTCCAGGGGGTCCGGTCAGTCACCATGTCACCTTTTCACCTTCCTCCTGCTCCCTCACAAAACCGTCCGCTCCACCTTTCCACCACACTCCCGTCAACAACCCCCTAATCCTGGAGTCACGGCTTCTGCGAAGACACCTGTCCGACCGTGACCCTGTCACCTCACCCCCTGATCTCCCCAGCTCAGAGGAGGGCTCCTTGGAGCTATCTATCAGCCAGAGCCTTGGGCAAGCAGACAGCGGGCGTGGCTCGGAGACAGATGTATGCGATGGCTCTTCAGCAGAGCCAGCTGGCCTTCAAGGAAGCAGCCAGTTGGCTCAAGAGGATCTGGAGGGTTCAACTTGGGCCACAGCTGTGGCTTTGGCCTGGCTGGAGCACCGGTGTGCCGGCTACTTTATGGAGTGGGAGCTGGTAGCAGCTAAAGCAGACTTCTGGCTGCGCTGTCAGAAGCTGCCAGAGGGGGTGGACCTGGGAGGACTCAGAGGAGCAGCCAGACAGCTTTTTCTGCTGCTGCGTCACTGGGATGAGAACATCAAACTAAACATGTTGTGTTACAACCCCAATAATATGTGAGACTGATATCCAAACATCTTTACATGATAAAAACTAAAGGCTGTATGCCACTGACTGTACATCAGTGCCAAGTCTACTCTAATTTTACACGACATAGACCAAGTGACCTTTCGTTGGAGCTTTGATTTATGCAAACACAAGAATGCCTTGACCATCTGAATAAGCTTTTTGTAGATTGTAGCTAAAGTACAATGTTATATAGGCTACTTTGCCAAATGCAGTTATAATAGAAAACTATAAGATATTTATTTACTAATGAAAGATCTGCTTACATGATTCAGCTATCGTGGAAATAAAAACATCATGGAAGTTAGCCCTTTGTTTTAGTCATGCATGTCCAGCAGTCACCGGGCGATAGTCGGGGGACACCTTGGACAAGTCTCCAGTCCATCGCAGAAACAAACAACCATTTACACATAGAGACTATTTAGTCTCCACTTAACCAAACACGTCTGCTTTTGGTCTGTGGACCGGAGTAAACCCACACGCAGCTCACGAGTAAACTCCACCTATATGGAGACAAAATGTACATATTTTAACTAGATGATCAGCAAAGCTACAAGAAGCTATGTTTCAGTTCTGGTTCAGGTCATAAGAAGTTTTCAGCTTTCCCTTCAGCATTCAAACAGCATTTCTGCAAAGTTTTGGTTTGATTTTAAATGTGACCTTGTTTCTTGAAAATGCTGTTCCATGACAAGCATGTAGATCTGCCGCCTCTATGAATCCAACAAAACAGACAATTATAGTTCTCTTCAGTTTGCTTATTTTGTACAACACAAAGAGGAAAATACATGAATCTTTCACAAAAAAAAAAACTGAACCATGCCTGATATGATGTCAACATAAAGCTTTTTTCAGTTAATTCTGAATCTTTGGGATTTCACTTTAATATCTTGCACACAATAATTAGTAAGCTACAACTAGAGTGCAGGTTTAACACAAGTAAAAAGATTCAGTAACCCTTATAACAAATTATTTTTAAACAACAAAACACTCCTGATGGTTTTAATAAAGTGTTTGCATTCTGCTTCCAATATTGCCACTAAAACGGTCACCTGAGAATCCACTGTTTCAGTTCCTCAACTGCACATCACACGGTGCAGGCACCTGTACAAACCAACAGTTTAGCTCTTGTCACTTCCAGTGAAGACGAAAAGACAACAGCTTTCATCCACTCAGAAACAGCTGACTACTCAAAGCTCTCTCTGTGTGGACCGAAGAGAAAGACGATGAATAAAACCTCCAGTCTGACTGGACTTCGGCTCAGTGGTGCTTGTCCTTAACACCTGAGTGTTTTTGTTTTTCTACATGAGACGAGTGCAGAGGTGGAGCGAGCCACAGACACAGGAGGATGATGAAATGGCAGACATGAAGAGCAGAAGAGCTGCTGCTAGTTGAGGGATAGGTGTTCCAAGAAAGCTCAATCAACCCTAGGATCAGGACTCTGCACAGAAGAAAGACACTCGTTTTCAGGATGCACTTTTCTGTAAGGATGAAAGTTCTGGTTCAGCCTTCCTTTTACCTGAGCAGGTGCGCCAGTTTCCTGACACCTCCACTCCACAGCAGGTAAGGCAGCGTGTGGAAGTACCACACGTAGAACTGGTAGTGCAATGAACGGCTGAAGCACATGCCGACAAAGTTAGACGTAAACAGAATCAGAACTTTCTGTGATCGTGTGTTAAGGCCCAATATAACAAGTTTATTCAATATTATCTGATTCAGAACTCAGCAGACACATTAAAAAAAAGATATTTAAATATTTATGAAGATACTAAATGCTTTCTTTTCAGTTGCAAATGTTAGATTGGGTGACATCTAGTGGCTGAGCTGCAAATTGAAACAAACTCCAGGCTAGAGCAGGAGTGGGGAACCCTGGTCATCGAGCCAGTATCCTGCACGTCTTTGCTCCAACACTTCTGATTCAGTGGTTGGTTCACCTGTTCTGCAGCTCATCAAGCTCTACAGAAGCTTGTTAATCACCTGCTGATTGAAATCAGGTGTGATGATGCAGGGTTGAGACTAAAATATGCTGGATAGCGGCCCTTGATGGACCAGGGTTCCCCACCCCTGGACTAGAGTAACATTTTGATCAGCAGACATCGAGAAAGCCACACATCATTAGATCCCCTGGTGAATGCTTTAACTGAGCAACAATGCCCTGCAGACTGAACAGAAGGATATGATCCACAGTGCTGCCCTGCGAAGCCAGTTTCCTCTTGCTTGGGTCCTTGAGGAATTCGATGATGCTTTCTCCTGGTCTGAAAAACAAAAAATTATTTTTATAGGACATAAAAAAGTTAATAACATTTAAATCTGAGAGAAAAGTTAATGAATTGTTCCCATTATCCACCATACAAACCCTAAACCTAATCCGCTTGAAATGCCCAGAAAAAGTACAAAAACATTTTTCTTTAAATGTGTTTAAATTTAAATTTAAAATAGAGATCAGTCGGTTAGATATGGTGACAAAATGACGCTACAACACCAGTTTCTCCAGCCTGTTTTCAATCACCACTCCTCCAGCAAGGCGTGTCTCACCTCTTCCAGCGGCGTAAAGCAAAGAGCAGCAGGGTGAGGAGGTGAGCAGTCAGCAGAAGCAAATGAAAGTAGCGATTCAAGAAGAGCCACTCTGGGAGGAAGCGCCAGTTGACTGTCCACTCGAACATGAATAAACGGCCCAGATCGAAGGCCCGATTCACGTAACCAACCGGATTCTCTAAGAGGAAAGGAAGGCCCAGCAAGAGCTGTGGTAAACAAAGATTAATATGGAGAATCAACGCCGCCAATATAAGTTAGTATCACAGAAGAACTACTTGTAGTTTTATGTTAAAACTTTGGTATTACCTGTATGGTTGCACACAGTGCAAGTTTAGGAATTGTTCTGATGAGACCAAACTCCCACACGAGCAAGAAAAGTAATCCAGGTGCAAAAAGAAGCACGTTCATTTTCACAGACACTGCTAAACTGTCAGAAGAGAGGAAAACTGGGTTGTTATTTCATAAAGTCCCTCAAATGGCAATAAAATCTGGAACATTTTATAGAGAAACATGTAAGATCTGAATGCATAATTATTGAGATGGTGGTCATTAAAGAGGAGCTTTTACTTGCCTGTAAACGCCACAGCCCAGAGTCCAGTGACCATCTAAGAACAGGTTCACGGCTGCAAACAGTAGCATCATGGCCACTGGATCATTAAAGAGCCGCAGCACAAAAATGGAATGGATCCGATAGGAGGCGCAACACACAAAGAAGAAAACATATGGAGGAACCTGAAAAAATAACAAATGAAGTATTAAAAAATTTGAAAAGACGCTTTAATTTTGAAAGGCTTTAAAGCAAAACTAACGTGTTTATAACACTTTAAGCTGTTATAACGGATCCGCAAACAAACGCAAGCACGATCACGGAACACTCACCCCTCCCCTCGGGTATCTTCCCTGAGTTCTGTCGGAACCGGAAACCGGCGATGCCAGAGGAAACAAGATAGTGCTAAACACCATTCACCATTTTCTAGGTCCAAATATCTTTTGTTGTCCCTGACTTCAAATGGTGTTTTTCTTTTTGGGACTCTGTTAAGTTTGTCCTAAAGTTGAAGTGGTAGCAGCTGGCTGTTTCTCCTTCTCCGATATTATCAAGCGGAGAACCTCTCACACCAGTGGTGTTCTGTTGCTGAATACGTGCGTGTGTAATGAAAGGAGGGCCCAGGGCACAAGTGTGGCGTTCGGTGAGACCAAATGATCCAATGGCTGCTTTCGTCCAAAAGGTGTAGTTGGCAAAGACTTGTACACTTGCAAGAGAACCACTTTACTCATTTTTTACAGTTTTTTTTTTATCTCTGCAATATATTTATAGTTATACTATGGTAGAATGTTAAGAGGCATGAAAAAAATAGTTTTATGCTAATTTGTTTTCCACATTTGCCATTGTAACTTTGACCTAAACTTGAGCAACTTCACACTGAACAGCACGGTGTAGCACTCTCCACTAGGGGAAGGTCTCTACCTGCTTTACAGCAGCTGGTTCCTGTGCAGGTAGTTTAAACGAAAGCTAACAGTTTGCTTTTTCAGTTATCCGACCGTTAATAAAAAGAAGAAGAAGAAAGAGAAGTTTACTTTCTTGCTGGCATCATGGTGAATATTGGGAGTAAAAGTAGGTTTGACAAAATGTTTGGCAAACCGTGTCGAAACGTTCGTTATTTGTGCTCGCACCTTTTTAAACTTTTTTCTCACTCGAGTGCTTCCGCCTTCCTGGTGTTTTTTATTCAGATTGTTCATTGGCCATCGAGCACCAATTAGTTAGTGGACAACGCGCAGAGGGTCCCATTTTTGAAAATGTATTTAGTGTGATTATAAGCACTTATGCTACATTCAAGCTGGTTTTAAGTGATGTAGAATGCTACACAGGTTTAAAAAGTAATGCTTAAAATGTGTTTTTATAGTGCCTTCTAGTGTTCTACAACCCCCCAAGGCACTTTACAACACAACCAGTCATTCACCCATGCACACACACTCCCACAGTGACGGTGATGAGCTACATTAAAGCCGCACCTGCCCTGGGGCGTACTGACAGGAGCGATGCTGCTGTACACAGGTGCCACCAGTCCCTCCAACCACCACCAGCTTACCATCAACACAGACTTACCTTCTTAGTGCGGTAGTATACTCTGAAGACGAGCAGCAGTGTAATTAGATAGAAACCTGCAAAAATGTACTGGCCAAGGCGAATGTTCGCCCCATGGTTGGTAAGATAGTACAGAGCTGTGAAGATGTAGACAAACCCAGCTGGATACCTGAAAGAACAAGAGGCCAATAAATCCAGGTGGCTGTCGCTGGGGGAGGAAGGGAAGGGAAGGGGGGGGGTCCATTAGTGAAAGCTTTCAGAACTCACACCAAAGGGCCGGTGCCTCCTTTCAGCTGGGTGTAGTCGTAGGTACCGTTGATCACTCCCTCCACTTCATCCATGTAAGCTTTCCAGTCAATTTCAGTGTCTGCAGTGAAAACCACAGAGCAGGGATTATACAAGACAACGTACATACATAAAGCACAACCAAAATAAAAAAAAAAGATGCTCAAAGCCATTTTCCCTACAGCTGGTGTCGCTGTTTTTGTGGAACCTTGAACTGTAACAGCAAGAAAATGGCTAACAGATTAAGCACATTATCATATATATGTAACTCTAAGGGATAATAATTGAGTAATTAGATATTTATTTGCACTTTATTATTCTATTTGGACCAAGTCTGAATTAAAGACAAAACACACTGATAGAATAACTTGGTATAAATGTTGAAAACCTCTAAGCAAGTTCATTTTGCAGTGACTGAGTTAGAGGACCTCTTTAAAGTAATTATAATAACATATTGGCTTCTCTTGGGTCAGTTACTCGGCTATATTGAAATGAATGTCTTTTTAACTTTTCAATAAGTCAGACACAAACAGACAAGAGATGAGCCTGTATTTTGTCTACCGACAACAGCAAAACAACAATAATAATAAGCAACAAAGATTTTTTTCAAAGGGTTGATTAAATAAATACAGTAGATGTGATTTCTACATAGCCAGGTAATGAGAAACCACTGCAGTGATTTTAATGCACAAAAAGCAACTATTAAATTCGAAACAAGAACCAAAAATAAAACCTGAGACCCACACTTGCATTAAAAGAGGAAAAAGACAGAGCAGTGTTTGACATTTGACAGGTCGCAGTGTTTATTTTTATTGTTTGCTAAGGCTAGCTAGTTAGCATTTAGATATATTGAAAACAGTGACAAAACACCAGAGCAAGCTAACTAGCAATGTGGCTACTTACATGGTACTTTCTGTATGACCCAACAGTTGATTCCAATCTCCAGGAACCATAAAATTGAAACAACCAGCAACGTGTATTCTGTGTTGAACAAGACTAAATGCTTGTTCTGCCAGAGTGTGTGAATTTTCCTCCATAACGGGTGGGGGGAAACGCTAATCTTTTTTCGCACGCCTCCTGCCATCTCGGCGGAAAGAGAAGCGACGTGGAGGAAAGGGACCGCAGCAGACATGCGCTTGACACTCGCCACGTGACGTTTCCAACACCCACATCACGTGACATGAGCAAAACAGTTCATTATGATATGTCAGCTTAACAGGTTTCTCTTTCACTGGTAAGGAAAAAAATGTTTTACATTTTACTTGGTTATCAAAATATATTTAATTGCGTTCATTGTGTCACATATTGTTACTTATGTTGTTAAATTGTGCCTTGATAGTTAGTGACATTGCTCAGGCTAGCTGCTAACTTTACTAGCAAACAGCTAAGATTCTCCAAGAGACTAGTTAGTAAAACCTTATAGTACATCTTAGTTTTTTTATATATCGCCACACATTTTGGGAAATACACTACTACTAAATCTTAGTTGTAATAAACGTTCTGTGAAATAGCCAGTTTCTTTTTTTCTGTTCAGCTTAGTGTTTGTGTGTTTGCTACTTTTTCAGTTTGAAATTGATTAGCATTAGCTTAAAATTTATCTCATGCCACATTTTTTGTTTGAAAAAGTTCTTAAAGATTCCTATGTTCTGACATTGGTGTGTTTCTTTTGTCGAAATTTACATTATGAATAAATTCCCAAATGCACATGTTAAATAAGTTATTTAGAAACTCTTATTCTCTATTATTAAGTGATATATTTAACATTCATCAGTGGGCTTTTATTCACTTAATTCTAACTCCTAGATAAGAAGAATTATGCTTTATTACACATGTAATACTTCTAAATTTCATGTTTTTGTGTCTATAGTTCCCTTGAAGCACCTACAGACACAAGTGTTTTATTCGAACTGGTGAATATATTACAATTCTATTCATGAAAAATAATAAAACACTTAAGGGAACAATTAATTATTGAGAAAATAAAAGAAATATATAACGAATGCTTACAGAAATACAGAAATAAAACATAAATCGTTGGCAGTGTGTTGTCCAAAGAAATTCAGACTTGTTCCTTCATTTATATTCATCTCTCCAAAGCTACCCACTTCATTGATGTTAACCTTGCAGTATTTTCTGAAAAGTGGCATGTGAAGCAATGCATAAAAAAGCTGTTAAAACAAATATAAGTAGAAAACAAACAATCTGGCAGTTACATTGTCATCAATAAAACCAAAAGAAAGAAGAATTATTCAGCCAATACTTATCTCAGCATTTTGTGACATGTTTGATTATTTCACAATGAATGTTCTTGCTGCTCAAAAACTACACACACTAGAAAATTATGTTGTTTTTTATTGTTGTTTACTTGTCTGGTTTCAGAGGAAATGGATGGATTTCCTGTAACTCTCACAGAGGCAGTGTGTCTCGGTGCCAGTTTTGGCTTCTCAGGCTTGTTCTACTATCTTTATAAGAAGAGCTGGATAACTGCTAATAAACTACAAGTTGGTATTTTTTCTAGTACAACAAATTTTAATTGTTCAGATTTGTTTTTCTGATGTTTTAAGATAAATTGGTTGGAGTAGATTTTACTGATGATGCAACGTTTACCTGCTGCCACTCAAACTGCTTCAGTTACATGAAAGTTTACGAAGTTTTCAAATTAAATCTTTTTTATTTATATAACAATTTTTGTTTGGCAAATAGATGCGTTTTCATCTATGTTTCCTGTATTTTAATGAATTGTAAAGTATTTTCTTTTCTTTTTGGATGCTGTGGCAGTCGAGAAGACAGTTTAGTGCTTTATAAATCAGAACGATATTTGGTGCTTCATTCAACAATTTTGTTTTTCCAGAATGCTCCACATTTTACTATAGATGCAAAACTTAAAGACCTTTTGAAAGTGACTCCAGAAACATGTCTACAATATGCTGTCATAGAAGGTATGCAGAAGATCCATGTTTTGATAAAAAAAAAATAATTTACAATATAGATCATCTAAGCCCTTTATTCTTGCCCTCTTGTGTTTAAAATCTTTGTAGGACATGTGAAGCCTGTAGACGAACATCTGAGCAGTCAGTTCAAAAAAGAAATTGTTGGTGTGTTGCAAAAAATCACGTTGAAAGAACATCGGCTGGTGTGGAGCGGCTTTTCACATATTTGGTGAGAATCTTATTCACAGAATGATTTGTTTGAAATCCATACAACTCTGTTATTGTGTGTTAAGTGTTTGCTGTTATGTTTTCTTCATCAAAGGATGGACGACGAGCGAATCTTACACCAACGAGTAAACACTTTGCCCTTTGCATTGGCTGGAACGGATCGGACTGTAGTCAGAGTCCTGAGCCCTCTTGAAGCAGCTGGAAAATACACTGAAGTCACCTATGAGAAATTTAATCAGGCTAGTTATGGATTGGGAGATCTTCTCGGACAGTACGTCAGCGGGGTGAAACCTAAAGGTCACCTGGAAATTGAGGAAATGCTCAAAGTAAGTTGTTGGATGATATATTTATTAACTTCCCAATAGGGAATTCATGTGTTCATGTAAATCAGGAACACATGAAATCATCGATGCTGTGAAGAGGTCGACCGATATTGTTTATCTGTTGTCTATACCGATGCCGATATGTAGGCGACATGGTCAGCCGATGGTCAATATGTACAGCCAATTTTTATGGCAGCGACGTTTTCTGCTTTACTTTCACGCTAAAATGTCACTAATAACATCGGTTGATGCACAAAACTTCTGAAGCTGAATCAGTTTTTGAACTCAGAATTTATCGATTGTTAAAATTTAACTTTGTGCTCTGCTCAGTGCTTAAGTCAGACATCTAAATAAAGTCTATTTTGAGTATTTGTTATGCTAAATGTGCTTAGTGAATGTAAAAATAGATTTAAATTAAAATCTGTAACAACACCAGACTGCCCGAGGATGTGCCAGACTTTAAATTGGCTTTACTAAGGACAAACATCAGCCGCTGTCGAACAAAAAACTGTACATATTGGTTTGATATATCGACCGACCCCTAATTCTGTGTGCAAATGTTAAACTCTTTTATAGGTGGACACAATTCTAACTGGCGTTGGTGAGTTGAAACTGAATACAGACGGCACTCTGAGTCTCCGCCCCCCCTCTGATGGCTCTCAATACTTCCTAAGCATTGCAGACTTTGATACTCTGCAAAGAGAGCACGACAGCATGGCTGCTTGGTGGAAGGCGCTGGCTGTTGCCTCTGCTTTAGCAGGAGCTGCAGTCCTCCTCTGGGTCGGTCTACGCTACTATGATCGCTGGAGGGTTCAGGCGAAGAAGGAACAAGACAGAAAGGAGTTTGCGAGGCTGCGGGCTGAAGCTGAAAGACAACATGCTAATGAAGCTGGACCACGTGCAGTGCTGGATGGCAGTTACAGAGAAAATATCTGTTTAATTTGTCTCAGTGAACCGCGAGACTGCGTCCTGTTAGACTGTGGACACGTCTGCTGCTGCTACCTCTGCTTCCAATCCCTGCCACAACCAAAATGCCCTATCTGTAGGCAAGACATTGTCAAAGTACTTCCTGTTTATCACCCTTGATTGTGACTGCGACTGGGCTGGAGATTGAACTCTGTGTCACACAAACCGTGCCTGTTTTTTTCTTTTTGGCCATTTAAACAGCCACAATTTTAATTTCTATATAGATTTCAAGTTTTGGAGCAAACAGTTTTTATTTAAAATGTGGATAGAATATGTTAAAATTGAGCTAATTAGATGAATATGTTTCCTTAATGTGTTTTATTGTGAAAAGAAAGCTGCTGATTTTTCATTCATACTGTACGTGTCCCATCAGAAGGAGAGTTTCATTTCAGAATCAGAAGGGTTTTATTGCCTTAGGTGAGAGGATCATGTTAAGAAATTGCTGCGGTACCTGTTGCAAGAAAAAACTAAGGAGATGATGAGCAAAATTAGAATTAAGAAATAAACGCAATGAAATTATAATATAAGGGAGTCAATAATTAAAGACACAGGCAAGCAGCTACTTTGTACAAGTCAGTTCTGGTCAGAGCGGGTCAGTTCAGGTGCAATCGTAACACTAGGGTCATGTGACTGAAACAAAGCAGCTGGCGTGGGCAGTTCTATGATTGTCGTTCATGAGTCTGTCGCAGAGGGGAAGAAACAGTTTTTGTGGCGAGAGGTTCTGGTCCAAATGGATCAGAGCCTCCAGCCAGATGGGAGCGAGTCGAAGAGACTGTGTCCAGGGTGACACGGGTTTTCAAGTTGTTTGAGTAGCTGAAAGTTTCTGAGCAAAGACTTTTTAAAAAGGGTTTTATTGTGAATGTCGTGTTCTACAGAAAGATGAAATTATGCTTTAATGATACTTTTTGTTTAAAGCATCAACCTGACAGATGATGTAGAACAATGTTTGTGAAGATATAAATCAGCAGTTCAAAGAACGTCAACTATGAATCAAGCTAATGCATTAAAGCGTATGATCACATACTGTATGTGTTGTGTCACGTATTGTAAAAAAAAACTGAAACAGCTGTTTTATGGAGTTGCATAATCATACAATCTCAGCCCGATGATGGAGTTTGCAGCTTGCTGCTTGTCTTCATTTAATGTTGGAATAATAAATGAAGCCTTAAAATTAACATAAATTCCAAACTTGTGTTGCTGTTGTGTGTATTTTGGCACTGAATTAATTTATCATTATGGAGCTTTGTTGTTAAAGGTGTTACATGTAAACAAAAGATTAGATCATTTGTTCTAGATTGTTTATGATTTTTTTTGCTTAGCCAATTAAAGATAAACATGGAGAAAGACATTCCCAGCAGACATTCTAGTAAATTAGATTTATTATAATCCAGCCTAAACATAATACATGTGACAACTTGTTTATCCTTAAGTAATATTGTGCTAATAAAAGAACAATGCTTTTTTGATTTGTGTGTAAATGAAAGGCCAAAGTCTGAGGATCCTTGAGAGTACAATTGGATGCGATATTTGTATCAAGAGTAAATTTGTGGGTTGACTTGTTTATAGGAGCTCTGAACCATGAATAATTTATACAATCATTGTGAAATTCAAATACATTGATGCTTTTCTAGTTTAAAACAAAACCTTTTATGTTTTTATTTCAATGTCTCTGTGTGCATTCATCAGATGTAGTTGGGCATTTGTCTTTGGGCTAATAACTAAGTTTTATATCTGACATGTTTGATTAAAAACTACAAACTCATGCTGGTCAAATTGTGTAAATAAAATGTTCATTTTATAATACCTATCATTTACTTAATTTAAATTATTAGGGTAAAAGTCTTCGAAGTTGATTTCGTTTCCCCTTTTCGCCGCCAGAGGACGTATGATATTATATGTTTAGTGGTGTAGCTAACTGCTGCTAGCTCCTGATTTAGCTCGTTGATTTACTGTTTTTGAACACAAACGACTAAAATAGATGTATTAACTATTTGTATTTAAGTAGTTTGTATGAGTTGTATGCTTTATTTTGAAGGAACTCCCAGGAAGTGCAAATGAGTAATGTATTGATTAGCTTAATGAATACTGCCCGCAGTAACATTTTTGTCCGCTAGAGGGCGGAAAGAAAAATATAGATAGATAGACAGATAGATAGATAGATAGATAGATAGATAGATAGATAGATAGATAGATAGATAGATAGATAGATAGATAGATAGATAGATAGATAGATAGATAGATATTAATTTGTATACTTGGACCTTTGTGAAAAAAGCTAGCTGGCAAGTGTGCTCTTTAGCTTATTGAACACAGATGATTCAAATATATTTATTGAGTTATAGCAGTTTGTTTAAGTGGAGACACTATGGTTTTCCCATAATTTAGACTAACTATGCTGTTCACTCATTTAAAACCATTGTTTTTTTAAGTGGCATGTTTTATTTTGAAGGAATCTACAGAAAATGCTACAATTTAGCTTGTTTAACTTTATTAATGCTGCCTATAGTAATAGGTTTGATCCGCTAGAGGGCAGTACAATCCTTATTCTAGAAGGGTTCAATGCGTTTCCATCAATTGGATATCCAATTAAATTTAATTTTGATCTTCATTGTACACAGAGTGCAAAATATTGCTAACAAAAATTTTTAAAAGTGTGACAAACATTAACAATAGTTTATTTTCATCTTTTTCTACAGTATTATTTTGCCATGATCACTATTGTTTAAGTATCAGTTTTATTTAAAGTAGTTTCCTTTTTTCAATTTAATATTCTTTTCCATGTTTTTCATATTCTGTAAGCTATTTATCTAATAAATAATAATTATTCTTTGTTACATGATGATCATGTTGGCCAATAGGGAGACAATCTGACTGTAGGATCCTAGCAGCACAGCATCATTCCTTAAATTTGTGATGCAATATTATTAAACAAAATCTTAATTCTTTTTTAACCTTTACAGTGTTAAACAAAGTCTTTAGTGAAAATATTTAGTTTATATAAAAATAAAGTAAATAAATAAAAAAATCCTGGTTAAATAAATTAAGCCTTTACTAAATAAATTTGAAGAAAGCCTGTGTGAATGGTAATTGCTGAGAATGATCGCTGAAGCTGCTTAAGGAGTGAAGTTAAAGTGTAAAAAAAATTATTCTAAAGAAAAAAGAAATAGGAGAGAAAAAATATTTGGCTCCGCCCACTTGGCTACTATGGCAACCATGTTGACAGCACTCAAACAATTAACTAGAACATTTCTGTAGAACTGAATATTAATTAGGTTTATGTTGTGTTAATAATGTGAATGGTATGTTATTTATGTTAAGGTTATGTTAATTATGTTTATGTTGTGTTATGTAAATGAGGTTCTGGTTATGCTAATTAGGTCATGTGACCTATGACATCATAAAGGCATACTTCATCATTCACAGCTCCCCTCCATCACACTAGTGACTGACCTCTCGTTGGACACATCACATTTTGTGAGCTCTCTCTGATAACAAGGATCTGTTACACTAGAACCTAGAAATGTCTAGAAGCAGCACCGCTGATGAGAAGAAAGTCTCCTGGGTTGATTTATGTGAACAAGAGGTGAGTGTGGATTATAACGCAATAATCAACGTTGACACTGATTCAGACTCTGAAGATTGTGTAAAGCCACCACAAAAGGTTTCTCTACCTGAGAAAGTCCAGCAGGAATCGTCTGTCTGTGAAAATCAAAGAAACATGGACCGTCTTTTGAAGCAAGTGGAGGGACTCAAGAAAATCTTGAAAGCTTCCACAAATTCTCTAAAAAAGGAGAAAGTGAGACGAGCCAAAGCTGAATCTGACTGTGTGTTTTACAAGAGAGAAATTACCGATTTAAAGCAGGGATTAGATTACTACCAGCATAAGGTAGAGACTCATGAAAAAACGGTGCAGACTTTACAAAACCAGCTTCAGAGCAAAGAAAATCTCTGTGAGATTCTGCAACAGCGTTCAAAGCAGGAGTCACTGCTGAGACACAACTTAGCTCAAGAAAAACAGAAGAGTGACAACGAACATATAATCAATAATAAGTTACAGAAGGAAATTGCAGAATTACACAAGGAGAAAGAAAATCTTTTAAACAAGCTGGAGAATTTTTCCTCCATGAAAAAGGAGGCAGATGAGAAGATGTCTGCACAGCTGGAAACCTTGAAACACCAGTTGGAAGAGAAATCTTCTCTCTGTCATCAACTGGAATCGTCTTTTATTAAGGAAAAGCAGCTGAGAGTCCAGTTACAACAGGAGAAGAAGAACCAGAAAAAAGATTTAAGTCATCAGAAATTAAAGAACGAAATCTGGGAGTTAGAGCAGGGACTGGATTACTATCAAAATAATGCAGAAACCCGTGAAAAAAGAATGAAGAGTTTACAGATCGAGCTTCAGAACAAAGAAACTGCGTGTGAAGATCTGCAGAAGACTTTAAAACAGCTGAGAGTCCAGTTAGCTCAAGAGCAGCAAAACAGTCAGAGCAAAGACACAATTACTGAGAATTTAAAAGAGGAAGTTGGAGAGCTAAAGAAGAGCCTTGTGCAAGCTCTGGAGAGTCTTAACTCCACAAAAATCGAGGTGAAGGAGAAGATGTCTCAGCAGCTGGAAGTGTTTAATCAGCAGTTAGAAGAGAAATCTGCTCTTTGTCAAACACTTAAATCAAGTTTAGACAAAGAGCAGCAGCTGAGGGTGAGCTGTCAGGCTGAACTGGACAATACCAGAGTTCTTGTCTCTGAGAATTCAGATCTCCAGCAGGAGATCCAGGATTTGAAGGAGAGAAACTCTGAACTCAGAGATGTGATGATCACACACGTCTCTGAGAAAGTCGAGTCAGACCAGCAGTTTGTTCAACAGCTGCAGAAACTCAAAGAGCAGCATGAAGAGGAATTAGTTACCCTAAAACTGCAGCTTAAAGAACATCTCAGGTCTGAGATCCAACCCGGTTCTGAGATTTATTCACCAGAACCACAGCCGTCTGTGGAAAGTCTGGAGACAAATCCTGACAAGGATTGTCAGACGGACACGGACGTTTGTCAGACTGAAATCGTTCAGGAAACGCTGGAGTTAAGCCAAAGTCTCCACAGTAACGAGTCTCCATCTGAAGAAGCCGTTCCACAAACAGTCAAACCGCAGCAAAACATTTCTAAGTGGAGACGCTTCAAAAAGTTTATGACTCCAGCGTGTCTGCGGAAACACAAGAACAAGTTATAAACTAATTACCTGCCCTCACACACACCACCCTCACACACACACCTTCACAAACCACCGTCCAATATTCACACACCTTTAGAAAAAACGGGGCTGTATGTTGGAGAAGATGGTCGTGCTTTCGTCTTGCAGAGGTTGCTGGTTTACATGCCAGCTGTGACCCCTCTGTGTGACAGAGCACGTTCTCTCTCATGCACGCGTGGGTTTTCTCCGGGCGCTCCGGTTCCCCCACAAACACGTGTTTAGGTTAATTAGTGACTCTAAAATGTCTGGGTGAGTGAGTGAGTGACTGGTGTGACTGGCCACAATAGAAAAATGATAAATCTCCAGAGTCTGACTCAATCTGGAACAATCAGATCAACAGTCTCTTATCAAAAAGTATTTAGAGTGTGCTTCAAGCAGGCAAGGCAGCTTTATTTGTATAGCACCTTACAACAGCATCAAACCGACCAAAGTGCTTCACAGAAATTAAAACATTAAAAATCAACACACAACATAAAAATACATAAAAACTAAAGCATCTCTGCCAGTCTTCAAGAGTCGCCTAAAACCCCACCTCCTCTGCTTGGCGTTTCCTGAACATGTTTGAATCTGGCCCTCTTTTATGTTGATTTTATCTCACAGTTTTCATTGGTTCACTGTATCCCTTGTTTTACACATTTGTCTTCTACTAGAATGTTTCACCTTTTTTGTAATTTGAATAGCTTTTATTTTCTGATTTATTCACTATATTTAACTTTGTGCTGTACCATGTTCAGCGCCTTGGGCTTCCTGACAGGGTTGCGGAAGGCGCCTTATAAATAAAGCTTTGATTGATTGATTGATTGATTGAAAGCTTAAGAACTAACACTAAAAAGACTAAAAGACTCTCATGCTGAGTTAAAAGCCAAATCATAAAAATTGGTTTTCAAAAGAGATTTAAAACCAGAGAGTGAAGAGGCACTTCTATACTTAGATATACATACTTTATATACTTACAGATATACCTAAGTAGTAGTGTGTTATCAGTACATTTTATTTGACTCATTCTAGTAAGGGCAAGATGTAAATCATATATTTGCAAATCCTATCTAACAAGTTTTAAGCAATTGGCCAGCTTTAGCATGAAAAGCTCAAGAGTGAATAATAGTGTAGGAGTTTATTTGGTAATAATTGGCTGCAAAGGGGGTTAGCCCCTATTTAAAACAACCAAAAATTAAATTTATCCCGTCCGCTGAATCACCACCTTAACGTGGTGGGTGGGTTTGCGTACCCCCAGGATCCTGAAGGATGTTTAGTCAGGGTGTTGGCTCCAGGTGGGGTCTCCCGTGGCAGAATTTCCTCAGGTGAGGGGTCAGACTAAGAGTGATTCAAAGACTTATTTTATAGAAAGCCATGAAGAAACAGTCTCCATGTTGCAGAACTGACTGGTGGACACTAGACAATCCTCATGGACGAGAAGGTCACCTGTGCAGCTCCAAGCAGCAGAATAAACAAATCTGTTCAGAGTATTTGGCTTCTTGAAGTTTCTGGATTGTGTTTTTGTAAAGTGATTAAAACATAATAAAAAGGTAAGTAGACTCCTCTGATTTACTGAACATGTCTCTTCTCTCATCTTGAACAAGAAGCCTGTTGGATGAGAGTCAAACGTCTTCAATAAACACAAGTCCAGCTGCCATTTTTAAAAGTTACTAAGAAGATCACGTCCCACACGCAGAGAATTAACACCAACCTAGATCGGTTGTTGGTTAACGACCCAGCAGTCCTGGCTGGGGGTAGTTAGATTAACCTCATCATGTAACCATGCTCAAGTCTTGTTCATGAGTTCATCTGTATTAATGTAAAATATATATATTTAAGCCATTTTCCTGTCTAGCAGTGGATTTTCCCTGCAGCTAAGAAGGTTTTGATGTATTTTATCCATTATTGTGGTTTAATGCTCAGATCTCGTACTGCTCTTTCTCAAATCACCCTGTTCACACTCAGAAAGTGTTCAGATGTGTTTTACTTGTTCTAAACTTTTTTATTCTCCTTTCTATAAAATAAGTCACTCTGTGACCTTTTAACTTTCAGCCCCAAACAGTGCGTAACAAGTCTCGGAGTAAAACTAGATGCTGAACTCTCAATGGCCTCTGGCCACCAGGGAGGACGGACAGGTGATGCGGAGGGGCCCCGGTGCTGGAGAAAGAGCCCCGCTCCTGCAGATATGACCATGTATATGGCAAAGAGGAAACACTGGCACGTTTCCCTTTTTAGCCTAGTTTTGAAAGGAGATTTTACAAAATTATATGTAATTTTACGCAACTTTATGAAATTTTTTGTGACTTTATGAAAGTTTAAATCTGTTTGTTTGCTCCTTTGAGCAACGTGTCCGGTGACTGTTTAAAAAAAATCTGTTCTTATCAGTTTAATATCTGATACGTCCCCTACCCGGGGACCATATATTAAATAGATTTTTGGAACAGGGAGATGAAATAGGGGCTTGCTCCGTTCACTCCACGCATCGACCTGGTATTGTAGTACCTCCAGGAACGGAGCACCACCCCTGACTCTGTAAAAAAATAAAACATCAATAAGGCAATGAGAATACCTTTATAGTGATTTAATTACATGTGGATGAATGATGGGAATTCCAGCTCTTTTTAGAGAGCCGGTTCTTTTGGCTCAGCTGACCAAAAAGAGCCGGCTCTTTCGGCTCCCAAGTGGCTCCTCGGATTTTCTGTTGCGTAGAACACATTTATAACCAAAATAATGCTAAACTATATGTAAAATGATTTACTAATGTAAAAAAATGCAATATATCAAATGTTTATCATTTCTGTGGATTTAATAACAACACTTTAAGAAATCTCCACTTTCCGACTGCTGGCGTTCATTTTCTCACCGTCTTCGTCGCACTCTCCTCTCTCGCTTGCCTTTTTCTTCCTCCTCATTCCCTCTCGTCTCCCTCCACCCGCATGTGCTCTGCTGTGTGTCTGAGTCATAGACTGTACATATACTGGACAATTCGATTCCATAGGCTTCAATTTCACGTTATCTGTCCATAATGGGAGGTGTCCACCACCGCCATTTTGACCGTGTCACAGGTTCCGTCCAGCCCAGACAATTCCATAAAAGGGAAGAGAGGAGGCGCTGAGGGTGTGGCTGTAAGGCTGGGCTCGAGTGACGACACCCAGGCGAACTAGCTACGAGCTAACCTGAAGCTAACCCTGGCTAACCCAAAGCTAAAGCGGAGGTGGGAGCCGAGCTAACGGACGTAGCCACCTAGCTTCAACCCAACCGGAGCTAACTGGAACACCCATCGACCTGAACCTTACACGGAGTTTAGGTGGAGGTTTTCTGCGCCTGTTCGTGAGAAGTACCTGTATTAAAAAAGTTTTAAATCGGTAAGTTTATAATTTATTTCCGTAATGAAAACATTTTGCTTTGAGCAAGTTTTCAGTAGTTTTTTTTGGCGCTATCACTCCTGAGTCGCACCAGCCATTAAATGTATCATGAAGAAGAGAAAATATATTTAAGTCGTATTTTGGGGGGACATTTTATTATCTTTCTTACAAAATCTGAGACCAAGCGTTTCACATTGCAACACAAGCACCGGTAACCATAACAGAATTTACAGCCAGCAGAGGAGAGGATGGCGGTGTTTCAAACCCTCCCGGCCGGCGTGTAGAGCTCATTCCTGGGCTGGAGCCGGCCCTCAGCACCCCGCCACAGGCTCTAACAGATGCTGGCGGTGTTTCATATATTTCCAAAACGTAATACTTGTTTGTATCTTGTACAGCCAACTAGCCTTTATTCTGGACTCAGTACAATTTACCAAAAGTAAAGAGACATTATACAGATGAAGTAAGCACAAGATAACTTACTGGAAGACACAGAGTTATCATCAGAACCAGAACAAGAGAGCCTGATAACAGTCATGTGAAAATAACAGTTAAAAAGTATGTATGTATAATAGAAATAAAAATATATTAGAATTAGTGTAACTCACTGTGATCCAAACAAATCAGCCATAGCTGATGAGTAAATATGACATGAGGTCTGGGAGTTTTTAAGTTTCATTCTTTTATTACATTTTTTTCTTAGATCTATTAAAAGGTCACCATGGCAGCCTGTGTGTCTCCAACGTCAGCTACACAACGCAGCGTGTAAGTTCCAAGTACTTGTCTTGACCACTTCATGAATGGTTTTGTACTTTAAACAGCTAGGCCAAACCTGTTATTTTTTCCTCCATAGCCATTTGGATCATTGGAGACAGCTGAGTGAGGCGTGGTGCCCAGAGAGCTGCAGAGACAACCTTGGCCTCCCTGACGTCTGTGTCTCTTGGTTTGGTTGGGGCGGACCATCGACATACATACATGTGCCGACACTTTGCGCCCTGTTTTATAAACTGTAGTGTTAAAAATAAATGTTTTTGCTCAATTACTGGAATTTCTTTGGTTAAGACAAAAGTGAGGAATAATCATTTACAAGTTATTTGTACAACAGGCCCATTTTAAATCCCAACAGTTTCTTAGCAGACAATAGAAATGTGTTCTTTACTAACTTTACTTGGTTTGAAAATCTTACTAAAATAAACTTGAGTGCCGTATTGCAAAACCCAATCATACTTGTTATGTAAACATTAGCTTTGTAGATATTTTTTACAGATATATATTTGTGTGCAACAAAAACCAAACTTAAATAATTTGTCATTCTTTATTGAAAAACAACAAAATACAGGTATACAGAAGTGTGGGAAAATGATAATGTGAAAGTATTGCACTATAAATGAAGTGAGATGAGATGAAGGTGAGATGAAGGTGGACGCCAGCGGGCTGGACGCCGGACGAAGAAACCTGGAGACGGATCGCTCAGACAGGAAGGGAAGAGCTTCCTCTTACCTTGATGGAATTAAAGTTAGCCGTCGTCTGAACGCCCAACCGTACGGTCTGAGGTCAAAGGTCACAGGAAACACACACCAGTCAGCAGTCATACAGATGCATAAAGATAACTAGCCATGGCAACCAGCTGACATGTCCCCACTTTCACCAAAACCTGGTGCCTGCCGGGTCACCTGAATTCCTGTGTGATGTCAGCACGGTCGGCCGTGACTGCGGCCATCAGAGGTGACCTCTGATCAGCTGAATGAACTCACCTTCCAGGGTGACGCCGTGTTAGAGTCGGCTTCATCCTGTAAACAAACAAATGAGTGGTAACATAAACACCACGTCTGGTTCTGGTGGAGGCGGAGGACAACACGCACCTTTCCAGGAGCAGAACCCAGATGTTCTTGTTGCTACAAACAGAGACGAGCAGAGTTAAACCAGGAAGTGAGAGGGACCAGCTGCTGCAGACAGGTGACGCTCACCTGAGCCTGAACCATAGGAGCCTCCTCAGCCATCAGACCTTCTGACTCCAGTTCAGATGCCACCTTGTTGATGTCCCTCAGGCGGGACTCGTTGGCCTTCAGGTCCTGCAGGACAAAAGCACCTGCTGATCACCTTGTTGCTGTCGGGTTAACAGGTCTGGTGTTAGAACGTGGTGGATAAGAATGTTCTGACGGGCCGAGGGTTCTGAACTCACCCTGCAGGACTGGGCCTGCTCCTTCAGGGCCTGGATGCTGCTGCCGTAAGCCGACAGGTCCGACATCAGGGCCTCGTGCTTCTTCAGGAGAGCCTGTGGAGCAGAACATCAGAACCTTCAGCTCGTCTGACACAAGTGGAGCTTTCTCGCAGCGATGGTCCAATCGGATCCGCCACCGTAAAACAAACCCTGCTCAGTTCACCGCAGACGTAGCTCTGCGGGTGTTTAGTGGAAAAGCGTGAGCCTTCTGCCGGCTGCCACGTGTCATGGCTGCTCTGCAGCGGGAACACACATCACAGCTTGTAAACCGTTTGAAATAAGAGCGACGGGAACACGTTTGTCATCACTTCCTGTGCGAGGCCAGCACTTCTACCCCTAACCCATGAGACGCTTAAACGAGCAACGACGTCTGGTAGACAACCGAAGGAAATGCCAAATACAGAAACACTAATTATGAAGGACTGGAAAGAGAGCAAAGAAAAGCGATTGGAGTTTCTCAGGAAGGGACTTCCATACCTCGGCCAAGTCCTCGTCTTTCCCTTAGTCTGGACTTCCAACGATGGGCTCCTTCTCCCTCATCCAGGACTCGGCCTCATTAGCATCCGCAAAGTACTGCTGGGCCTGCAGAGAGTCCTCCAGGTCCTGCCTCCTCTGGGACGCCTTGGCCTTCAGCGTGTCCCAACGTCCATGAAGCTCCCACAGTTTAGTCTTCACTTCCTCACCAGCGAAGTGACCTGGACCCAAAAAAAGTGAGCCAGAACCTGCAGACACCTCAGAAACATGTCAGGACCAGACCTGCTCTACCTTCTTCCACCATGGTCTCTCCTTTCTGGGTGACAGCCTTGATGCGAGGTTCATGACCTGTGATCTCAGCCTGCAGAGCCTGGTGCTTCTTCAGCAGGTTCTGGACACCAATCAGGTCCTTCCCTTAGGACACATGTTAGAGTTCAGCATTATGCAGTAGACAGACCAGTTTAACCCAGGGGTTTCTTTCTTCTACAATCTGCTCTTTAACTGTATTATTTCCTGCTATTTCAGCTGTTAACTTTATTTTCTCTCTAAGTGTTTTTCTCCCCAGAAGAAGCTACAATGATGTTCTGCTGAGTTGTGGTGGCCTCATGGAGGGGGCCATCGGCTAGCACACTGCTGCTAACCACTTAAACATTCTCCCTCTCCTGATAATAACATTTTACTTTCTTTGATGTTGGATGTGCTACTACTAGTTTACCCGTTTAATTATAGATTCACTAGGATAAATACAATAAAGTTTATCTCTTGCCAAATAGAATATTTACTGTGGCGAGCCCGTGAAGAGGTGTAGGAGAATGCGACAAATTTGTCTGTTAAAAAGTCTGTTATGTACAAAAACACAATATCATCACACTATTTTGGACCGATACATGACGGTCAGGTCCAGCTTGGGGAGAAAATATGACACGTCTTTCAGGATGGACTTCATCTTTGGTAGCTGGCGAAGCCGGGAAAAGCAGGATCTAACCACCTGGCTAATGTGGGAGTCCATCCGCATCTCTGGGTCCAAAACCACCCCCAGGTTAGTGATGGTTGGCTTCACTAAGCTGCAAAAACAGGGTTGCAGGACAGGACTAACTGCAGTGGGAGAGGGAGGAACAAATATTCCAGTTATAAATATTAAATATTTGAACAAATAAATATTTGTTAAAAGGAAGAAACTGATGATGACTTTAAGATTAGAGGAATGTTCTAGAACGGGTCTGGAACCAACGATGGCCCTTTGGATCAAATTTGGATTAAAAAAATAGCTCATGATTTTATTTATGGATGGAATAAAAATACAGGTTGTAAGCATCTTCTCAGTATCTTCATGTTGCACGACTTTCCACAGCAGAAGGACACAAAAACTGCCAGAATTATGATTAGAAAGATTTACGTTTTAATCTCAGAATCCCAACTTTTCCCAGAATCTTCACATTATTCTATGAATTCAGAGAAAATATACATTTTTCAGAGGTCTCGCTCCCCTGTTGTGGATATTTCTCAAAATTCAACCATTTTTTCTTTTCAAAAGCTTTAGTAAGAGTTTGGACTCTAAACAAGTTTTACTTTGCAGACTGCTTGTCTAAACCTTCATCAGATCTGCTCATAATAAAACATTTGGGTTATATTTAATGCCCAGGAAGATGCTCTTCCTGGGCATTAAGTTATCAAAAACAGATAAAATTATTTTTTACCATAATTTTAACTGCTATCAGCTGATAAAAATAATAAAAAAACAGCCTGATCATTAAAGGGGTGTAAGTGAAACCGCACGGATCACACAAACCATCATGCTGTCTATATGACTTTGAAAATATATAGTTTAATTACAGTTTGATTTATTTGACATCTGTATAATGTTTATTATTTTGTTTTTTCCCCCTAAATGCCTAACGTTTCAGTTTAACATGAATATTAGTCATTCATCACAATACATAAAGTTACACATTTTAAATTTTAATAGGGGAAGACTGCAGGAGGGAGCGGTAAAATACAGAAATCCCCAGCAAAAACAAGAAACTTTACGAGTCTGATGAAACCCGCTGGAGTTCCTTCAGCAGGCCTGGTGGCAGCTACAACGGCCCAGTGGCTGTGCTTGGTCAATGTTATCGAGCTCAGTCCGGCTCGGCCGTGAACGAGCCGAGGCGACATCCTGCTCTGCTTAAGAAGAGGTGTTATTTTCCGCTTCAGAAGAAGCGTCCGTGTTTTACGCTTTCTCAGAGACATGTCACGTTGCTAAGTTGTTAGCGCCGCGCGCTAACACGTCAATAGTGCAGCATAGCCTGCTGGAGGGTTCAGATGAAAACACCCTACCACTCAGGCTGCTTACACATCGATATTAAGTTGTCGCTGTTGCGCTCACGCCGTAATACAGTATTAGATGCGGTTAAAGTCAGACATGAAAAACTCCACGAGCGGTCAGACCGCGCAGCAGCTAGGCGCAGCAAGTAGGCGCCGGATCGGTCAGGCTGCCCGGCCTGACCGCTGGGGATTACCGGATGGAAGAATGGACACAGAAGTCTCCCTCTTAGCGCTCCGTCATATTTCAACCCATTTTTATCTTAAATGCACTGGGTTTTACCCTATTACCCATCTAAATATGCCCTATTAATTATTTTACCGTATTTTACATTTAAATTTCATGGTTAAACAGTACATGCTACATGTTAAACTGATAGTTAGCTAGCTACTTCGGTAAACTCAGCTAGTTTAAAGGTGGCAGTGACATAAAATACGAATATAGATTTTAACTTACCGAAAAAAATGAAGTGGAGACTCCTTGGACGCTCTATTAGTGCAATTAATACCACTGCAAGTCATTTTGTCCAACAATTGCACCAATAATATCCAAAGAAGAATACACAAACACAGAGACTCAAAATGCCGGAGCAGTTTCCAAGCCAGACCGAGGCTGTACTGAGGCCTTTCCACGGAGCTAGCTCTGTGGTCACGTGGGTCTGAGGCGGCGGTCACGTGTGTCGGATGCTCATTAATTATACAGAATTTTAGGCTTTCAATACACTTAAACAGAAGAGTGAGAAAAAAATTCACCCCCCTCAGAGTTGTCATGAGTATAAACTAGATAATTTAGACAAAAAACATGTTTTGGCACCAGGCTGTAAACATGTTTATTTCTGCTGTGAAATCGGCATTTTTAACATGGGAGTCAATGAGGATTTGCTCGCTTCTGGCACCAGCCCCCAGCGGATGAGGGTGGAACTGCAATTTTTCTTACTTCCGGGATGGGACCATTTTCTGAGCAGCATTGTGGGGGCTTGGTCTGAGTCTGATCCTCCCTCTTCCCCGCCCCTACTGCTCTGTGTGTGGACAGTCTGGACACGCAGTTACACATGTAGACCAATCGCCTGTAGCTTTCATCAAAGCAAGAGGGGAGGGGGGAGGGGAGGGGACGGCTCCCAATGACGAGCCAGCTCCTTTCGTTCACTTCAAAGAGCCAGCTCTTAGAGCCGGTTCGTTCGCGACCAACACATCACTATGTTATAGTTGAATGCCTTTTTGCCCACCATGTTGTTCCACACACTCCAACAGAGATGCATTATCTCTTGAGGCAGAGCCATCACATTGGGTCTTGGTCCATGCTAATTACCGCTGTCACCCATCTGCTTTGGGCATGCAGTGAAATGTGGGATGGATGACCTACTTTCTGACAGTAATGTGACTGCAGAGCTTTTCATCAACAAATGGTATTGATATAGCGCCTTCTAGAGTCCTGGAACCCCCCAAGGCGCTTTACAACACAATCAGTCATTCACCCATTCACACACACATTCACACACTGGTGGGGATGAGCTACGATGTAGCCACAGCTGCCCTGGGGCGCACTGACTGAGGCGAGGCTGCCGAGCACTGGCTCCACCGGTCCCTCCGACCACCACCAGCAGGCAACGTGGGTTAAATGTCTTGCCCAAGGACACAACGACAGCGACAGACTGAGCGGGGCTCGAACCTGCAACCTTCCGATTACGGGGCGAGCACTTAGCTCCTTTGCCACCGTCGCCCCAAGCAGAGTGCTCTTTCCCTGAGGAGAGTGAGTCAGGCACACGATCACAATCCTGGGTTGAAATTAGTGTTTTGTACATTGTCTAATAAATTGTTGTCTCAGCAACTGTTGTAAAATATTTGTTTAATTATTGAAAAACTTTATTCCACTTTCAAGGTACCAGAATGGCACCAAACCACACTGAGTTGAACCTTCGACCACAGTTTCAGTGCAGCGCACGCCCCAGCTGTGAGCACTTCCAATCAGCTGTGTGCTCAGCGATCCAGGAGCAGGAGCACAGCCAATGTTCCTACAATCTGATGGATGTTTATGCACAAAAACAGAGTTAATCTTCAGGACGAGAGGCGCCGACATAAGTGTCACTCAGTCGGTGACTGCAGATGGTGTGTGTGGGTCTTTTCATTCTGCAGGTACATTTTTAATTTCCTTGAAAATAGAACGGACCTCAGTATATCAATCTCTTAAGAGGCCATTACATTCATTTCCTAGAAAAGTATAGTGAATCTGAGCAGACTCACAATTTGCCTGAAAGGACATGTGATTGAGTCTAACACACACACACACACACACACACACACACACACACACACACACACACACACACACACACACACACACACACACACACACACCTATGGTGATAAATTGATCCTGGCTCTCAACTTTGGGCTTTTTATTGGTGTCTTTTAGCAGCTGTAGTGTTGCTTGAAGAGGAACATAGGGTGTTTTATACAATGTGTGTGTGTGTGTGTGTGTGTGTGTGTGTGTGTGTGTGTGTATGTGTTTGAGAGAGAGAGAGAGAGAGAGAGAGAGAGAGAGAGAGAGAGAGAGAGAGAGAGAGAGAGAGAGAGAGTAGCAAAGCTTGGTTTGCTCCAAGAAAGATATAGGAAGGGAGTAAGTGACTCAGCACAATAATTCATTTGTAATTGGGAGCAGTGTTTCAACAACAACAACAACACACACACACACACATACAGACACACACACACACATGACAGGACCGACAGAGATCATCATTAATAACTGCTGCTTGTGTTTAAGTACAAGGAAGAGAAGCATAAAGAACAGGACAGATGAGGAGACATCACAGCAATAAGAACAATCTAATGCACTCAGATTTCACTGCATAAGTCAGACCGGGTTCTAGCATGTGTAAAGGGCAGAGGTAGAACAGATAAGTGTCCATTTTGCTAGAACATATGTTGTTTTAAAAAAATGAAGCAGCATCATAAGGCAGGAGGTCAGATTGTACTTACATCATGGCTGATGACATCACCTGCCCCTTCATCTTGCCCACATTTGAGGGTTATGGTTTAAATGTTAGGAGTCTACACAAGAATTTTCTTCAGACGATAAGAAAAACTCACTATGAAGTAAAAATGCAAGGCTTTAAAAATGTTTTTTGGCTTTTTGCCTTTTTACCACATTTAAATGTTTCACTTGAACAAACAGATTTCAGTACTGAACAAACATAACCCGAGTAAATCAAAAAAGCTGTTTTTAGATGATAATTTTTAAAAAGCTGCTAGATGTCGTTGTCGTCGTCTTTCTCCGCTTGTCCGGGTCCGGGTCATGGGGGCAGCATCCCAACTAGGGAGCTCCAGACCGTCCTCTCCCCGGCCACCTCCACCAGCTCCTCCGGCAGGACCCCAAGGCGCTCCCGGACCAGATTGGAGATGTAACCTCTCCAACGTGTCCTGGGTCGACCCGGGGGCCTCCTGCCGGTAGGACATGCCCAAAACACCTCCCCAGGTCCAGGAGACATCCTGACCAGATGCCCAAACCACCTCAACTGGCTCCTTTCGATCTGGAGGAGCAGCGGTTCTACTCCGAGTCCCTCCCGAATGTCCGAGCTCCTCACCCTATCTCTAAGGCTGAGCCCGGCCACCCTACGGAGGAAACTCATTTCAGCCGCTTGTATCTGCAATCTCGTTCTTTCCGTCATTACCCAAAGGTCATGACCATATTGGGACGTAGATCGACCGGTAAATCGAGAGCCTGGCTTTCTGGCTCAGCTCCCTCTTCACCACGACAGATCGGCTCCGCGTGCGCATCACTGCAGACGCCGAACCAATCCGCCTGTCGATCTCCCGATCCCTCCTACCCTCACTCGTGAACAAGACCCCGAGATACTTAAACTCCTCCACTTGAGGTAGGACCTCTCTCCCGACCCGGAGTTGGCAAGCCACCCTTTTCCGGTCGAGAACCATGGTCTCAGATTTGGAGGTGCTGATCCTCATCCTGGATGTACGACCCCTAAAACCAAACGTGCTGTTGGAATACGCTTTAACAACGGCTATCTTGTTTTATGATTATGACTCACAAATCACTTGTAGACGAGTCTTGTCCCACTCGCCAGAATCGTCATGAACGAGCTGTTTAAGTTCAATGGTCAGGATTTTCTGGTGGAAAGCAGATTACCATTGTTTACAGCAAGAGTTTCATGTCCTGAAGCAGTGAAGCAGCCCCAGATCACCACACTACCACCGCCGTGTCCTACTGTTGGTATGATGTTGTTTTTTCTGAATGCAGAGTTTTACTTCAGACCTAGCAGGACACAAAACGTTCATAAGTCTCCACTATTTTTCTCATTGAAGCTGAATTTTTTCCAAAAAGTTTTGTTATTTTTGGTCAAACAGTTTTGTTCTTGAACCCAGTGTAAGTCTTTTGTCCCATATGTTCCCTCTACTTGGGACGATGAATTGAAATTAGTCTTTAGCTTCAATCTGACATGTTCAAAAACACATATGCATTGTTCATTAACACATACGATCTCAATTAAATAAATATTAAAATAAAATTACAGTTTTTAGAATTGGGTTTGTTGCTTTTTGAGATCTTCTAGCCTACTTCATGTTGTCAGGTTCTGTTGAAGGGATGTTTTTACAGGTCTGGTAGTAAGATCTGGGTATGGCTGGTGAAATAATGCATAACTCATATTTCTATTTCCTAATCATTCGGTTAATTCTACAGGTCATGGCAGGGTGTCTGGGCTCTCCCTCAGAGATAAGGTGAGAAGCTCGGTCATCTGAGAGGGGCTCTGCGTAGATCTGCTGCTCCTCCACATCGAGAGGAGCCAGTTGAGGTGGCTTGGGCATCTGGTTAGGATGCCTCCTTGACACCTCCCTGGCGAGGTTTTCCAGGCACCTCCAACCAGGAGGAGACCCAAAGAAAGACCCAGGACACGCTGGAGGGACTAGGTTTCTCGGCTGACCAGGGAATGACTTAGGATTACCTGAGACAAGTTGTCCCAAGTGGCTGAGGAGAGGGAAGTCCGGGCCTTTCTGCTTAGGCCGCTGGCCTGGCAACCCGACCCTGGATATGCAGATGAAAATGGATGGATGGATGAACAAGGTGGCAAAGACCTTTCAAATAGTGCCAGGTTTGAATAGAATTGCCCTCAGGACTCATTAGTTTGTTTCACAGAAGGATGTTTCAGTTTGACACAAATCAACGGGGGGAATTTGCTTGGTTTCCAGTCTTAGACATCCCCCCTTCTAATCCCCTCAGGAAATCAGGAAGTTCTGTGAGCAACATGGATATGGAAACCCCCCGACTGGTACGCTTTTAAAAGAACCTTTGTTTATTTGTAGCCTACAAAACTGTAACTTCTAATTATTGCCTTTCTTAGATTAATTAAATCCTGCATAAAAGAATGATGCCGTTTCAGATTAACCACTACACGGGTTATCTAAAACGCACATATCATTTATAATCAAAACCATAATAGATCATTAGAACAACTTTGATGTAGTAAAAATTATGATAGTAGATTTTGATTATTTTTAGAAGTCTATCAAAATGTCCATTTAATTTGAAATCATGATTTAAATTCTTCTTCATAAGTATTACGTTTTTTAATGTATTTTTATGTTGTGGGTTTTGCTTTAATGTACTTAAATTATGTAAAGCATTTTGGACAGTTATACACTGTTGTAAGGTGCTATAAAAAATAAAGTAGACTTGGCTTGGAATGGCTTGAGTATCAATTTATTTGCTCATTTTAAGCCAAATTTTTACATAACATGAATGCATTTGTATCATATTAATAGTGTTACCCCTAAAAGAGCACCTTAGGTTTGTTTATTTCATGGATGATCCACAAAAGTGAGTGATCCTGAATTGCAGTTAAACAGCCAATCACATTTGTTATCTAGGGAGAACTGGAGAGTTGTTGGCCAATCAGCGCCTCTGAATTGATTGCCTCAGGGGCACAGGCCAATAGCGCCCTTGCTACAGGAGATAGCTAGCTTAGAAGGTGCTGGATCTCCGTTCTCCTCTCTCTTTCTCACTCCTGGTTTCACACACACTGTTGATTTATAAAGGTAGATCTTACATCTAATTTGTAGCTGTTGCAGTAAAATGTGTTTATTGGTTCTCATTTTTTATAATGTTTAAAACTGGATATTTACATCATTTTCTATGTTAGTGCCACCTACAGGTGGAACTCAGTATTGGGTTTTGAGCTTTGGGAAGATGATCAATTAAAGCTGGCAAATTTGGAAAACGAATGATCTCAAAACATTTTTTATGTGCCTCGTAAAGTTCTAACATAGGCATACATATATATTTTAGATATGAAAACATTAAAGTGATTCTCTCGCATTTGTCTAAAAACCTCTGCCATTAACACATTCCGGACTGAAAGCAACTATTGGACCATCTGATTCTGGGTCTCTCCGAACCGATGCACTTCCCTGGGTCCTTCATTCGTTACACACTCACGTATTTAGCAACAGAACACCCCTGGTGTAACATATTCTCAGCTCGATGATAGTAGAAAAGGAGAAACAGCCAGCTGCTACCACCTAATAAGTGAATTTGATTTTTGACTATGTGAGACTGCTGATTTGGTGAAGGTAAATAAACAGTGTTGGGAGTAACGTGGTACAAAAGTAATTAATTACTGTAATGCATTGCTTTTTGCTGTAATGTGGTAATGTAAGGCATTACAGCGAAAGAAAATGGTAATATTTACTCAGCACAATTGTCAATAACGCGGTAATTACAATGCATTTTTAAACCCAGAATCATGATGTGGGTTTCCTAAAAATTCTAATTGCGGGAAGCCTGAAAAAAGATCCAGTATGCACATATATGACGTCATTTATGGACTCAGCTTTGCGGGCATTCTATCAGCAGAGAGGACGCAGCGGCAATGGCTCAAATACTCCAGCTGCGTCCTGCGCGCGGCCGCTGTTATATTCACAAAATTGCTCCACCAAAACAAAGTCATTCGTTTGCGATCGTTTAAATCAGCCCATATTCTCTGGTACTTCATGTACTTTTCAGCTGAGTTCATAATCTGTGCCCCGGTGATTTCAACTCATTGCTGTTGGAGCGCAGCGCATATTAAGCTTTTATTTTGTGTTTTGTGTTCGGTAGATCCCTTTGGCAGATTAGTTAGAAAGTAGGAAATCTAGGAAACAGTTTTTCTGGAAGACGGAGAAAACATGCAACATGCAGGAAGGTTAGAGAGAGAAAGGGCCGGAAATGATTCAAATAAAATCAAGAAAACAAAACAAAGTGCTTGAAAAGGAAAAAAAAGTAGGTAGATTTATCCCCAATACACATTTTTACCAGTGAAAATCAATAATATATAAGCATTTAATATTTATACATGTGATAGAATCAGATCACCTCAGAAGTCAGTCCCACATCCAGGGCCGTATCAAGGCATTTGGGGACCAAGGCAAATATAGGCTTGGAGCCCCCCACCACCTCACTCCCTGCTCAGTTAATATAAGATGGCAGCGTGCTGAGAGTACAGATTGTTGTTGCTTTTATTTAATAAACAATCATTTTAAAGCACTGTTATTATATCTGACTGTTTTTGACAGCAACCCTAGCTCAGACACCATATCACGTTCCACATATATGTCATGAGCTCACTGAGCGTCACATTACCAGATTCATGTTGAAGTTGTACTGGTGAAAGTAACTTAAAGTAATGCAAATGTAGTGTAATACCTTACATTTTATAATCAGTAATATTGTAATATAATGAATTACTTTAAAATGAGGGTAACAAGTAATAAATAATGCATTACAGTTTTGAAGTAACTTGCCCAACACTGTAAATAAACAATTGTATTGAAATTGTAGTCATTTTCCAAATCTTTCCATTTTCCAGCCCCACCAAGACATTTTCCTCACCAGCTGCCACTGGATTTATTGCATTTATTGCAGATAAGTGTTTCTCTGCAAGCTTTACGTACATTCCCGTCTCTTAAAGATTACTTTATTGAAAAAAAAAAACATCCAAATAAATGCACCAACAACATGAAATTGCAGGAAATGTACTGTATCTGACAGAGATAGGATCCAAACTGCATGCAGTATGATTGATAGAATACTCAGATGGATTACACTGTTATGTATGAAGATGCAAGGGCCATGAATTTGCCGCGGCAGTTTCATTTCTCCCCTGTTGGTGGCTCTCTTGCTCCTCCATCATTCAGAGGTTCCTGGCGCGCGCGCACTCTCGCGCTTCACACCCGGATGGATGACTTCACCGCTCTGCCTGGGTTTCCAGTATGATCCCGGGATCTCCCACTTCCCTCGCCAGACTTCAGCTAGCAACACAAGTGCACGGATCTCTCTTTCGCGTTGTGCACACACTCACACACACACACACACACACACTGACTTCATCTGCCGCTCACCCAGAGACCTAACATAGACTGAGAAGATCCCAGCAGGAGACGCGCAAGCTGCACACGCATCAAAAGGAGGACCTACTGCTCCTGCGAGGAAGACTTTTAAATCTAACCTCGGTGATTTTTCTCTTGTGTTTTGGTGCCACAATGTCCGAGGTGCTGCCATACAACGAGGGCAAAATGAACGGCTACGGGGCGGACAGTGAGGTTAGTCAGATGTCCTTTAGTTGTGGACTGCAGGACACAAACGCCTTTTTCGCTGCGTCGCAGGCGAAAAGACCCCCAAAGCTTGGACAGATCGGCAGAGCCAAGCGAGGTAAGGGATCAGTGTGAATGGTAGTGATGATAATTCATGGGATACAGAATATGGATGAAGATTAACTTTGTATTTACACTCATCTTGAAACGTAGGCATTATTTATGCAAGAGATACTATTCCTGCAATGACGCGCCCCATGTAAATACCGCACATACTTAAACAGGTTATATTTTAAAAGCTTGGTTTAGATTTCACCAGGTGCGCCTTTCTGCGCAGTGGGGATTTGCAAAAAATAAAAAAATAAAACCTTTTATTTTATATTTATTCACCTGCAGCCGCAATAAGTGTATGTTTTCCGCGCCATATGCCTTCCCCCTTAATGGATCAAATAAATGTTGATGTCATGGTGGATCTGAGCCGGTTGATCGCATCTCACTCTCTTCTCCCATCTCCACAGTGGTCATCGAGGACGATCGAATAGACGAGGTCCTGAAGGGGATGACAGACAAGTCCTCACCCGGCGTTTAAACGTCATCGTTGCCTTGCAGACTTTTTTAATTTCCGATCACCGATTTGAAGCACTTGTCGGCTGTGCATGTTCGAGGATTGCGGGAGAAAAAACGGCAGCTCGGAAGCGATGAGAAGGACGGCGAAAAGAGAAGAGGCTAATGGACTGGGCTTTTTTTATTTTTCAAAAATAAAAACAGATAGGGGGAAATATGTGAGGAAGAGGAGAGAGGTGAAGGAATAATGACAGACTCTGGGTGAAAAAGACCAAGATTTGTCGTGGGATTGCTGGCAATTCTCCAAAAAGCGAATCCCGATTTTTAACCACTGGTGCGCAGCAGGATGTTTAGATGGCGGACTCCGCTCTGTATCTCAACCTCTGCTGATTTAGATGAAGGATGAACTTGTCATTTCATCACCCACCGCCTCTTTCTGTTTCTTTCATAACAAAAACATGAAAGAAAAAACGCGCTGTAAGCAACCAAACACTGCAACTAGAGGGCAAAGCAGCCCTATTTCAATAAGTTGTACAGTAGGTAAGCTGTAAGTTCTCCCCCCTCCTCCCCCACTCCTCTTAGGCTTTGCTTTGTTGATTCGGTCAGCGACGGTGCATTTAGAGGGAGCTGTCCTTTCAGCACTGGTCCAACGCATTCCTGTTGCAGCTAAATGCTTTATTTCAGAAACAGACCAACCAAACTCTACTCGAGGACACTCTTTGTATAAAAACATATATCCGAGGATGGTGCAATGTTGATATCTTCTGTAGTGAAAAAACAACAACATTTTGAGCATCAAAACAAACAGATATAACAGAGATACAGGCTATATTCCTTATATTACCTACCCATCAGTGGTTATGGTGCAGGTTGGCACCTTCTTGTAGCTAAGTTGCCTGCACATATCTTTATTTTATTATATTTATTTCTTATTTTCCAAACAGATATCTGCAGAGGCCAACAACAGAGTGGAGATTAAATGTTTTAAATATGAAATAGATGGGATAAAATATGATCTAAAATGATTTAGAGTTGTTTAATTTTAGATATTTTGTGTGCTTTTTCTGTTCTGTATGGAATCAGAATTATTTCTGCCCCATCTATTTGCATGAACTCTCCCTCCTGGTGCCAACGCAGGTGCCACCACTGTTACCCTGGCACGCTTCTTTTTAACAAAAAGTCCTATTTGTATTTTTATATCTAAATATTTGTTATTTAAATTATATGCTAGTCTATCATCTTACAGTTCATCAACACAGATATTTGTACTTCAGAGAGGATATAATGACTGAGACTGGGTTTAATACTGGTGAATCAAAGAATTTTTCTGGACTGGTCTCGTTCTATATCACAGCTCAGACGTTTTTAAGACTAAATGAATGTGTCGGAGTTTGTTTTTTGCACACATCAATGTTAAACTATTATTAAGAAATCGTTTACTGTGAGTTAAGCTTCATTGATGAATTTGTTAGAAAATGGCAGTTTTAGAGTATATTGCACTGTTTACGAGTATCCTCAAATAACATGTTGTTATTTGACCTATTTTGGACATTATTGTTCTTTCTTGTTTTTTAATTATGTTTATTTTGTATCATAATTTTCAGGAAATGGTTTGTTGTGCATGAAACGTTAATATTTTCAAAACGATACATTGTTTTATGAAGCAAAAAAGCAACAGAAATGTCATGACATTCTAAGAATGAGTCATTGTACATTATGATGCCATTTTCACTGTATTTGGTGAATTAATAAATGGTGACAGAAAATGCTAATGGGATTCGTCTGTGTGACTTATGCACCAAGACATTCAGGGTGGGGAACATACCAAACAATGAGCCCAACACTTGTCCTGGGGATGAATAAGACCAAAAATATAAAGAAAGGGCACATCATCTCCTCAGATTAACAACCACAAGTGACGATTGTGTAGGTTTGGGGCCTCTGCAGCCTTTGGAATGAGTATTTAATGGCAGGAAATACTAATTCTTAATTAACCCTTTGATGCATAATGGTCACTACAGTGGACAGGTACTCAAAATTGTTATTACTTCATTTTTGCTATTAAGCACAGCTTTTGAAGACTTTATTGCATGTGAGCCCCTCCATTTGGACTTAAGTAAGTCAAGCCACCATATTTCATGTTCAGAATGCACGTTGTCCACTGAGATGGACATGTAATAAATTATTTGTAAATTAACAAAATGTTACAAAAAATATTTGTTGAAATTTGTTTCATTCACACCTAAAGATGGATGAAAAAAATTGTTTAAAAAATCACGGCTGAAGATCTCATAATTCATGCATCAGAGGGTTAAATAGAGGGAATGACACAGTGATCCATCTGTTGAGCTGTTTAAACAGCTTTGTTATAGCCAGCAATCCATTAAACTACAAATCTTTTGGGAGCCACAACCGGAAGCAAGATCATCTATCATAGTCAAGGTGGATTGTGTCCTCATGCACACAGAGATGCACACACTCTAACCTTAGGCCTCCAATACCACAAAACATCCCATAATTAGGGCTGCAAACAACTTTTGGTGTCAGGTAAACGGAGCCTGAGGATTAGTCTGCCTCATTTATTGTGTCCTTTGGATTTAGGATGATGAGAACCAAACACAAGGATACATTTATATATACATGAATCAAATTTGTTTACATAAGATGAGAAGCAGAACCATCTAATGTAGTTATGTTTAATGACAGTTCAGTCTGGGAAGTTCTGTTTTTGTTTAAAATTAGGTGAACATGTCAGGTGGAAGAGGAGAACGAAGAATCTTGTAGAGCCAGCAGTATCAGGCAGGAAACTGGGTCAGCTGATCTCACCTCCCCTCCCACCTGTAAGCACTCACACTGATAACTCAGGAGAAATTAGGTTTCTTGTAATCACTCCAGTATGTTCCCAGAACCAAGCTGGATGAATTACAGTTTATTGGTTCAAAAAAGGCCTCTACAGCATGCAGGATGCACCTATATTAAGCTGCAGGTTCTGACAACACATAGACAGACATCGGGGACGTCACGCTGAACCGCTCTTCGCTCTGATTAAAGGACACCACCGTCCACATTCCCATCGGCGAGATTATCGACTGTCCTGATAACATCAGACCTGCACTGAATAAACAAATAGTGTTATTGATCACCTTGTTTTGGTTGCTCCGTTTGTGTGCGTGTGTTTGGTGCTGCGGTGATGGTGGTCCAGAACCGGACTTGCGTATTTGGTCAGATTCTAGATTGTGTCCGCTTCACTTCACATTACTCACTGTGTCATCTGCACCTTTGACTAGTCAGATTTGTTTACTCATTTATCTCATCCTTAACAATTTATATTCAAAGGTGATAAAGAACCAACAGATTCAAAGAATAACATTTAAAACTAGAATGTTTTGTTTCTGGTTCAGGCTTTCTGTCAACATAACAAAAGATGAAGAGGAGGGTAAAGAGAAGATAGGAAGAACGCGGGACATTTTAAATTGTATCACATGACCGAGCTGCATTATTTGATATGCAAAATGTGAAAGTTCATTCTTCTGTTCGGACCCCAGAATGGTTGAAATGTTGACATTAAAGACTATTCATGCATGGTGAACTCATAAAGGTTGCTACAGTAACCAGATCTGTGTAAGATGTTCACACACACACACACACACACACACACACACACACACACACACACACACACACACACACACACACACACACACACACACACACACACACACACACACACACACACACACACACAAATGTATTCCAAAACTACACTACAAAGATGCCTGATTGCATCCTTAGCCAATCAGAGAGCTTAATTTTCATGTGATCATAATGTTTAATACGAGCAACATGACAATGTTTTTGGAGTCTTTCTAAACACTAAAAAACAAGTATTTAAAACACTGAACCCAATGGGAGCTGTTAGCCCTCTGCCTTCTGGGGGGATTTAAGAGAATTTTTAAAATCCGATTGAAAATTAAATCCAAAAAGGACAAAGATGCCTACATTTTTTACATAGAATCTTTATAAAAATCACCATAGCTGTAGGAGTAGGAACAGTTTGTTACTCAGGTTTGTTGGTTCCCACACAGTTCCTCGTGTGACCTAGAGGGATGCCAACCAGCATTTCATTTCTTCAAAAACTCGGAAATGGACAGAAACTAAAACTATCATTTCACAGAAGTGAAATATTCTTCTTCATTAAAATTCCTGGTGTTCTTAACATTTCAAAGAGTCCAAACCAAGTTTCAGAAAATGTAAGCGTTTCATTCAGTTCCAATGAGGGAGTCTGACCCTTTCCTGTCGGCTCGTGGGTCAAGAACGAATAAAATGGAAGCAAGTCAACGGGGCTAAAAGAGCTATTTTCCAATCTGCTTTGCCTTACGCCCTGAATCACACTTATGTTGTACTTCAATTTCAATGAAAAGTAATGATGTGTGTTTAACCATACCGGTCATGTACTTTGACATTTATTAGCATTAAAAAATTTGTAATTCCTATGACTACAAATCAGATATCGGTACGTCACCACATAATCTCCTCTCCACTAGCGTAGCTGCTACTTACCTCATGGCCAGATTTATGGTGGTTCTTTCCTCCTGAAGGAAGGATTCAAAGTTTGCTAAACTTACAGTTATTTTAACTCAGCTTTTCTCCGTGTCTGGTTCTGAGACGTCAATTTGTTGATGCGCATTTGTAGTCCTGCATGTACTTCCACACAAAACCTAAAAAAAAAACTTTTAAAATTCATGATCATCATATATGAAATCCATGTCATAAAACAAACGGGATAAGAAAACAGCGTATCCATTGATTTGCATTCATTTTTTTCATTCCTCCGTAGACCCGTTGTACAGAAGATGATGGGCGACATGGCGTAACATTTGTATGCTGATGACTGCCAATTTTATGTTTCATTAAAACCTCAAGAGTCGGTGCAACCGGCTGTGGATTGCCTGAATGAGGTGAAGGGCTGGCTTTAAAATAACTTTTTACACTTGAACAACTCTAAGTTGGAGGCTCTTTTAATTGTTCCTCCCTCTCCCACTGCAGTTAGTCCTGTCCTGCCGCCCTGTTTTCGCAGCATAGTGAAGCCAACCATCACTAACCTGGGGGTGGTTTTGGACCCAGAGCTGCGGATGGACTCTCACATTAGCCAGGTGGTTAGATCCTGCTTTTTCCAGCTTTGCCGGCTATCAAAGATGAAGTCCATCTTGACTAGATGTGACCTACACACAGTGATGCATTTGGGATATCTCGCTTGGATTATGCAAATTCCCTTTTTATGAATCTACATCTTCCTCGGTTGAGCGCCTACAGCTGGTGCAGAATGCGGCAGCCCGCCTTTTGACGGACACCAGACGGAGGGGGCACATTACTCCTGTTCTGACCCAGCTGCACTGGCTCCCGGTGCACTACCGCATCCAGTTTAAAATCTTACTTCTTGTTTTTAAGTCACTCTATCTTTATGCGCCTCTGTACTTGACTCAGCTGGTTCAGCCCTATGTACCTGGTCGAATTGTTTGGTCAGCAAACCACCACCTATTACAGGCCCCAAGTGTTCGGGTGAGGACACGAGAAGAACGAGCATTCTCAATCTGTGCGCCTCGTCTCTGGAACCAACTCCATCTAGCAGTGAGAATGGCCCCCTCTCTCTCTGATTTTAAATCATGCCTGAAGGCTCATTATGATTCCTTGGCTTTTACTTCAGCCTAGTTAGCATTGTACTATGTCTCTATTTTTTCCCCTTGATTTTATAGTATTTACTGTACTACTTTTATTACTTTCTTCCCGTGTGGTGATTTTTATGCTTTGTTACTTTGCAGCATTTTGGTTGGCCTCGGCCGTGTAGAAATGTGCTTAATAAATAAAATGGAATGGAATGGGTGTGACTTAGTCTCCCTATAAGGTTTTTTTTTTAACTTAGACGGTACTACAGTCACGACAACTTAAAATATCAATACATCTTATGAGCAAATTGTCCATTTGGTGTTAGTACAGTGACCTCTGAGTACAGACCGGATGGAGACAAATATCGACATGCTAGATTCAGAGAGACAAAGCCAAAGCACAGGACAGATTAGTGCATGTGTCACGGCAACCTCTGCTGTATACAAACACCACATTCGCTCCACCCTGCATGGACATCCATTATTATTCCTTCTCTTGTTACATAAGGCTGCTATTCAATATACAGTTTAATGCCATTACACTGCCACAAGAGACATGGAAAATACACACTGCTGTTTATCTCCAAACACTGAAATAGCAGCCCCTGCCGTCTAAAGCCATGGGTAAAAATATTTTAATATGAGGTGAAAGCAGAAATAGAGACATTAGCATCAGGTTTAGAAAGTTTATTAGTGACTTTAAAGAGAAAATTGATGATTTTCATACAGCCTTGTTTTTAATGAAGTTACAATTAAATAAGTGAGGTTTAAAAATTAAAACAAATAAACAAAAAGCAGGAAACCTCTTCTCCCTTAGCAGCTGCAGATTCCTCTGCTTTTGTTCAGTTTAAATACAAATTCAGCCAAATTTATTTAGATTTTTGTAAAAGCATTAAATCAACCTTCTGAGTTGCATTATCCATCACATAACTCCCATAGAGCAAACCACTCAGGGTCAAATGATGTTTTTGGAGGACAGGATGGTGGAAGCTGGAAAAAGGAGTGACAGAGCAAAGTAAAGAGAGACAGAGAATCATTGAGCATGCAGTGGATCAGTGCAGTTGCTGCCCTTGGGCAGCAGAGCATGGAGGACAATTAAGCAGCAGGAGAAAAAATATTTAGTCTGTTTTCTCTATTAGAGAGAGCAAGATGACACCCAGTCAAATCAGGGAAAAAATGTACCAAATGGCAGCATTTACAATCAAATGATGACTAAACCTCTCCTGTAGTGAGGCGTGTGATCTGCTCTCTGGTTACATAACCTAAGTCCAGTCAAGTCAAATCTCACAGTGGGGTCTCTGCCTCTGCACATCAGCTAGTCCCAGCTGCAGACGGAGTATAACACTTCTGATATTTAACATGTTTATAACAGGACAGAAATTTTAATGCGGTGAGGTTGAGCAAAAAGGTTTCATGGCTTCAAGGAAGGGTAAAAAAGGGGAGCAGAGAACCTCTATGAGTACAGATCCTGGCTTCATCTATCCACAGAGATCTATCAAATGTTGTCATGTTCTGGTGCAGCGGGGTGGCTGCAGTCTGTGTCGATGTAAAAGCCACGGTCATTTAAGGTTTACGTAAGCACCCTCCTATTTCCAACCAGGTCAAAACAGAGCAAGGTTGTTCCTAAACCCTCCTACTGAGGTAATGAAGGCGTTATGCCCATCTGTCACCATGGAAACCAATTAGTTATCCATTAGGATTTGCACAGATTGTAAACAAAGTCAATAGCTTTTGACTGTAATTGGTCAGAGCACAACATCTACAACTGTAGTCACTGATGTCTAATTATTTTATTCTCTCGCTCTCTGTCTAGAAACAAAGTCCGAGTTCATCCTAATTTTTTGAACATTCACGTTTTTCTCCTTTCAAAAAATAAGAGGGGTGTAATTATTGTTTACAATCTGTGGGCTCATGAGGTTACAAAATTTGTGCCAAGCTAATTAATAGTAATTTGACACCAGCAGGTGAAAAACTCCAGAGTTGTTTAAAGAACCAAAACCAGTAACTAGGATTGACCCAGAAGTTATTTCTTGCCCCCATAAGAAGCCACGGCGTCTTGTTTTACTCTAATATTGAGTCAAGCAGGCTACAGGCTAATGTTGAGCTATCAATGCTAACAGTGAATTAGAGGCAAATCCTTGGCTCTAAAAATATCTCAAGCTATTTTTCCATTTCATGTGTGAGGTCAATAATTAGTTAATTGTGGTATTTTACTTCCTTTAATGAGTCGTCAGAACTATAACAGCAAGCTAACAGCAAGACGGCAAACAACCACACTATCTCTGATGTCAGAGGCTAATTAACCATCATAGTAAGTGCTCCCTACTGTAAAACACCCAATAGTGCAGCAGCACAATGTATTTGTCTACTTATCAACTTAATGTGTTTGACTCAACGTCGCTTATCATCTGGATTCTTCTGGCACAGATCTGTAACTGGCAACAGTCATAAAACTCACAGAACGGCGGTGAAAAAGTTACATTTTCTTTGGAAAAATGGGCTGCCATGATCAAATTGGACCACAGGATGTCATTCTTACTTCATTCTGACATATTGCACCGTTAACTATCAGAATACATTTAAATTGTGATCATAAACTTAAAAAAAATTAAAAGTAATACTTGTTGAAATCGAGGAGAAACTTTACCTGCCAAAACGTGGAAGTGACAAAAATTACAGCGCCACCCCTCATCCGCTAGGGGCTGGATCCAGGAAGGAGCAAGTTCCCATTGACTTCCATGTTAAAAATGCCAACTTCACAACAGAAATAAACATGCTTACAGTCAGGTTCAAAAACAAGTTTTAGGTTAAAAATGTCAAGTTTACTGTCATAACAACTCTGAGCGGCATTCGTTTTTTGAAACTCATCCATTTAAATGTAATTAAAGCTTGAAATTATGAATAAATAGGAGCATGTCCTTCTGACTGACAAGTAGCAGATTAGCTGTCAGCATTAGAGCTTGCAGCTTGCCACCATGCTTGCTCCAGGAAAGGTCTCAGCCTCGGCCCTCGGCCTCACGTTAAAATCGTAACAGACTACGAGGCAGAAGGTGTCAGAGTCGCTCAATCGTGGTTTTCAGGCTAAAAGTGCCCGCCAATCTCTGTTAGCTTTGGTTAGCTGTGGGTTAGCTCAGTTAGCTCGTAGCTACATCGGCTCAGAGTATGATGGGTGTCAATCATCTGCCTTCACCCTTACAGCCCCACTCTCAACTCCATCTTTGGGCCCATTTTTGTATTTTCAAGGAGTGCTGAGACACATCATGCTGCCAGCTTGAATGCTAGCTTGAAATTTCCCCTCAAATATAAATAAATGGTATTAATCTGTTTATATCTTGGAATGTTGCTTTTCCAGAATATTATTATTTGGTTTGAAGATTGAGTTTTTTATTTTTTATTAATTTATGATTTATATGTAGTTTAAACATACAACAGCTAAAACTAATTGGGTTTCAGCCTCAGCAGTCTGCTTTCATATACATCTAGGTGTTTTCTCCACTAATGTCATTTAAATTCACCCATTTTCAAAATGTATGTAAAAATAGTAAAATACTCCAGTTTGTTTTTAAAATGCAACACTTTGGTTAGTTGTAATGCTGTGTTCAAAGCAGTTAACAAATAAAATGGTGTGGTATGGTTTAACAAGATAAAGGATTGACCGGTAACCTGTTTTAAGTGCATCCCGCTTCTCGTCATTCAACTAATAGACAGACACTAACCAGAAATCAAATCACATTAGATTTTAGGGAACAGCTAATTTAGGGAACAAACAGGATCGAACTATAACAAATATTCGGAGATTATATGTCTTCAATTTCCAAAACTGGACTAAACATAAAGCATTAGCTGATTCCCTGAAGTGTAGAAAATTGGCAAATATAATGTTGTTCCTGCTGAACACTAAGACAGAAGAGTCATCTGAAAAATCACAGATCTTTCTTCCTCCCCAGTCTTAAAAATAGGCTGTAATTAGATCTCAGTGGAGAATTAAAAATAAATGATTTCTTCTTTATTAATGTGGTCCCCCTGCAGTCAGAAGCCTTCCTGCCTGTCTGCACGCTTGACTCTAGGTTTAAGCAGCACAAAGAACCTGAGACTCATGTTGTGTCCGCAAAGAAAAAAAAACAAACAGGGTTTGCCTGTGTAAATTCATGAAAACACAGAATCTAAATTTGAAATATTATTTCTTGTTAGCATGAAATAAAAAGCAGATTCCAACAAATCAAACTGAATTTCTGATAGACAACACAGCCTGGTGTCCATTTGAAGGTTGAAGATGACAAGTTGCATGCAGAGGAAGAAACGCCCAAATTATTCCAATTTTTAATTAAGAATTTAGAGGATGCATTCAAACAAAAAAAAAAGAAGTAAAATCAAAGCTACTGCTAAAAAACTGCGATGCAGTCAGGATGGGGAGCACGATGAGTCATAGCCTAATCTGTCTCACCACTTATCAACTGCTGGATTTTTTCCTATACTTTCACTAACTACATGTGATTGCCACATTTCTTTATAGAATAGGAAGAAAAAAACTTCCTGGTGCAGCCAACATGTTTAAAACAAGAAGTTAGAAATAATGTAGGATGAAGGCCTGTCAAGTATTGACTAACTTGGACATGATTATGTATTTCTATGTAGAAATACCACAGACGTACTAGTACCACTACTCTTTTCTTTGTTTTTAATATCATCTTGTCTTTCCAACTTTAGGTGGAGGATGAAGACCTTAACTTTGATGAAAAAACACAGAAGTTCTTTGTCTTGATGAAGCCTTCAGGTGTATTAAAAAACAGTGGGCTCCCTATGAAATGTGACAGAGCATGATAGGTTATGATGGTTCATTATCGCTGTGGCAGCAAATCAGGGTCCTATAGACAGGGGAGTCAAGTTAGGTTGATTCTAAAGCCGGGCGTACACTGTGCGACTTTTTCACTCGTAGCACTCAGCTTCAGCTCAAACTGTACGACTTCCTCGCAGGGCAGATCTCACGAGTCATGCACTCACTGCACGACCCAGTTCTCGGATGCGACCTGACTGCTCACACTGTACGTCTGGTAGCAACACGTCGGCCCTAAAAATATGCTAAAAATAGCAGTTTTTACACAACACGTCAGACTTTTTTGTCTTGCCTGTTGTCCTTCAGGAGAGCTGCAGGAGGACACACAGGGATTTATGGGGGTTGGATGAGGAAAACGAAATAAAGAAAGTAAATCTGTGTTTTGTGATCAGTTTAATTTGACATGAACACGACAAACACGCTTTCTTGACAATATTTGTGAGTAAAAAAACGTGTAGAAATAAAAACGAACAGCGTGTGTTATTAGGGAAATAGCGAACGAGCAGAGTTGATGCAGGATTGTGCATGCGCCGTGAGAGGTTCTGATACATTTTGGGTCGCAGCTGCTCGCAGCGCCGCTTCAACAGTGCGATACCCTCACGAGGGACGAGCGAAATATTAAACACGCCAGAAGTCCGTGCGACCTCACGACTGTTGATCGGTAGCAGGTCACGTGGTGTTAATCGCCTCTCGTAACCCCCTGTACACTACACGACTGCTCGGCGCAAAACTCGCCCCGATCTCGTGGATTCTCGCACGACTGGAAAATCGGATCAGAAAAGTGAAAAAGTCGCACAGTGTATGCCCGGCTTAAGGGCCCATGACTGACAAATGGCCCAACAATGTTTTTATTTTTATTAATTTACAATAAATCATGAATTTTGCATAGGGCCCAAAATCCCTGGTGGCGCCCCTGAATATAGGTAGAGCTTGGTGCCATATCCATGATGTTGAGCATGCATGCACCAGCATGGTTTGGTCATCAACAATATTATAAAGATATTAAATTTTCAGAAAAAAGTTCAAGTATTTCTAGGAGAAATTTTCCACAACAGCATAAAATACAAATAACCTTCATAAACCTGTTAAAATGTTGTCTTTTCATTCTTAAAATAGTGAATTTATTCTATCAAATACTGTTGGATCAGTTTTTGGAATTAATGAAATTATTAAAATAGCTTAAAACAAATTCATCAAAGCAAAAATAAACCAGATTTCATGTATTCCTGCGAGTACCTAACAGTCATATTACGGGTCAATATAAGACAGGAAGTCCTCCTTGTCTTCTTGTTGTAAGCTTACAGCGCTGGCAGCTGCTGGACTGGGTCCTTCTAGGAGACTTTTCTCCAAAGCTGCATCCTGTGTGCTGAGCTCCTCTCCTTTGGTCATCACAAACACAAAATATTCAAAACCTTCTCCATAGCTCTGATGTCTGATGGACCAGTCATACTCAGAGCGGGCGTAGAGGCGTTTTCTGAAGAAGGGCTGGGCAAACGTGATGGAGACGAAGCGACCTCCAGGTTTCAGGCAGCGACTGATCTATGAAACAAAAGGCAAATAAAGAGGGGAGATACAATTACATGTGGTGTTTGCAACACGGCACCCAAGTAAAACCATACATTTCATAATTTGACAAACACTTCAGCATATTTGTTCTTTATTAAAAGAGGGTTAGGGTGATTATACGGTGAAATAATCTTCCTAATTAAACATTAGAACCCAGAATCTGTCAGGAAGTGGAATTTATTTTGTGGCTTCAGTAGTTTTAACTATTTTATGATCTAAACTTTCTACTAAATCTAGAGATAAAACACCAAATAGCGGGTTTGTCAAAGGCAGTAATTGTGCAGAAGTGTTTAAGTAATAGTTGTCAGTTATCAGTAGCAATGTGCAGCTTCAGGTCAAGACTGTAATTGCCTACTTGTTACACCATTATGAAACCTCGGAGGTTAATCTGTTGTCTTCACAGACTGTCAGAGCTATAAAAATATGACCCCACTCAGGATAAATCACCTTTTTCTCCCAGGCAGCTTTGAGTCATTTAGTTATGAGTCATCTACCCACCTGCATTTTTATTCATCATATAATGAAACTGACGTGACCTTTTCTGTGTATCTGTCAAATAGCAAAAAATCTCAAATTGGAACCTGTGCCCAGTCAAGAGACTAGTATGACTGATTTTTTTAGCCTGTGATGCTGCGGTTGAGCTAGCTGAATCATCAGAAACAACTGTTCTCCTCAGGTAGCAGGTAAAGGCTAGTCAGACAGAGGGGGCGCCAGTTTGGCCTCATAGGAAAGTTACGTACTTTGGTAAAGTTGGCAAGACACTGACGGATTCGACATTTAAGGTCATTTCGAAACATAACATACTTTGGGATCGTGGCAAGGTAGTGAACAAACTACAACCTTTTTATGTCTAAACAACCCGTCCAGCGCGCGACGCGTTTCGAAACTGCTATGTGCAAATATGAACACCACTCTGCAGGTCATGCAGCCAGATCATTAAAAATAATTTAAATATTGAGGTTTTTATTTTCATGTCTTTCAGAGGGAAATTTCGAGTATATGTATAGAGAGTAAATTTCATAATACTGCCGTAAAGTTCATGCTTAAAAAAATGTGGTATTCGTTTTGCTCTGTGTTATTAGCGGACTGTAAAAGGGGTTGACAGAAAGAGGCAGAATGCCCCAGTGTCCTGAAGCATAGACATTTGTCTCCGCAGTACAGCCTGTTCAAGGTTACACAGGCAGACCGTGAGAGTGGCCATCAAGGCGCTCATTTATTGGCTTTCATATATTGTGTTTATGTGTTTCAGAGACATTTTAACATGGCCAAATTTGTACTTCCTTCTCTTCCACCTTTTCATGCAGTCTCCACCTCCAAACCCACATTTCCCATAATTCCACAAACACTTGCTGCGTATCTTTGAACTCTTTCATTCACGGGTGTACAAATGTATATGTATTTGGACTTTTTCCGTGAGACATCCTTCAATCTGCTCCATGTCTGCCGCTTTGGCACTCTTTATTTTTTCAGGGGGAAATTACGTCCTGACCAATCACAAGCTTGCAGTTTCCGTTACTTTCAATGGGCAGGTAAAAATTTGGGCTTGACTCTGTGACCCTCTGCGGGTCTGTCTCAGAGCCTAGTGCCAAGGCATAATGGTGTTGCGTTGACTCAAACGGAGAAGTATAAATTAGACTTAAGTCGTTTATTGCTAGCCTAATAGTAATGTCCCTGTTATATTCTAATTTGTGATTTTTTTAGGATAAAACAATCTACCAAAGTTATAAAACATAAGCCTCCTGAGAGGATAACGGAGCTCAAGAAAACAGTATATAAACATTCACTGGCACACACGTAGAATGCAACCTGACAGAAACATGTAGTTAATCTGAGTTTGGCACAAGGTTTCTGAGACAGAAGTGTGTGGGAGTAAATGGACGCAGTATGCAGAACACTGAGCTGTGTGCAAGAAAGTTTTTGTCTTCTATAAACAGTTTTCACATGTAACATCTAACCAATGTCCCCAGAGACAGATGATATCTAGAAATAACCTTTAAACACAAATCTACAGGAGATAATGACTTCCCACCAGCAGATATACTCTTATCAAAACCATAATACTGAGAGAAACTTGCAACACAATAAAAAATACCAAATAATTCCAGGCTGCAGGTTTACAGTTGCTTTCCATCTGCTGCAATGACAGTTTTTGCATGAAAATTGGCTGTAATTAGCATTTTTAAAATTTATTTATAGAAATGTAACCCTTATGGGTGATAACTGCTGTATAGAACCCCACATTTAAAATGTGCAGCAACTCTTTAGCGAACAGCACATGGGAAGGTAATTATTTACACAAACCAGAACATTATTTGGAATTTGTTCACACATTAGCTTTGTTGTTCATTTGAAGGCTTAATGGCACATTTAGATATTTCAGTTGTGGTTTGATTTCAAGTGTTTTGTTCCAGGCATGACTGCAAAGAGCAAACAAAGGTTCTGCAGAAGTACAGAGTCTGAGAAGAATAAGGAATACTTTTTGGGAATTCCAAAATGATGCATTTTCACAACACTGATTGTTAAATAAAATAGTGGTACTTAGATGTAATGGTTGGTCTTATATCAAAATGTCTATTTTTTTTAGAGAAAAGCTATTATTCCATGAAATAAATATTCCCATTTGGACTGAAAGCTGTTGCAACAGATGCTTTTTTTTTAGAAAGTCCAAAATACCAAAGGGTTCAAATGAAAGCAACTGGACTTCTTTGGTTTCTTTTTTAACAGTTTAGTAAAAAGGTAGTTTTTTTACCTGACATGTTTTGACTAATGCCTCCCGCCATCATCAGAGTTTGCCGGTGTAATGTCCAGAAAGGGTCAATTTTGACTTATATTTTAACCACATAGTGACCCGTCACCTACAGACATAATTCCACTTTCCAGGCGGAGTTGCTACTCTATCTTCTAACACCCAGAATATTCTCCAGTGCTTGTTGACAGTCCATGAGGACAAGATTGTCAAACGTATCTCAGATTGCTGGATTCCACACTCTGAATAAAAAGTGAACTTTTACAACTCATAAGTTAAATAATCATAAATAATCATATGGTTGGATGAACCAGATGTTATATGAATAATAATAATAATAATGATGTTTGAATAATCTGTGCCTAATTCAGTGAAGTTGAAATGAATATTCTTATTATTACATTGATCCATTTTATATTATGATCAGTAATGTTTGATTTAACAAGTGAATCATTATCTACACTCATACACGATGTTCATTAGATGCAAATTCGGGTTAAGGCCATCTCACATTAAGTTAAAAGTGTCACGTTCTGGTTAGGAGGAGTAGGACCCAATATGCAGAGCACCAGACGATATGAGGCAGGAGTTGATATAAAGTAAAAAATCCTTTTATTGTAGGATGAACCAAAATAAATCCAGAGGCATGGAGCCCAAAATCCAGAAATCCAAAAGCAGGCTGAACAAAGCTCAACTAGAGCACAAACTGGGGACTAGACAGGAAGCTCACACAGAGCACCAAAGAACAACGCTGACAAACAACAATGGACCGACAAGAACAATGAGACAAGGAGGGCTTATATAGACAGGGAGGAGCAATTAGGGAAACAGGAAGCAGGTGTGTGGAGTGAGGCTGGAGGGAAGGCAGGTGACAACAATTATCTGGATGGGGAAGAGAACCAGAGGAGGGCAGATAAACCTAACACTATATAAAACACAAAACTAAACCTAAAGACTAAGGGAAGGACTCACACAAACACATACACATACTGACACACACAAACTCATACACACATACAATGAACTGGGGAACAAGAGGCTGGGGCTACAACTTAAGACACACAACAGAGATGCAGACAAAGGACACATGAGGGCGCTAAGAGAACACAAAAGGAGAACCTGGAGTGGGAACTGGGGGAGCTGGGGAACAAAGGGACACAGAACATGACAAAAAGATTCTTTATCCACAAAACAAGAACATCTTGTATCTGGAAGGTGTGGTTTCTGAGGGATATTTGGTAACGCCGACAAACATGTCAAATTCTGATTCGCAGAAATGATAAACTCTAGATTTAAAACTAGAGTGACTGCCCGAGTTACTCAGTTTCCAGCTGACACTCCGAAGTGGCCAATTCGGAACCAGCCTCTTTGGAAACATCTCTTTGACATCCCGTCAAAACTTGTTTGCACGCTGCAAGCTAACACAGCCGCACGACTCCTTAAGAGTCCATCCATCTTAGACGCAACAACCTTCATGCCAGTTGTGACCTGGAGACAACTCGAGACCGGTCTGGTCGTACTGCGGTTTTTTCTACAGACTTCTGTGTCTTGTGGTCCACAATACTTCCTGACATTCCGGATCTGAACGGGGGTCTCCGGTCAGGGTTCATAGACATAACAGATTGCGTCTGATGCTGTTCTATAAATAAACAACTCTCTAGTTTATAGCAGAACAATTTTTTTACACCCAGAACTCACAGTTTCTTCCAGATACAAAGGTTCTGATAAACATCTACTTCACATTCCATCACTACACATACACTCCATCACATATCATTATTCATAGCTTGTCATGTGTTATAATTAGTCTAGAAAATAACGTTTATTTTTAATTATATACTTGACTCTTTTCTGAATTAATACGAAGTGTGTTTATGGTCCCTGAATAAGCAAAGAATCCTAAATTCTTCTGGTTAAACATTCAAAGATCAGTCAGCTTGATATTCTATATTTATATAGAAACATCACATCTTATTGGTCATAATTAAACCCTCCAAATTCACTACCCCGGTGATGGTGGCGTCACTTCCGTTTATCTGCGGGCAGCAGAAGACAATGTCTACGTCCTCCTTGCTGATGACATAGTCCCATCATAATCCAATGTGAATACTCCACCATCTCTTTTCATGGTTTTGTGTCCACGTCTCCTTATTTCTATTGCTTCCTTGATCCATCTTTTGCAGCAAATTAACAGTCTTGTCTTGTAGTGCATTGTCAGAGTGCAGAGCAGCAGGCAGTCAGCTAACCGATGCGAGCGCACTGGCATGTTGGGCGTGAGTAGGTCTGACAAATACGCAGGTGCCAGACCCTTCAGAGCTTTGTAAGCAAAAAGGAAGATCTTAAATTTGACCTTGAACACAACAGCTAGCCAACGAAGTGCGCCAAAACCAGGGTAATGTGGCTATGTCTGCCTATGTTCGTTAAAAATCGTGCTGCAGCATTTTTCACAATCTGCAAACAATTCAGGGCCAAAGCTGGAGTCCTGACTAATAGCGAGTTTGCATAGACGAGCCGAGAGGTGATGAAGGCATGTATCATCGACTCCAAGTGCGACCTTTTCTAAATCAGCTTCATGCGAGCTAAACGACGAAGTTGAAAGAAACACGACCTCATAACTGCATCAATCTGCGGGACCATTGTACACCCACAGCTTATTAACTAGACTCCTATATTCCAGTCGGAACTGACGAACCTAAAAAGTCTTCAAGAAACCAAAGATGTCCAGTTGCCTTCATCTGAACCCTTTAGATTACCATGACATGGATGACTGAGAATCTTAAGTGGAAAGTCCGAAATAGCTTCTTCTCAATAGGTTGTGTTGAATTTAATCTTTTCGCTTCCACACACAGAAAAAAGCAATAAAATACATCCTTAAAAAAAGTTGTTCATTTGGGGAAATAAGAACTAACATTTAATCTAAAATAATAAGACTATAAAAGCATAATAATGTTAATAATATTATTAATTATTTTTAAAATAAGCTCTCTGAAATACTTTTTCTCATTTAAAAACTTTCTTTGCAATTCAAGTGATGACTTATGTTTAAATTAGATATGGGAATGAAAACAGAGCAGTTAATGACTCTTTCTCACTGACGTCTCCAACTTATTTCTGACAACATAAAAAATGATTTATTTACACGATTAAGATGGTTATCAAAGCAGGCCCAGCAAACAGCCCTGATGTGCCTTACAGAGATCACAGAGAGTTCGAAATACTAAACAGGGTTAGTTTGTGTTACTAATTACATGGTCTGTGACTGGAAAACCACAAGTTCCTGATTGTGTTTGCTTATTTGTGACTCTGCACTAATATGCGCTACTTAATAATTGTCTGGTTTAGAAAATGCATTTCAATCTAAATATGAAATGTTCTCTGACACCACACTTTTGAATATTATCGTGCTACTTCAGAAAGCCCCGGTGGCATTAAAGCACATGAATCTGAAATGAGACGCTGCTGCATGGATTCCATGGGAGACTTTATGCTTCAGCACACATCTGATTGTCACGTGTGCACACACACACACACACACACACACACACACACACACACACACACACACACACACAGACGTCACTGTATGGGCTTTTAGTGAGAAGAGAGTCACTCTGAGACGAGCACGTGTATCCTGTTCCTCTCAAGTGATTCACATCCAGCAGATACCAGACTGAGCATGAATTATTTACCCTCTTCTGTGACATAGACGAAACACATCAGGATGGGTAAAGATGTTTTTAGATATAAAACACAAGGTAAAAATAACACTAACGCCAAAACAGAACCAAGCAGAGTGAAGGATGATTCTAGAATGTTGTATCAACTGCAGCATAGAAAAGAAAAACTAATATCAGTCAACGATAATGACAGAGATCCACGACAAACCCAATAAATAAGCAACATTCTCTCCAACATCTTGGATTTGTTTGTAAAGCAAATTTAGTCCAAAGTAGAAATCTTATTTAAACACTGAATTAAGAAATCCTTCAGCATCATTTTGTAGATAAAAAAATGCTTGAAAATCTGTGTGTTGAGACCAGCTTCAAGTCTCAATGTGGATAAGTTAGTAGCAACACAGTGGGTAAAAGATCCCCATTCTCACAGATTCACGCTGTCAAATTTTTCTTTCATCATAAGGCTTACAAACAAAAGTTGAACAAAATAGGTCTTTTTTTATTTGACCACAAACACCATGAAAACATCAGGTCCAATCAGCGTTTTGTTAATACTTGAGAAAGTGGAAGTTTATTGAAGTTAAAGTCCCTTACATGGACAAGCACCATCTTACCCCTGCTTTCCACAGGAGCCGTCAGCTGCACGTTACTGCAGCAGCACGTCTTGCTCACGTAAGCTGCTGCTTGGCCCTTCCCACAAGACGCGAAGCAGCAGGGGAGCAGCTGTCACCGACAGAGCACAAAGTCACACGAGTGACTTTGTCAGTAAACACAACAACAAGCAGGAGAAAATTTCAACATGGCTCCAAAAGGTTTGTGTTTTATGTTCTGTCCGTTTTATAATCGCTAATACGGACCTGAAAAACAAAGGAGACCGCTAGCTAGGTGATAACTTCTCACGGGGCCGCACAGTTAGTAACTTTTTGTTTAAGTAAAGCAACCGGAAGGCAGTATGTTTCTTTATTCTGAAAATCTCGGGAGCTTCGCTCCGTTTCCCCGTCCGATTTCCTGTCTTTCCTTCCCCAAAAATGTCAAACTTGACCCGTTTCAGAGGCGTCGCTCGTAGAAAATAGAACCGGCGCGTAAGGGCCGCGACATGCTGCTCCTGAGACGTGGCCGACTCGCGCTGCTGGCGGCTGCTGACGGCTCCGGTGGAAAAGGTTCTGTTGACCACAGCGGTTCCTATCAGCAGCTATGACGTGCAGCTGATGGCTCCGGTGGAAAGAAGGGGTTACATTGGTGATCTTCTTAGTCCCTACACTCCCAGCAGGTCCCTGAGGTCCAGTGATCAAAGCCTACTGGTTGTGCAACGCACCAGGCTACAGACCAAAGGTGACAGATCATTTGTTGCTGTGGCCCCCAGACTCTGGAACTCTCTACCCCTGAGCCTGAGGTAAGTGGACTCAGTGGTCTCCTTTAAAAAGCAGCTGAAAACTCACCTGTTCAGGCTGACTTTTGTATGACTTTTGTAACCCAGAAGCTAGAACCTTAATGAGGTATTAACTAATTGGCTTACTAATATGATCCATCCTCAATTTAGATAAAATATAAAATATAAATTAAGGAAATTAACAATACTAATTAATAGATATCTAATTAACTAATAGATAATTTCATAATGAAATATTGGAAGGGTGAATAACTAAAATAACGAGTTTAATATTAAACATCGGTTAAAACAAGAATCTTGAACATCACTAACAGAAACAGAAGAGGAAAGCTGTATACTATTGGTCCAGGTGGGAATCTGAAATTTCATTGGCTGAGAGAAATAAGTCCCGCCTCCGCGAAATAAAACCGTGCGACGCAGCTGAGCGAGAGGAGAGACAAACGGCTGTGCAGCACGCAGATACAGAAAGCAAAGACTGAGCGGTTAGAGAGAGAGAGAGAGAGAAAAAAAAAACAACGGTCGAGGCCGTGAAGAACCCTGATTTGGGTGCCGCATAGATAGAGGGAGAGGCGGACTTGACTCCTTCTAATAAGAGCTAGGAACTTGGAACCAACGCGGTGAGTAAAGAAAAAAGAAGAGAAAAAGCTAACGATGCAACTTAAAAAAAAAAGGAAACTTAAATAGCTTATCAAATTAATTCCATTCTTATAGATTTGTGTGGAGACGACAGAGTGAACCAATCCTCTGTAGGAGGGAACCGTTGGAGCGCGTTGGTGAGTGAATGAGATTAAATTCAGTAAATTATTAAATTCAAAAAGCTAATTACAGCAACCGAGGTGACAGCAGTGGGCTGCTAGACGTTAGATCCCAGGAGTTAACATCTCAAACTACCAGTTAACGGTGGTAGGGCATATAGGAGTTAACGGCTCAAACCGCCAGTTAACGGCGGTAGGGCATATGGGATTCCCAGGAGTTAACGGCTCAAACCGCCAGTTAATGGTGGTACGGCCTAGATGTACAAGGTCCTCAGGGGCGTTATAGCTAACGCCATAGAATTAGCAATGCGTCCCTTAACCAAACATTTAATAATAAAAAAAATAGATAAATAAAAATAAATAAAAGCTAACTGATTAGGGAGGAATTATTTTACAAAGGTGGACCAAAGGACCAGAATTTATATTTTGTTGAATTTTGTTATAGAACATTTTATTTATTTATTTATTTATTGTGTTACAGATATACAAGGTGTCACAATGCTGTATAGAAACACAACTAAATGTATCCTTGTTGTCATGAATGTATTTCTTGTTGAATAGTGTAGAGTAATAGAATCTAACTGAGCCTATTGAGCTGAACAATTGTTGTCATATGTAATTATATTTCCAGAGCTACTGAGAATTATTTTAATAGACAATCAAATTGATGTTATGTTAGTTGAACTGTGAACCCAAACATGATTGGCTATGCCAATAGAGTGAAGCATTTGTTTAAGTCTGTAAGACTTTATGCTGTGATGTGACGAGAAGGGTCGATGCCAACTCGCTAACAGTCCTGTTGTTTACAGGCTGGGTTTTTTTTTTCCCTTGGGTTTGATCCCGACTCCTATGATCACTCACTTGGAACGAGAACTGGATTTCTTCCTGACGAGGGAGATGGCGAGCCTTAACCACTGAACGAACCAGGACATCTCAAGTAACTGAAGAGCAGACTGCTCTCTTCTGTGAACAATCTCAACGGTGTGGTAGGAAAAAATCGCACCACCGGACTCTGACTTTCACCCCAAGCGTGGGGATTTGACTTGACGCCGGCTGACTTGTGACTCATATGATCAAATCTCATACCGACCATTTTACTATTGTCGATTGTTTTCATCTGTTTTTGTGTGTTATCTTTATGTGTTATATTTCCCATTATTATTAAAATTTAGTATATAAACCGTTTCATGCTATACCCGTGACTCCAGTCATTCTTAAACAACCTCCAATTCTCCCCGAACCTAATTATTGGCCCATTTGTTTATTTTTCTTTTAATTATCTTATTGTATCCTGTAATCCGGTTACATAAAACTTGGCGAGCCAGCCAGGAGAATTGTAGAGTTGTTACCTTAGCTAACCATTGACTGACATCATAAGAGTGCCTGGAGGTCACAGTGGTTTGCCATTTTGGCATTATTGGTACTTTTGAGTGTTTTAAAATGGAAGTTGTGAAAACAGAAAAGGTCAAAGTTTCAAATGCTGTTTTAATCAGTGGGTTAACTGATACAGACCTTGATAACGAAGTCTTTGGGTTTATGGAAGGATTCGGACCAGTTAACAGGCGCATTAAGTTACCAAACTGTGATCAGATTATTGTGGAGTTTCAACATGAAGCCACTGTTAAGGAATTAAAGAAACAATGTTTACCCTATGACAAACCTTGTACTAGGAACCCAGATGTTTTCTTCCATATTCAAGACCTAGCCAGCGCGTACAGTCTAGAAACTAGCACATCTGCCACTGATGCCTATCTGTCAGAGCTCAGGGACATAGCTGCGCGTAGCAATCAATCATTTAAAGACCTTCTAATGGAGGAACTGGCAAAAATTGGGGAATCTTTAGGAAGGGATACCCATGCATCTGAACCAGTCACTGAACTAGAGCCAATGCTCCATAGTGACCAAGTTACATATTCCCTGCCTTTAACACCAGAAGTTAACTATATGAACAACTCAAAGGACAATTGTCCACCTACAGAGACTGGAAAACAAAACCCTTGCATTCCACCAAATCTTTTAAACACACCTGAGGTTCAGCGAGTTATTGTGGAACACATTGTTAAAAGCAGTGAGGTTATCCCTCCGCCTACTTCACAATACAGACTAAAACCATTCTCAGGGCGAGTTCCACACCCTTCTTTTGAAACTGACTATGATACTTGGCGTAGTAGTGTAGTGTTATGCATAAATGATCCTTCACTCACCAAGTCCCAAATTGTACGAAGAATCGTGGAGAGTCTGTCAGCCCCAGCAGCGAGCATCGTTAAAGCTCTTAGTCCAAAATCCGACCCGGAAACGTACCTTGAACATCTCGATTCAGCTTACGCAGCTGTCGAAGACGGCGACGAGCTCTTTGCTCGCTTCTTAAACACAAACCAGGACAGTGGTGAAAAACCTTCCGATTACTTTCAGAGGTTATACACCTTGTTAAACCTAGTTATTCAGAGGAATGGAATTTCCTCCAGTGACGCCGACCAGCAGCTGCTCAAGCAGTTTTGCAGAGGCTGTTGGGACAGCTCGCTGATTTCAAACCTGCAACTCGAACAAAAGAAAGACAACCCGCCTCATTTTACAGCACTTCTCCTCAAACTGCGCACTGAAGAAGACAAACAGGCTACTAAAGCAGCACGCATGAAACAACACTTAGGGGCACAACGAACTAGAGTGTATTCAAATGTGCAAACAACATGCTCTCAGAGTAAAAACACTTGTGAACTGGAAATAGATGATAACTGTGATGACTTACGCAAACAAATCGCTGAGCTCAGGAGCCAAATTGCACAGCTTAAGGTTAACAACACAGATAAAAAGGCAAAGAAAACTCAAAAAGAGTCAAAACCCCGTGTGGGGACTAAAATTCCAGATGAGCCCAAACAGATTCAGCAGATAACAGCAGTGGTGCCCAGACCAAAGCCTGGATACTGTTTTAAGTGCGGAGAAGATGGGCACATAGCTTCTAGCTGTAGCAACGAGCCAAATCCAGCACTAGTTGCAACTAAAAGACTTGCTCTTAGACAGAAGCAGCGCGAGTGGGAGATGTCAAAGCCAATTGCTCAGTCTCCTCCTTTAAACCGGTAGAAGCTCCTATCGTGGGACAGATAGGTGCTAAAGTAGAACCAAGTCCCTCTAAGGAAAGGACAGAGAGACTTTTTTGCAAGCCAGTTCATGCTCATTCAGTGCCAAAACTTCCCAAAAGATTAGTGGGTGGGCGATGCACAGCTACAGTCTCAGTTAACAGTGTTGAATGTAATTGTTTACTGGATTCAGGGTCCCAGGTAACCACCATTGCCAATTCTTTTTACCAAGAACACTTACCTGACCTCTCAATTAAACCCATCAGTAATCTGTTAGAAGTCGAGGGCGCAAACGGTCAAGCAGTTCCTTATTTAGGATACATAGAGATAAGTGTCACATTTCCAAAAGAGCTCGATCAGTCTGGACTTGAGTTACCTACCCTTGCGTTAGTGGTTCCGGATATAAGCTCAAACTCTGATACACCACTACTCATTGGCACAAACACACTCGATCCTTTGTATGAGCAATTGTCTGCCAATAACTTACCTGATTCCAAGGCACTCTCTTATGGGTACCAACACGTGCTAAAAGCCTTAGCAGTCAGAAAAAAACAAAGCAAAGATGGACGAGTTGGTGTGGTGAAGCTTCGAGGGAGAACCCAAGAAGTTCTCCCTGCAAATAAAAAACTGTTACTAGAAGGGTTTATGCAACCCAGCCAAAACAAGCATGAGCCTTATGCACTCATTGAACAAACCACCAATGGTTCTCTACCAGGGGGTATAATTGTAGACTGTTGCCTCATTTCCTTACCTTCACATGGTCCATACAAAGTACCTGTTGTACTAAGAAACGAAACTAACCATGACATCACATTACCCACTAACTGTGTGGTCGCTGAGTTAGTTAAAGCCGATCGTGTTATGCCATATCCAGAACCTGACAAAAGTGATCAGAAAGTACTTGCGGCGTGTAGTTCGCAGCAACAGACTTCACCTTCAAACCCTCCTCTCAGTTTTGACTTCGGTACTTCGCCCTTGTCCGAAGAATGGAAAGGGAGGATCACCAACAAACTTAACACTTACTCCGATGTGTTTTCGCACCACGATCTTGATTTTGGTCATACACAACAGATAAGACATCACATCAACTTAAAAGACGAGACCCCATTCAAACAGAAATCTCGGCCGATCCATCCACATGATTATGAAGCCGTGAGAAAACATTTGGAAGCCCTCTTGGAAACCGGTATAATAAGAGAGTCGGAGTCTCCATTTGCCTCACCAATAGTGGTAGTTCGGAAAAAGAATGGTGAGGTACGTCTATGTATAGACTATAGAAAGCTTAATCTGCAAACCATTCGCGACGCATATGCCCTGCCTAACTTGGAGGAGTCCTTTTCTGCTCTCGCTGGATCACAGTGGTTTTCTGTGATGGACCTCAAGTCAGGTTACTATCAAATAGAGATGTGTGAAAAGGATAAACCTAAAACTGCTTTTGTTTGCCCGTTTGGGTTTTATGAATTTAACCGTATGCCACAAGGAATAACAAATGCTCCAAGCACTTTCCAACGGGTTATGGAAAAGTGTATGAAGGACATTAATCTGAAGGAAGTGTTAGTTTTCCTAGACGACTTGATCGTCTTTTCCAACTCCTTGGAAGAACACGAAACCAGACTTTCTCACGTTCTTGAACGGCTTAGAGAATACGGACTCAAGCTATCACCAGATAAGTGTCGTTTTTTCCAGACATCTGTGCGTTATCTTGGACATATAGTATCTCGAGATGGCATAAAAACCGATCCAGATAAGGTGGAAGCACTCAAAACATGGCCGAAGCCTCAGACTTTGAAGGAACTCCAATCTTTCTTAGGATTTACCGGTTATTACCGACGCTTCGTTAAAGATTACTCAAATATTGTCAAGCCACTAACATCTCTCACGGCTGGTTATCCACCCAAACGGAAAAACTTTAAAACACCACCATGTAGATCAAAGTACTTGAACCCCAAAGAACCCTTTGGGAATCGTTGGAGCCAAGACTGTGAGAAGTCCTTTCAAACTATTATTGAAAAACTTACCACTTCGCCAGTTCTTGGCTACGCTGACGCAAAACTCCCATATCTAGTACACACAGATGCTAGTACGACCGGACTCGGTGCAGCGCTATACCAAGTGCAAAACGGTGTCACACAGGTAATCGCTTATGCAAGTCGCGGTTTAAGCTCTAGTGAAACTAGGTACCCTGCGCACAAGTTGGAGTTTCTAGCCTTAAAGTGGGCCATAACAGATAAGTTTCATGACTATTTGTATGGGAACACATTCACTGTCATTACTGATAATAATCCGTTAACTTACCTCTTAACAACGGCAAAACTCGATGCAACGAGCTATCGTTGGCTAGCTGCGTTGTCCACCTATCATTTTGACATCAGATACCGTGCAGGTACACAGAACGTTGACGCGGATGGCCTGTCTAGGAGGCTGCATGATAAACCTGAAGACAACTCAAAATTCACTGAGGAATGCCAACGACTAGATGAGTTCCGATCTCATCTTTTATCCTCTGTCAAAGAAGTCGAGCTTCAACTTCAAGCCGAAGCAGTGAAGGCAACATGCCAAAAGCACATGGTCTTGGATGAGACTGATTCTCCTTGTGGTTTAGTTCAGTCACTTGCCATGTCTGCAGCGGCCATTCCAGACCTATTCCAGTTGGAAGACAATAGTGACAGTTTCTTTGCTGTGCCCAAGTATAACCATGCTGACCTTGTCTCCTTGCAGAGGAAAGATCCAACCATTGGCCGAGTCATTCAGCTGCTTATGACTGACAATAAACCGCCAACTGATACTATTGCAGAACCCCCGGTGGTTCTTAACCTTTTGAGAGAGTGGAAACGGTTTGAGTTTCAAAATGATTTACTGTACCGGAGACGCCAATTAGGACCAGAGACATCATTGCAGTTAGTCTTGCCTGATTCATTACGTTCAACAGTCATGCAAAGCCTACATGATGATATGGGGCATCTTGGGGTTGAACGTACGACAGATCTCATTCGGTCCCGTTTTTACTGGCCAAGAATGGCTAGTGATATCGAAATCAAAGTTAAAACTTGCGAAAGATGTATCCGTCGGAAGGCCCTCCCTGACAAAGCTGCTCCAATGGTGAGTATTACCACCACCAGACCTATGGAGTTAGTTTGCATGGATTTTCTCTCCATAGAACCAGACAGTAAGAACACTAAAGATGTCTTAGTGATTACAGACCATTTTACAAAGTATGCAGTGTCCATCCCAACCAAAGATCAGAAAGCCACCACCGTCGCGAAGAACCTGTGGGAACATTTTTTAGTCCACTACGGGTTTCCTGAGCGTCTTCATAGTGATCAGGGACGGGATTTCGAATCACGTACAATCAAGGAACTTTGTTCTTTACTTGGTATCCGTAAAGTCAGAACGAGCCCTTATCACCCTCGTGGCAACCCCGTTGAACGGTACAATCGTACATTACTCAGCATGTTGGGAACTTTACAAGCCACTGAGAAACATCACTGGCGCGATTTTGTAAAACCACTTACTCACTCGTACAATTGTACAAAAAATGACGTGACGGGATACTCTCCCTACGAGCTAATGTTCGGTAGGCAGCCTCGGTTGCCTATAGATATTGCCTTTGGGTTACCGCATTTGAACAAGCCCTCTATAACTCATTCTCAGTATGTTAAAGAACTGAAGAGTCATCTGGAACAGAGTTATGACATTGTCATAAAAAACTCTCAAAAAACAGCGAGGAAGAACAAAGAACGGTTCGACAGAAACATTCGTGAGTCCACACTAGGTGTGGGAGATCGTGTTTTAGTCCGAAATCTTCGCTTAAGAGAAAAGCATAAATTAGCAGACAAATGGGAGCAAACAGTGTATATAGTTCTCAAACAGATGGAAAACTTGCCAGTATACACTGTAAAACCAGAGAACGGAGAAGGACCCAACAGAACACTCCACAGAGATCTTTTACTGCCTTGTGGTTTTCTCTCTTCATTAGAAAATGAAACAGAACGCGTTACGAAACCTAGCAGACCTCATACAAGACAGAGTTCAGCCTTAGAACCTGACCCAGATGAGCCACTTGACGAAGAGGTAGATGAGTTTTATTACTCTGATCTTCCACAAGTGCTAAACCGACCATCCTATCAAATAGCGGTCACCTTGCCAAATAGGGAACTCATAGCAGATTCAGGACCGGTAAATAATATTCAACAACAAAACACACTATCCTTACACACAGGGGATCGCAAGGAACCAACCTTAGCTGGTAATGAAAATGCTGAATTGTCCTTACTTGACAAAGGCATCAACACCGAAACATTCTTACCTGACAGAATGAGTGAAACTGCGACATTCTTACCTGAAAGAGTGAAAGAAGCAGCAACATACTTACCTGAAAAAACGAAAAAAACCGAAGTATACTTACCTGACGTAGAAACGGGGGATGAAACTAACACAAACCTACCTCAATTGGATGGTGTCCTAAAGTCGCAGCAACGTGATGTAAGTTTTGAACCCATCATACACGATCAGACACATACATCTGAAAAGACCAAAGTCTTAGAGAATAGCTCATCAGCTCTGTCGGAAACAGAGAGCTCACTTCGTCCTGTCTCAGTTGAGAATCAAACCGAAACGGATGAGCATGATACTGTGCAACCAGAGATGTATGTCAGGAGATCTGAACGAAGTAGTCAGCCTCCTCAAAGACTAACTTACTCTCAATTGGGCAATCCACTAGTGACCGTAGTTAGGTCCCTTTTCCAAGGACTTAATAAAGCTTTTATTGACTCTCTTACTCAAGAAGTTGTGTACCCCGTAGAAACAATGCACAGGGACGTGCATGATATTTAATGGGGGAGGATGTAACCCAGAAGCTAGAACCTCTTCTTGTTCTGCTCTCCCTACCTATTCCACCTTCCTCAATATCCACTGATTTCCCTCTTTCCTATATTCACTCTATCTTTTTTACATTTTTAATTTTTAATTTAATTTTTAATCACAATTGTCTATTTTTTGCTCATTTAAATATAGTTTAATCATTTTCTAAATTCTTTGTATATTTTTACATTTTTTTCTTTTTGTGAAGCGCCTCATGATTTTTATCTTGAGAGGCGCTATAGAAACGATCTTTTCTTCTTCTTCTTCCCACTCCTTGCTGTGGGAGGGTTTGGTGAAGGAGAGCCTGGGTCTGTTTTTTTTTTTTTTTTTTTGATTGGTTGAGAGGAAGCAATGACTAGTATTGAGCTACCTGATAGGCACATACACATATTTTCATAAGGAAGAATTGCTAAGTCATGTTTACGTGTGGAACAAAAACACAGCTTTAACACAATTTAACATGAAGAGAATCACATGCATGCTTAGGGATGGCAATCAATTTAAACACTCAAGCGTCAAACTGCATTGATCAAAAACAAACAGATCCTCGTCATCAGATATCAGCAGACTTGATCTGAACCTTTCTCAGTGGCCTAGTGGTAGAGTGTCCGCCCTGAGACTGGGAGATCAGGGGTTCGATTCCTGGTCGGGTCATACCAAAGACTTTGAAAAAATGGGACCCAATGCCTCCCTGCTTGACACTCAGCATTAAGGGGTTGGATTGGGGGGTTAAACCACCAAATAGTTCCCGAGCGAGGCTGTGTCTGCAGCTCACCGCTCCCCCAGGGGATGGGTCAAATGCGGAGAATAAATCTCGCACACACACACCTGTGTGTGTGACAACTAATGTGACTTTAACTTTAACTTTTTAACTGGGTCATCTCAGAGGGCAGAGGAAGCCGCTTTATACATAAACACACACACACACACACACACACACACACACACACAGTAACAAATACCCAACACATACACTGCATTACGACCTTTTCTAAATTATTCAGCACGGTGTCGGAAGCGCGTGTCTAAGTGACCTCACCTGTCTTCAGTGTAACGCAACAAAGAAGAAACCCAAGATGCAGAGTTGAGTTTCACTGAAGAATTCCAGGGTAGTCCCGCTTTACAAATGAATGAAACTTTTATGGAGAACTGTTTTTAACTTGGTTGTCTTCCTCCACAATTGTCTCTGTTGTAAATAATGCCAGAATTTGAACCTAAACCTCCCCGTTAAGGGTTGTTGTTGACCTTCACACAGCTTCCAATAAGTGATACCATGATGCGATTGTCATTTGGTCTGTGTGTCACTTTATGGTCCTCAGAGGAAGCATTCTGCTGACTTCACTGATGAGTTTTTCCTCCAGAACCAACAGGAGGTTTGAGTGTTTATTCATCATTTTTCCTGATGAGCACCTACTGCTCAAGCAGAGTAATGAAGCCAAGGAAGAAGAGACACATTCCTCAAACAGCCACTTGAGAATGACCCCAAAAGAAGAGGAAATGAAGTTAAATAAAGGCCTTGAGTACAAATTATTAATTATATTACCGTCTACAAACAAGTAGCTAAATCCCACTCTGTATATGTTCTGTATTAGGGCTGCATGATATTAGGAAAACCTGTGATATTCGATAACAGTGCTTAATATTGCGATATCGATATTACTCGCGATAAATGAACAAATACTAAAGTATGCAGTGTTGATGTCGTCTGGCGTGTGACGTCTGCTCTGGGTTCAAAGCAAACAAAACTAATGCATGAATTCCATTACAACATAACATTTTTATTGCAAAAATATGCAGCTGCACCTGCTACTGTATTAGCAGCAAAACGACAAACTGCATGCATGCAGTTTCTCAGTGACTTTAAAACATCACCACCACCATAAAACTTTCTGATGCTCCAAAAACAGAAAAACATCCCTTACCAGGGTTTTTTGAATAAATAAAAAAATCAGAAAATAAGTTTAAATGTTAAATAATAGTTAACATCACTTAAATGCAACAGCAAATTCTCTCATTGCTACTGAACATTTTCTCCACTTATGTGGTTATGATATAAGGCTGTTGGGATGTGATCTGTGCTGGCCCAAACTAGGAGAATATTAAGATTTTCTGAGGGAAAGAGAAAAACAACTGTCTACCTTTCAGAAGAGGAACTGGCAAAAAAAACTACATGGAAAATATGTGAAAACGTTTGTTTTTAACCCCAAATTGAACAAGTTTACCTAGATCTTAAAAAGCAGCTCAGATGATGAAACTGCAACTATGATTCTGATAACAAGCTAACAAAATGAACTAAGATAACCGGCTAGCAGAGCTTCTGACTGACAGTTTATGTGCAGCAGCAAATCAACTATCCTGATTAACAAGGTTATAAAAGCTCATAAATGAAAAATCACTTTGATGTGTGGGGGAACTTTTCCAGGCCCTCTTTAGCAGGGTGGGACTGGGAGGAGAGTGCTGTAGCCTTTTAGCTGGAAGCTAACCGGAGCCTGGGGCTAACACTAGGGACATGAAGGTGGGTTGCTTCACCGGCACATGTCGGAGTCAGCCCGGTAAAAATTATTAACGACACCGAGCGGACTCACGTTCACGTTTGAAAGCAGCGCTGAATCCAGAAACCTCAGCACAAAGTGCGTTCGTTGCTCTGAGCCAGCACGACGAACGAGGGAACGGCGCCGCAAACTCTGTTCGGGTGTTGCTTTCCAAAAGGGTCTACATAGGGGGCGGGCGTATTACGTGAACGGAACCATCTGATTGGCCACATATCAGAAGGACTACATTTGATTGGTCAAATAATACTTCCGCGTAAAAAAACAGAGCTGGTTTACAAAAAGCTGATGTATGACACGGATGGAAATGTTTGAACCAAACATTTATCGCTGTTTTTGCCATGTTTTGCGATGGGCCTATCGCACGTCCTGTTATCGCGATGACGATAATTTTTCGATATATTGTGCAGCCCTATTCTGTATTAATTCCAAAGACCTTTAAATTAAGGACTGTGGAGCAGATTTACAGGTTAATGAACAGGTTGTATGAGGGCCGCATTCCATTCAGTAGCTATTCTGCTTGTTAGCATTTTTACAGAACAACCAGCATGCGTTTTATGTCATCTACTTCCAGACCATGGGTCCCCAAATGTCCAAAAAAAGAGAATGGGAGTCTATGAGAGGATAAACTTTATTTTCTGATCCTGTTTGATATGTGCCATGGATTTCACATATGATGTCTGTGAATCTTGTGTAAGTGTAAGTCACACCATGAGTGGAGACTTGCTTCAACCAGACTTCGTTAGATAAATACTTTGAAAAAAGGCGCGAGAGTGCAGCACTTAGGCGATGATTGACAGCATGCCCATCAACCACCCCAAGAGTGCGCTCTTGAAGTTTCTCAGTTGGAAAAAGAGTCGTTAACAAGCGCACACACACACAAAGTACAGACTTACCACTCAGAAGAAGAGCAGACACAGAAACTGACTGCAGGAAAGAGAATTTCCTGTTCACCGCAATCACTAAGAGAAAGGGGAGGAAGACGTTTTGTTAAGGAAGCCAGCGGCTCTGAGTGCCAACGTGTCATATTTGCAGGTGAGTGGTTGAGCCAGGTGGAGGTGTGGCTGAGACTCAGCTGGAGTCTAGTGCAGTATAGCCACATAGCACTACACAGACTACGTCACCCTGCAGCTCTGCATCAATACACTGCCAAAATATTGGTTACACATGTCTACAGCACTATTAGACACTCATCTACACAGGCTGTCAGCAAAGAAAGTGGATTTACTCAATCATTAAAGATGCATTTTGATGCTAATAAAGCGTTTATTTTCGAATGACGACAAAAGTTATTTTAAGTTTTGTGTGAAAAAATGTAGCAGACTACAAATGCTTCTCACCAAATTATCGTCATCAAACCAAAAACGGACAACAGGAGAAGAAAATTGCTGTGAGTTTAGTGAGCGTCAAATTTTTCTTCCTGAATGAAAGAAGGAGCATTAAACACGGAGGAAACCACTATAAATCTGGTCATGTGAGTAGCAGCTACGCTGGGGGAGAAGAGATTCTGCGGTGAGGTCATAAATGCGACGTGGGATTTTGCAGTCGTTTATTGAAGAATTTTTACAAGGTGATGAATCTTAAATTGCATGACAGCCATGGTCGAAACACACATAATTTCTTTTCATTTAAACTGAAGTACAACATGTGTGTGATTCAAAGTTTAAAGCAGGGATGTCCAAACTTTTCAAGACGAGGGCCAAAATCATGAAGTTAAAACTCTTCATGGGCCACAAAAAAAAAGTATATATATATATATATATATATATATATATATATATATATATATATATATATATATATATATTTAGGAATGCAAACAGTGTTTTATATTTTTCATTTGTTTTGCTCTAAAAAGGCCTAACATATGTATATTAGTAAAAAGATTGAGCATTAAACATTAAAATCTATGAATTCATACCAACAGCCTCCTGGAGGGACTTAATTCCACTATTCTAAAAACGCCAGTGAGGGCCACGCAAAATCACTCCGAGGGTCGTAAATGGCCCCCGGGCCGCACTTTGGACACACCTGGTTTAAAGGAAAGCGGATCAGAAAATGGCTTTTATAGCCCCGTTCACTTGCATTTATTTATCACAGGACCCATGAGCCAACCAGAAGGGGAGGAGACTTAGGCTCCCTATTTATGATCAAAGACCATTTAAACAAAAACAGTGTGTGCATGCACGTGTGTGAGTGTGTGCATGCACGTGTGTGTGTGTGTGTGTGTGTGTGTGTGTGTGTGTGTGTGTGTGCATGCTCTCTACCTGTTTTAGCTTGTACCGCCTGATTGAAACAGTCCATGAACTGAAAACAAAAGCAGCTGCACTTGTATAAACCTAGGCAATGTTACCTCAGTATATGTCACTGCAAGTCCCAGTGTGACTTCCTGAATTAGTCAGAGAAAAGATAAAGTGCCAGTCTAAGATGAATGACATTTCATCTACTCAGTAGTCACCAGTGCTCCAAAAGTTAATCCTTATTTTCTCCTTTGCGCTGCTTTGAGTTTCTGCTCTCAGTAAACCGTAATATTTCAGTTTATCCTTGGCTATCTTCATTTTCTCCTATGTGAGCTCAGGTCTGGCTGAAGACACAATACAGTGGATCTGGTTGCTGATTTTCTGTGGTGGTTAGATGAGGAGAGAGAGGTGGGTGGTCACCACCGTGCCATTTCACTGAGTCTGGCCCTCAAGTTGCATAATCTGGGTTCATCTTAATTTGCAAATGCTGCAGAAACTTTGATCAAACTCCAAAATCAGCAAGGAGTGAAAACAAGATCAGCAGTGATAATGATGGCAACAAAACAACAAACATTTGTCAAGTGGACAGCATCAACATGCTGATTAGCACAGAAGTTAGGCCTTTTTCAAGAGGTAAGATCAGGAGGTCGAGCGGGTTGTCCAGTAATTGCAGAATTGTTGGACTGATCCTGGCTCCGACCAGAAAATACTGCTGTTGTGTCCTTGGGCAAGACACTTAACCCACCTTGCCTGCTGGTGGTGGTCGGACGGACCGTTGGTGCCAGTGCTTGGCAGCCTCGCCCCTGTCAGTGCACCCCAGCGCAGCTGTGGCTACATTGTAGCCCATCACCACCTGTGAACGTGTGTGTGAATGGATTCATGACTGCTTGTTATGCAAAGCGCCTTGGGGGTTCTAGGACTCTAGAAGGTGCTATGCAAGATACAGGCCATTTATTTATTTTAACTGTTTGATTAATAGATTTGAACACCTTTTTTTCTAGAAAAAAATCAGTTAATCTCAAAAAGATTCTGGCTCATGTGGTACAAAGACGTTTTGCCGGTTCCAGCTTGATGTTGGAAGCTGAAGTATGGAGGAGGATTAGAATGGTGGTTAGGGGCAAGCAGGTAGAGGGGGTGGGGGGTGGCGCTTTGCGTGAAAATCACTCCCACTTCACTGTGGGTGAGGTGGAGCCGATCTGTGGGTAGAAGCAGCAACAGAGAGCTATCTCCGGACAGCAGACCTGTACAGACCACAGCAAGAGTCTCTTGCGGAGAATCTGATTCACACCCACAGAAAAGCGGTCAAAACAACACACACACGCACTTGGCCACAACACATGCACGGTGCAGCTCTTAACCGTGCACGAGCGCACGCAAATTCTTAAAGTGGTGCAAAAAGAGAAGGGAGAATGTGTCGTTTATTTTTATTTAGGTCATGTTTTCACATTTTTGATCATTTCTCTCCCATGTTTCCTGAGCTTGCATACTGGTATGTACCTCTGTAGACCCCAGCACTCCCAACCCTGCCTCCCCCTTTCTCCCTCCCTGAAGGAAAATGCATCTTAAATCTACCGCCTCCCTTTCTTTTTATCTCACCTCACCCGTAGCCTGCAGCAAAGCATGTGGATGGCAAAAACGTGTCTAGAGGAAGAAACAAAGGAGGAGGGAGGGGAAGTGAAGGGGGGGGGGGGGGGTTTCATATAGGTCTCATAAAGCAAATCTGCTCTTCTGCATCCGCTTTAAGGGATGAAACATTCTTCTTTGTTTCATCCAGCCCTGTCTTGTTCTTTTTGCATCTCGTCCCTTAAAGGGTCAGTTGTGCAAACCATCAGACACCGTGATACTTTGTTTGATGCAGCTGCAAGCACAAACTCCATACAAGTTTTTGCACAAGTAAGACCACCTTCTCAGAAACAAGTCTGAACTCAATAAAAAATAAAAACTTTGCATTGCATCTCCTTCCTTCATTCACCGGGGCAAAGTTGAAGAACAAAGCAGGTCAAGTTCATCTAAAAAATAAAATTAAAGCGAGATCATGGCATTTATTCCTTCTAATTCTGATCGGATCTAAGTCAGGTTTAACATGGATGCTGAAGAAAACTTCTCTTGTCTTGTGTTGCCATGGAGATGAAAGTTTTTCAGTGGTCACAGCAAACATATGGTCTGAACAAAACTACAACCAAAAATAAATAAAACACAGCAGACAGCATGACAGTGAATTCTGTGCCTTTATAAGACGTGAAGAGGAAAGAAAAAAGTTCAGCTAACAAGAATAAGGCAACACACAAATATAGGTTTTCTTTACTCATTGTTGATGTGCTCATAAGCTCAGCGATGAGCTCGAAGTCTTTTCAGCTTTTTAACTAAAGAATCAGGTACTATTTTTGAGAGTGTGTGTATTTTTAACTGGGTCAGTGCTGATGCATTTACAAAGTGTCTATTCAACATGAATAAAGGTCTTGAAGCAGCCTCGTAATAAAACAAAGGAACCTCCTGATCCATGCAAATACAACAACCCATCAGCATCTTCACATTTAGCCACCTCATCTTCCCCTCATGGCGATGGGGCATGCCGAGCTAAAATTAAAATCTCTCTTTTCATCAAAATTAGTCATTTCTTGCTTTCATCTCCTCCTCTTGCTGTCTCCTCACGCTTTTTGCCTCCCTTTCTCCACCAGGGAGCAAACAGAGGTTTTCTTTAAATACTGAACTACTTTTCACACTGTTGGAGGGAGACAGAAACACACTCCAGACACCCACAAGTGCCCACTGTCATGCCTTTCATGCACCCACTCCCTAGTGTGTGTATGTGTGTGTGTTTTTAATTTAATTTTTTAAAACAGCTTTAAAGAAGCCTCCATGAGCTGTGGTCAAAAAGCTGAATTAATTAAACATTGTTTGCTATTCTAGGCTGAGTATGATGAAAAAATTGATGCAGACTTTGAGGAAAAACTTTGTCCTGGATGAGAAGGCATGGAGTCAGCGAATGTGTAATTAATAAGCTCATCTGCCTTTTAGAACAGCTGAAAAAAGACGGCAAACTCCAAGGAATAAAGGCTGCAGAGAATCTAGAGCAAAACGTGAGCCGATGGCACGGTGACACGTTTGGCTTCAAAGCCAGCAGATGAGAGAGGAGGGAGGGTGTTTCCCTCGATTTTTACTTTTCTCCCTTTTCTACTTTGTCTCTGTGATCCCAGTCTGTAAACATGATGCTACTTTTTAGGGCAAAGCAAGGCAGCTTTATTTGTATAACACATTTTATACACAGAAGCAATTCAGTGTGCTCTCCAGGTGCAAGAAGAGCAAGAACATAAGAGCTTAAAATCAATGTGACTACATAAAACTTTTAAAATCAAATTTAAAATACAGAAATAAAACTAGATGTAATGATAAAATTAAAAGTCGAAGTAAAAAGCTGAGTTACTTTTTATTTTTGCTGAACTAATCAAGCTTTTTAACTTCTTACGTGTTGTTGCTTAATTTGACATCTTGACCTAAAACATCAGATGGTACATTAGAATTTGAGGGACAATGATTTGGGGGACTCTGTCCAAATGAATCCTAGAAAAAACAAGAATGATTCAAGAAATGAGTATTTGGTGTTTATCAAGTTTAAATCCTTTGTAAAACATTCATAAGTAGTTTTAAATCAACCAACTGTCAGACATATTTAGTGAAAATGGGCAAAATCTACAATCTGTGTGAGAGTTTTAACCAATAAACCAAGGAAAGCTTTGGATGTTTTTATTATAAAAAGGCCTTTGAAAATAAAGGTGCAACGTGTAACGCCCGGAACACACCAGACGTGGAAGCACGACAAAGCGCCGTGGAACGACGAGCATTTCTAATCAGCGCCCTTGTTAAGCAGAAGCACTCATTGAAAAGTCTGTTAACAGAGGAGGAGCAGAGAGTGCATAAATTTTGTGAGCGATCCACTTAGCGATGCTTCGCAGCTGGTGTTTTCTGGGCGTAAGAATGAAATAAGAATGACATCCTATGGTAAAATGTGGTTACTGTAGCCCATTTTCCTAAACAAAAAATCGCGTTCTCACTGCTGTTATGTGAGTTTCATGGCTGTTGCCAGTTGCAGATCAGCGTCAGAAGATTGTAAAAGACAAGCAAAGACAAGTCATGAACAGGAAGTAAAATTTATTGTGCTAGCACTCTTAGGTGTTTTACCGTAGGGAACACTTACTATATACTTATGCTAATATGTCTTAGCATTAAAGGAAATGTGGTTGTTTGCAGTCTTGCTGTTAGCTTGTTATAGTTGTGAACAACTCATTGAAGGAAGCAAAACACCATGACTGATTCATTATTCACTTGAAACAAACATTTCACTGTAATATTGAGTTGCTTCTGATTCACTGTTAGCATTGTTAGCTCAATGGTAGCCTCTAGCCTGCTTCACTCGATATATAGAGTAAAACAAAAAGATGCCGTGGCTTCTTAGAGGTACAAAAAGTAACTTCTGGGCCGCTACTTTTAATTTGGTTTGGTTCTTTAAACAACTCTAGAGCTTTTGGCCAGTATGTCGAATTAGAAATGCCGGTGCTGCAACGTTAGCTCGGCGCAGACTCGGCTACCTCACAAACTCGCTGATTGTAAACAGCAACTATGTCCCGCTTTTGGTTGGTTTTTATTTTTAAAGGAGAAAAACTGACAACCCCCTGGCCGGATGAGAAAGAAATCCATTTCAGTGTAACCTTCCTTCCAACATGATTGAGACATTAGACTGTTTTGTGATCATTTCCTTGTAGAATTCATACAAATGGCTCCTTTAACTTAGTGTCCATGCCAATTCTAAAGAAAACTTTCAAGCACCACTGCAATTATCCAACAACTATTAGACTTGTATCAATGCCAAACACTCGTGTGTGTTTCTCTTCTTTTTAATAAGGAGAACAACATGAAGAGCTTGGCAGCATCTGGAAAGGGAAGACACAGCAAGGAAGGCAGAGCGGTGAGTAAAAATGGGTCAGTGTGTCTGGCTGCCGAACGTGTCTCCCGCGGGATGGGGAAGGGGGACAGGAGAGCCTGGTAGAAGTTTCCACAGCACACTGACACAGTCCAGTCTAGTTAATGGGCCAGTAGCACAGGAAGGCCTCTAAAAACCTGCAGTCAGCATTACGAATATATCGGATACATGTACCAACTTGATCTTGTCTTTACATCCATTTCAGCTCTAGCAGTAAGACACGACAGAGTTGGAAGAACTATACAACTTTCTCACTACTGTCTCCCAGTCATGGGGGACTGATCTCAGCTTCTCCACTCTCATCTATCTGCAGAAATGTCTTTTTCGTTAAATAGAATTTTTAGGACTTTTCTTATAATGCACATTTGTCATCATTAATACAGACCTCAAATTACTCTGCAAATGCAGGTAATTATTTTCACTAATCTTGGCACTTTAATGCATTGGAGTAATGATCAGAAAGAGATTTTAGTAACATACCAAACAGGCAAGCAGTTGAGTCAGGAAAACAAGTGTGTGTGTGTGTGTGTGTGTGTGTGTGTGTGTGTGTGTGTGTGTGTGTGTGTGTGTGTGTGTGTTAGGGGTTGTATCAACTAGTCGACTTCACTGCTCTATAGTGACTTTTTATGACTTTCATAGACTAGTTGCTGCCACGTGATAATGACCGACAAGATGCCTTCCTCGGAAAAGACAGCAGGTGACGAGCCCCTGCGCATTGGGAGGCGACACGTTGTGCAAGAGCGTAGGTATCTGACGCCCGCGGTAAAATGGACATTTGACCAAATTGTGACCTTTACCCTCTTGCAATTTAACCTTCCCCTCACCCCCATCCTAACCTTAACCAGCTTGCGCATGCAAAGCTCTGATCGTTGACGCGCTCCAGACATCTGCGTCCTGAGCACGGCCACAGTAACATTATCAAATCAGGTGTCGCCACCTCAAAAGCAAATTTAACACACGATCGTTCATGTCGGCTCATTTCCTTTTATGTTTTCTGTCTTTTATTTGTGCCTGATGCATTTCGCTGCTGTGGAGCGGGGCGCATCATCTTGTCCTCCGGTGACGCACCTTACTGGTGCGGCCGTTGCGCACCCCGCTGTTTTTGCGGTCGGTAGATCTTTTAGAACTGCAGTTCAAAGGTAACTCATGAGGTGAATATATATGAAGCCATGTAGCAGTTTTTCTTGAGAGGAGATGCAGGAAGATAATAAACAGAGACAGGACATAAAAATAGTCAAATAAAAACAAGTTAGTTTTTGTACCTGATGGTTGCAACAAACACCATTGAAAGTAATCAGAAGTGAGGAACAGAAAATGAAATAATTATTTTAATGTTTAGAGCAGCAGGAACTCTGAGAGCCTGCAGGCGCATCAGTGAGTTTACTGCCGCTGCGCAGGGGGAGGGGGGAGAGGGCTTCAGGTGTATGACGTCATCAACGACTAGTCGACTCAATTTTCATTACTTGACGGTCGACTTTAAAAAAAATCAAGTCATGCAGCCCTAGAGAGTGAGAGAGAGAGAGAGAGAGAGAGAGTGTGTGTGTGTGTGTGTGTGTGTGTGTGTGTGTGTGTGTGTGTGTGTGTGTGTGTGTGTGTGTGTGTGTGTGTGTGTGTGTGTGTGTGTGTGTGTGTGTGTGTGTGTGGACCATCAAGGGTAAAAATGTCACATTAGCCTCACATTAAAGATGTTATTGTTCATATCAAAATAAAAAACAACTTTTTACTATTTTAATTACACTCTGTAAAGACGATTTTTTTTTATCTCTTATCGTCGCTCTGGAACTAAAACTTTGTTTCTCTGTCACATTTTTACATACATATTTAGTCAGCCACCATTAGTACAAGTTCTCCCACTTAAAAAGATGAGAGGCCTGTAATTTTTATTCATAGGTATACCTCAACTATGAGAGGCAAAATGAGAAAAAAATCCAGAAAATCATACTTGTCTGATTTTCAAAGAATTTATTTTTATATTATGGTGGAAGTAAGTATTTGATCCATAACAAAAGTTCATCTCAATACTTTGTTATATACCCTTTGTTGGCAATGACAGGGGCCAAACATTTTCTGTAAGTCTTCACAAGGTTTTCACACACTGTTGCTGGTATTTTGGCCCATTCCTCCATGCAGATCTAGACGCAGCCAAGTTTCATCTTCAATGCCTTTGCTGATGGAGGGAGGTTTTCAATCAAAATCTGACGATAGTTGGCCCCATTTGTTTCCACCCCCATGTTTTTCAGAAGGTGTGGTGCTTTTTGGATGCAACTCAGCATTCTTTCTACTCCAAACACAGCAAGTAGATGTTTTTTACCAAAACGTTCTATTTTGGTTTCATCTGACCATATGACATTCTTCTGGATCATCCAAATGCATAGCAAACTTCAGACGGGCCTGCACATGTACTGGCTTAAGCAGAGGGACATGTCTGGTTATGAAAGATTTGAGTCGTTGGCGGCATATGTTACTGATGCCTTTGTAACTTTGGCCCCATCTCTCTGCAGGCCATTCACTAGGTCCCACCAGGTTCTGGGATTCTTGCTCAGTTTGCTGTGAGCATTTTGACCCCACGGGGTGAGATCTTGCCCAGAGGGAGGTTATCAGTGGTCTTGTATGTCCTCCACTTTCTAAAAATTTCTCCCACAGTTGATTTCTTCACACCGAGCTGTGTACTTATTACAGACTCAGTCCATCCATCCTGGTGCAGGTCTACAATATTGTTTCTGGTGTCCTTTGACAGCTTTTTGGTCTTGGCAATAGTGTAGTTTGGAGTGTGACTGTTTGAGGTTGTGGACTGGTGTATTTTATACTGATAACGTTCCAACAGACGCCATTAATGCAGGTAGAGAGTCGTGGACAGAGGAGCCTCTTACAGAAGAAGTTACAGATCTGTGAGAGCCCAAAATATTGCTTGTTTTTAGGAGACCAAATACTTATTTTTCACCATAATTAGCATATATATATATATATATATATATATATATATATATATATATATATATATATATATATTTTATCAGACGATGTGATTTTCTGGATAATTTTTTTTCTCTCATTTTGTCTCTCATGAGGTATACCTAAGATGAAAATTACAAGCCTCTTTGACACACTCACACACAGCTTCCCGACTTGGCTGGAGGAGGAGCGAAGATCATTTACCTAACAAAACTGGCTGAGACAAACCAGCTCATTTAAGATGGAGTTTGTTGGACAAATGAAAACAACCAGACAGTAGATCGTGTTTATCTAGAGAGGACACTGGTGTACTTCCTCTGCATTCACATTCACCTTTGTTTCTATTACAGATCCAAAGAACACATCGGAAATCCTTCATATAAACCAAAAGTTTGGAGAAGTGCAGCCAGTGTCAGTTTGGTTGCTGCATACGAGCTGTGCTGGAGTATCGATTACCTGCCACTGTGTGACTGTAGAAGGCTGTAGGAAACTTCAGTACAGCACAGGACTGCTGCAGGCGTGGGCAGGCCAGTTTCCATAACAACGTGAAAGAAAAGATACTTTAAAATCCAAACAACTTCAGCCAGTTTATTCCTGGGATTTGGGTGCAAGAGAAGCAGCTTCTTTTTAACAAACACTGCCAGGGCTCAAGGTTTAGAGCTTCACCACAGTATATAATAACAATATCTAACACTTTAACCAGCGGCGGCGTTAGGCCCGGCTACTTGGGCTCAAGCCCCAATGTTTAATGAATAGCCCAGGATCTCAAACGTGGAAGTAACATGCAGTACTAAAGTCCAACAGAGAGGGCGCAGCTAGCAGTAGTTTGTATACAGCCTGCCTGAGCCTCCACCACTGAAGAAGAAGCCCTTCAGCAGCCGGTGTCGGTACAAGATCTGCTTGGGTGCAAGATCGGCTCGGGGTCCTTCGACTGCCGATGACGTCAAAGTACGGCAAACCCACTCGGACAAAATACACTACACATCGATACTGTTGGAAAGACTTTAGCAGTTTCGTTATTAAAATAATGTTTCTTAAGACGTAAGTTTGTGTTTATAATGGTATTTGTAAAATAAAACACTATATTGTATTCATAATGTTGAACTCCTCTTTGAGCACATCCCTTGAAGGATCATAGGTATTAGCAACACCTGTGAAATTGTATTTGCAGGAAAGAAGTGTGTCCCGTTTATCGACGTATTTTGTGTTTAGAGTTTTTGACGTCTTGTCCATGCGTAGTTCAGTTACGCTCATAGCTGCTATAGCCAAAACTCTGGAGTTAAAAGTTTTCTGGCTTTCCTAAAATACCTGTCTGTACTTATTTGATTGATGGTAGTTTTACTTTCTATTAGACTCCAAATGTAATCATTTGGCACGTTTCTAATTCATAATTTGTAATAATGTAATCGGTGATATTAGCATTAGCAGTCCTATGGGTTTTTCCACGTATATTAGCATTGCGCTAACCACTCGCTGCCAAATTGCAGCCTTTGAGATTAGAAAATCTCCTTTTGTCACATCGCAATTTAATTGCACATGCAGTTAATCGTTCAGCCCTAATATACATACAGCTCTATGCTAAAAGTGTATTTTCAAAGAGGTAATGATGGATTTCTTTGTAAAAGTTGTCCATCTTTCCAACAGAAAGATTTGCCTGGACCAACGTAACGTGATAACAACGTAACGTGATTACGTAATTCCGTAAAATTCATGTTCAGCCAATCAACTACTTTGACGTCATCGGCAGTCGACGGACCCCGAGCCAATCTTGCACCCGAGCAGATCTTGTACCAACACCGGCTTCTTCTGCAGTGCCTGGTTTTTTCCACACTCTGCCTGAAATGCATGTGTGAAGATGGACATAAGGACATTTTTTAGACAAAAAGTACAACGACAGAACCCCAGCTTTGATGATACTGATGTTTACTCAGGTTTGTGAGTCTTATTTGAAAATAATTGTTGTGCTGCTGGTTTGCCTAAAGTTAGCTTACTATCATGTAAAGTTGATGGAGAAAGAAAAGGAATATTTACTATCATCTCACACTAAACACTAACAGGAACAATACTCTGCCCTGAATATGCTTAATATGTAGCTTCAGATTAAAAATTATGTGGTACAAGACAAATATATATGTTGACTAGTGCACGTCACGTGTGTGTGCGCGTGCGTGTGTGCACGCACGGGCGTGTGTGTGTTAAGTCCCGGGTCTTCTTCAGTCCTTAATCCGCCCCTGACTTAAACAATGTTTTGGCTTTAATTTAAGAGAAAGCGGCAGTGATAATTGTTTCAATGGTAAAGATTAAAGGGATATTCCACCCAAAACTTACATTTTGCCTGTTGACATATATTTTAACTATGCACAGTTATTCTCCTGACCCGGCTGTACTCCTTTCGCATTAGTTTAGCATGAAGCACAGTAAGTTAATGGATCCAGTTAGCATTGTGAGCAAAAATCTCCATAAAATCACTCGGTAGTGATCCCAATTCTGTTTGGTGACCTAAATAATCAAACAGACTGCAAGTGAAAATAATTGGTAACATAAAGGAATTACAGGCACCATTTTCGAATTGGGACTACTTTAAGACAAAGCACAGCTGTAAGATATTTCCCCACAAATCTAACTCTGGGAAAAATGTACAAAACGAATTTCAATGTTAGGTGGAATATCCCTTTAAGACACAAGGTACCCAAGAAAAGTGGCTTATTGTTTGGAAAGAATCTATAATAATGTGAAAAAATGGAGAAAGTGGAAATAAAACATGATGGTGATGCTCCAAGAAGTTTTGTAAAACATATTTCCAGACCTGTGTTTGCACAGCGGTGTGCTTTTAACATTTAAAGCAATATTTCCAGAGTCAGGAGGACTGCACTGTTGGTTGTAAAGTCCGTCCGTCCGTCCGTCCATCCATCCATCCATTCATTCATCTCTCCATCCATCCATCCATTTTCATCCACTTATCCGGAGTCGGGTCGCAGGGGCAGTAGCCTAAGGTGAGGGCCCAGACTTCCCTCTCCCCAGCCACTTGGGCCAGCTCCTCCGGGGCAATCCCAAGGCATTCCCTGGCCAGGTGAGAGACATAGTCCCTCCACCGTGTCCTGAGTCTACCTTTAGGTCTCCTCCCGGTTGGACGTGCCCAGAAAACCTCACCAGGGAGGCATCCAGGAGGCATCTGACCAGATGCCCGAGCCACCTCAACTGGCTCCTCTTGATGTGGAGGAGCAGCAGATCAACTCCGAGCCCCTCCCGAATGAACGATTTTCTCACCCTATCTCTACGGGAGAGCCCAGCCACTCTTCGGAGAAAACTCATTTCGGCCGCTTGTATCCGCAATCTTGTTCTTTCGGTCACTGCCCAAAGCTCATGACCATAGGTGAGGGTAGGAACGTAGATCTACCGGTAAATTGAGAGCGTCGCCTTCTGACTCAGCTCTCCCTTCACCACGACAGACCGGTACAATGCCCGCAACACTGCAGATGCAGCACCAATCCGCCTATCAATCTCACGCTCCAGTTTTCCCTCACTCGTGAACAAGACCCCGATTCCTCTACTTGGGGCAGGACCTCATCCCTGACCCGGAGAAGGCATTCTACCCTTTTCCAAATCAAGACCATGGTCTCAGATTTAAAGGAGCTGATTCTCATCCCAGCTGCTTCACACTCGGCTGCGAACTGCTCCAGCAAAAGCTGAAGATCACGTTCTGATGAAGCCAACAGGACCACATCATCTGCAAAAAGCAGAGACCTGATCCTCAGGCCACCAAAACGGATACCCTCCACATCTTGGCTGCACCTAGAAATCCTGTCCATAACAGTTATGAACAGAAACGGTGACAAAGGGCAGCCTTGGCGGAGTCCAACTCTCACTGGGAACGAGCCCGACTTACTGCCGGCAATGCGGACCAATCTCTGACACCGGTCATACAGGGGCCCAACAGCCCGTATCAGAGGGCCTGGTACCCCATACTCCTGGAGTACCTCCCACAGGGCCCCCTGAGGGACACGGTCAAACGCCTTCTCCAAATCCACAAAGCACATGTAGACTGGTTGAGCAAATTCCCACGCACCCTCCAGGATCCCCCTGAGGGTATAAACCTGGTCCAGTGTTCCACGGCCATGACGAAAACCACATTGCTCTTCCTGAATCTGAGGTTCAACAATCCGACGGACCCTCCTCTCCAGAACCCCTGAATAGACCTTACTAGCAAGGCTCAGGAGTGTGATCCCCCTGTAGTTGGAACACACCCTGCGGTCCCCCTTTTTAAATAAGGGGACCACCACCCCGGTCTGCCAGTCCAGTGGGACTGCCCCCAATGTCCACGCGATATTGCAAATTTTACCACATCAGCCAACAGCCCCACAACATCCAGAGCCTTAAGGAACTCCGGGCGGATCTCATCCACCCCAGAGCCTTCCCATAGAGGAGCTTTTTCACCACCTCAGTGACCTCAGCACCAGAGATTTGAGAGACCAACTCAAAGTCCCCAGACTCTGCTTCCTCACTGGAAGACGTGTCGGTGGGATTGAGGAGGTCTTCGAAGTATTCTGCCCACCGATCCACAACGTCCTGAGTAGAGGTCAGCAGCAAACCGTCCCCACTATAGATAGTGCTGGTAGCACACTGCTTTCCCCTCCGAGGCGCCAGATGTTGGACCAGAATCTCCTTGAAGCCGTACAGAAGCCTTGCTCCATGGTCTCACCGAACTCTTCCCATGCCCGTGTTTTTGCCTTGGCGACCACCCGAGCCACTTTCTGGTTCGACTGCCGGTACCTGTCAGCTGCCTCTGGAGTCCCACAGGCCAAAAAGACCTGATAGGACTCTTTCTTCAGCTTGACAGCATCCCTAACCTCTGGTGTCCACCAGCGGGTTTGGGGTTGCCACCACAACAGGCACCGACAATCCTGCGACCACAGCTCTGGTCGGCCGCCTCAACAATGGAGGCACGGAACAGGGTCTGTTCAGACTCAATGTCCCCCGCCTCCCCCGGAACATTTGGGAAGTTCTGTTGGAGGTGGGAATTGAAGCTCCTTCTGACAGGAGACACTGCCAGACGTTCCCAGCAGACCCTCATGATACGTTTGGGCCTGCCTGGTCTGACCGGCATCCTCCTTCACCATCTGAGCCAACTCACCACCAGGTAGTGGTCAGTTGACAGCTCTGCCCCTCTCTTCACCTGAGTGTCCAAGACATGCGGCCGCAGGTCAGCTGAAACAACAAAGTCGATCATCGAGCTGCGGCCTAAGGTATCCTGGTGCCAAGAGCACATATGGACACCTTTATGTCTGAACATGGTGTTCATAAGGACAATCCATTACTGGCACAGAAGTCCAATAACAAAACACCACTCGAAATCATATCGGGGGGCCGTTCCTCCCTGTCGTTGCCCACATGAGCGTCAAAGTCCCCCAGCAGAACGAGGGAGTTACCGGAAGGAGCGCTTTCCAGCACCCCCTCCAAGGTCTCCAAAAAGGGTGGGTAGTCTGAACTGTAGTTTGGTGCATAAGCACAGACCACAGTCAGAACCCGTCCCCCCACACGTAGGTGGAGGGAGGCTACCCTCTCATTCACTGGGATAAACCCCAACGTACAGGCACCAAGATGGGGGGAAACTAGTATGCCCACCCCTGCTCGGCGCCTCTCAGTGGGAGCAACTCCAGAGTGGTAGAAAGTCCAACCCCTCTCAAGGAAACTGGTTCCAGAGCCAGAGCCATGCGTTGAGGTGAGTCCGACTATATCTAGTCGGAACCTCTCAACCTCACACACCAACTCAGGCTCCTTCCCCACCAGAGAGGTGACATTCCATGTGCCAAGAGCCAGCTTCTGTAGCTGAGGATCAGACCTCCAAAGTCCCCGCCCTCGACTACCACCCGTCACACACTGCACCTGGCCCCTTTGGCCCCTCCCACGAGTGGTGAGCCCATGGGAAAGGGGACCCACATTTCCTCTTCGGGCTGTGCCCGGCCGGGCTCCATGGGCAGACTTGATGCGACTTGATGCAATTTGCTGGGTTCCTTATATAGGACACATTATTTCTGATTGGCTTAATGAACTGTGAATTGGAATGTTTATTATGTGAAGTGCCTTGAGACGACTCTTGTCGTGATTTGGCGCTATATAAATAAACTTGAATTGAATTGAATGGGTGAAAGCCCGGCCACAAGGCGCTCTTCAGCGTGCCCCACCTCCAGGCCTGGCTCCAGGCTTGTTTGGAAAGAATCTATAATAATATGAAAAAATGGAGAAAGTGGAAATAAAATATAATGGTGATGCTCCAAGAAGTTTTGGAAAACATATTTCCAGACCTGTGTTTGTACAGCGGTGTGCTTTTATCATTTAAACCAATATTTCCAGAGTCAGGACTACACTGTTGGTCGTAAAGTCTTGGAATTTTTTCCAGAAGTAAAATTAACTTTTAATATAATTGTTGATGGTATAATTTTGTCAGAACTTTTGCAAAAGCATTAAACATGCAATCAAAAATGGATAAAAATGATATCACAGGTTATTTACTGTTGAGGATCAGGCTGAATAGACTCACAAGTCTCTTCCAATGTTATTTTATATTTTTTACTCCATAAATTATCAATAATCACACAGAGGATTGACTGTGGGAAGTTGCTTTAACAAAAACATTATATTAGGCCACAATTTCCCAAATAACCCACAGATTAAACCCAACCTTTATAGGAATGCTGCCATCTTGTTTTTTTATTTTTTTTATTCATCTCAATTTTAAGATTTAATAAAAGGGTGGAGGGTGAGACTAACAGGACGTTAAAGTTCTCACAGGAAGCTAAAGGAAATTTTACTGAAGAGAAAACAAAAGACAGAAAACGTGTCTGAGAAGACCGATCCTGCCAAATGCTCAGGAACTCTTTCAACAGCCATTAATATTCAACATATCATCAATAAGGTTGTAAAAAGGTGATTACATTTCATTGCTGTGTTGAAGCCTAAAGGTGTTGAACACTCATTTAATTCATTTACAGTAGTTCTAAGTAGGAATGAATGCCTTCTAAGTCTTACTCTGGGGGAAAAAACACAGCTGTACCATTTTCAGGAACTAGAAGTGAGCCTCATCACAGATGAGCTTCAGACGACCGGATGTGGAGTATTATTTCCTGATATTTGGACATCTCACCTCGGATTGGATAACAGCCTTGTGACTCTACCACTATTTTCAACTTGTGTGTGATTTCTGCTGTATGGTAGAGTTGCTAATGCTAACAGTTAGCTTCTACAACACAAGACTTGCACTGCTCGTTTCTGGATGCTACACTAACAACAGCCTTCCCCGTCACGAGTCAAGATGGGTGAGTTCGTGAATTTTAAGTGACAGAGTGATGTAGAGCTGTCAGGATTTTCAAATCCTAGAGATTCACCATCTATTTTCTATCAGACGCTAATGCAGGAGATAGGTGTAGAAGATTATTTTTATGTTCAGTCTGCATGTTAAACTCAGAGAATGATTATAATCAGAAATAATCCATAAAAAATAATTTTAGGTGTTCCACACCATTAAGCTCTGAATAATTTAGGTTCAAAACTTGTTAAAATGCATTTGCTTCATATTTACCTAAATTCTTGCTGTTTAGAAAAAAATCACTGTAGAAATGGAAAATTGTGATTTTCTCTCAACTAAAAACAAGGGTAGACTTATTCTAAAATCTATTTAGTTAGTAGCTCATCACACCAAAACCAGGCTGAGACTCATTAGGTGCTAAATCATAAAACTGCTCCAGAGTGATTCCTCTGCTGTCTCATTACAGAAGGAAGAACAGCAGAAGTGCTGGAGCGTGCACCGCGAGGGAGCCGTAGCTGCAGAGTGATGGGCCGGAGCTCAGCGTAGTGAGTCTGTACTGTATGTGAGGGAGGAGATGAGCTACGGGAAACTCATTAAAGCAGCATGACTACAGAAAGCAAGAAACAGAAAACGGTGGTTGGAACAAAATAATTACTAAATAAAAGGGAGAGATTTAACTACAGAGGAAAATGAAGTAATCCAGCCTTTGTCACATGCACTTGTAAAGGCTGCTTCTCTCATGTGTGCACTCTTGTTTACGCACATAATCAGCTGTTTAGGCCTCTCATACATGATTGTGAAGATGTGCAGAAATTAATCATTTGTGAAACCAGAACTGTTTCATTTGAACATTGTTATCATTTCTTTGAAGAATGACATTGCTGCAAAAGGCAGCAGATAAACACAGAGGCAATGTCATAGTGTTTCAAGAGTTTTGCCTTGATTTTTTGCTGTATTAACATTTACATAACACATAATTACATAAGAAGCAGCTGAATGCTCTCATGCACGTCTTTATCTACTGCAGCGCGTCTTCTTGGCCACTTTGAACAAACCGAAACATTTCTGCTACCACATCAAGTTTAAACTTCTGCTTCCAAATCTGCAGCAAACTCTGAATTTGGTGGTTTGATGCAGACTGCAGAGGGAGGATGGAGCAGCTTGATGGTCTTTAATAGAAGCTGTTCAAAAAGTTGGTTTCATTGTTAGGGAAAACAAAGCTGACTGAAACGCTTCTGCAGTCAGAAACAAGAGCACTGTCATGGTGCGAACGTCAGGGAAGGGTCAGAAGCTGTTCTCAACCGGAAACAAGGTAATTGCCAGCTCTGGGTCTGGGGAGAGGTCCAGTCTCAGGTGGAGGAGTTTAACTATCTGTAGGTCTTGTTACTAATAGAGAGAAGGGTGGAACTGGAGATGCTGAACTGGTCTATTGTGGTGAAGAGGGCGCAAAGCCGAATGTTGATTTATGTTCCGACCCAAACCAAATCTCACAAGGTAACGACCAAAGGGGAAAGATCACAAATATAAGGGACTGAAATGTGTTTCCTCTGCGGTTTAGATGTGATCAAAGAAGGTGAACATCTGAGGAACTCGGAGCAGAGCAGCTGCTCCTCCACATTGAGAAAAGACAGCTGAGGTGAAAGTGGTGTTAAGTGTATGACCCTGTGGGATGAAACATTACAGGACACACTGGAGGAATTACATCTAGCTTGGGATTGGACAAGAGGAGCTGGGTGGGGAAAGTCTGGGATTTGTTGCTCAAGCCTCCAGGACTAAAAACTGATGAATGCACTGAGTCTGTTGATTGATAATTGAAGAAATAAGGGATTGCTAATTAAAACAGCAGGCAGATTTCCTCTCTGGCAGCACAAACTCTACCTGTATACAGTACCATACAAAAGTTTTGGCCAGATGTGAAAGATGCTGTAAACAACTTTCTGAAATATAAAGAATGGTTGTTTATTTTTATCAATTTGCTAAATGTAAAGTGAGTGACCCCAAACATACGGCCAAAGTCATTCAGAACTATCTTCAGCGTAAAGAACAAGAAGTCCAGGAAGTGATGGTGTGGCCCCCACCATCCACAGAAGATAAGTTCTCCAAGATGTTTGGAACAACCTACTAGCCCAGTTCCTTGAAACACTGTGTGCAAGTGTAACTGGAAGAACTGATGCTGTTTGAAGGCAAATGGTGGTCACACCAAATATTCATCTGATTTAGATTTCTCTTGTTAATATTACTGTAAGTTTAAAATGCAACTGTGAAACCATTCAAACAAAATCAGTAACATCACCGGACAATGGAGTCACAATCAATAACTTCCAATCTTTTAATGACGTTTGTACTGATGGCAGATACCAATACTGGAAAAGATCAGGCCCAACACAACAGTATGGTAACCATTTCATTTGTGTTGAAAATCTGTCACTTTAAATGTCGAAGAGTTACCCCGATTTCAAATATAATCCATTTTAGTCTATGGAGTGGTTCAAATCAGCTGTGATGCGGCAATTTTCAGGCACGCCGCGCTGCTATAGATAGGATCGGGTTCTATTTTTGCCACAAGCCGCTTCTGGGACATGTCAATTTTTGCAGTTAACGTAGGGCTAGACAGGAAATCACACACGGTGTAAGTGTAAAATCCTTGGTGATTTTCAAATGAAAAGTACTGCAGCGATGCAATTTCATGTAGCTTACGTGTGACCTAACTGCTTATTTACTCCTAGGAAGAAGTACAGCGGTACGTTTTTCATGGCTTTCATCCTGACAGTGGAGAGGAACAACATCATATATGACATCAAACAGTGATTTCAAACGTGATTTCCTTCTTTTTGGTTTAATAGAGGATGGCATAAACAAACCGTGACCATTGAAGTCTCGAGGGATCTTGTGATCTGAGTCAAGTGAGAAGGATGGGGGAAGTGTTGAGGGATTTTGTGATCTTGTGATTCCAGTGAAGACCACAGTGTGAAAGCTGTACCGTGGCCAGAACTCTCCCGGTGTGAAATGGACCGCTTTGAAGTTCGCAAGTAAACCGTTCCGCTGCCGTTTCGCGACGCTGACGTTTCCAGTGTGAAACCGGGGTTGGACCCAATTTCTGGGTGGATTTGGAGGGCCTGATTAGCATCTCTCTCTGTCAGAGAACAGACTTTCCTCCAGAGGAATTATCCCATTAGAACACAAACTGAATTTGCGAGCTGTTGCTTTAGAAATGTGTGAATCTGTGACCAAAATGCCACATGAAACCAGTGCCACAATGTCTACAGACCTAAAAAATGCAGCCGCAAAATAAGAGCTCACAGTGCCAAACTATAAATGAATTAAAAGGTGCTTTCTGTAAGCAATGCTGTTGTGATTGAGATGTATTGTTTCTGGTATCCGGCCAGCTATGGAGTCTAGAAAATGGCTAGCCCTGAGGAAAACAACATTTATTAGAGAGGGAATCCACCAAAACAGAATTGGCTTCATTCTCACATCGGATGATTTTGTTGGCAAAGTCGAGCTGCATCGACAGCCTTCCAGGCAGCCGCTGTTCTACCATGTCCTCTGGTGTCAGTAAAAACACCTTATATTTATTGCTGGATCTTGCCAAGAACAGCCGATCTATAAACTGTAGCAGTGGAAGGCCCACGGTGAGGAAAAGGACCACAGGGTACAGGTGTTTTCTCCTTTCCTGTGGTCGGACTGGACTACCACAGTGAGTGGAGTTGTAGTCTCTGTGGGAGCTGCTGTTTAAGTGACTTGAGTGGGACTGAGTCACCATTTAGGGGATGTAATAACAGATTTTAGAGTAAGAGGAATTTCCCAAATACTGCACTGCAGCATCAGAATTGCCTGCGCACAACAAGATAAAAGACATCTACAGTTTGTTGAAGGTTTTGTTTTTATACTATTACTGCTGATACCGTTTTAAAAGAATGTCCTCAATGCAACTAGCAACCAGATACGTGTAAACAAGCTGGTGCAGATATCCATGGATTTGACTGTTTCCCTGAACACATTAAACCAATCTGAGAGACATTGGGGGGGGGGGGGGGGGGGGGCTTGTTTTTATTTTAGCACATTTGTCTTTAAAATTGCAACATGAAAGAATGATGTAAGCATGACATGCTGTGGTCAAACTTGGTTACTGCGGTCCATTTTTCTAAACAAAAGGCGACTTTCTCACTGTCATTCTGTGAGTTTTATGACTGTTGGCAGTTAAGGAACAGCGCCAGAAAATTATAGATAACTGGTGAAAACGAGTCATAAATAGTATGTTGATAAGTAAATGAATAAAAAGTCATATCTGGTGCTAGCCCTCGTGGGTGTTTTACAGTAAGAAACACTAATTATTCTCATTACAATAGTTTGTCTCCGGCATTACAGGAAAAGTGGTTGTTTGCCATCTTGCTGTTAGCTTGTTGTTATAGTTCTGAATGACTCGATAAAGAAGGTAAAACACCACCATTAACTCATTATTCACTTCACACATTTCACAATAATATCTAGTTGTTGGTTACTGAAAAAGTAGCTTGAGATATTTTTGGAGCCAACTTTTTGCTTTTGTCAGCATTGTTAGCTCAACATTAACCTCTATCTAACCTGCTAAGCCTTTTTTCCAGGAATGCTACTCAGCCTAAAACAGCTTTGTACCGCGTAAGCGTAGTCTGAGTCAGCCCACCACATGAGTGTAGTTTTGTTCCCATGCCAGCTTCATGGCAGAAAGTGGGTGCGCCTCTCACAGGTGAGGAGGTGGGGGAGGGGGTGTGCGCACAATTTTTACTTGTGACAAAATAACATGAGGTGATCAGTAAACCATGTAAGGTAACCTCTATGTGCCACAGAAACACAACTCAGCTGAAAAATGGTGGTGCTGCTGAACAGTTAGCTCAGTTTTATGGCTTTTTGTCAGACTCTGATCCAGGAAATGGCTGCAGGCAGTGAAACAGAAGACAGAGAACTCCGGAGCAACCAGTGACTCCACCCCCTAGCCCAGGGATTCCCAAAGTGTGGTGCGCGCACCCCCGGGGGTGCGCGAGCTGCCGCTAGGGGGTGCGCGAGGTGAAAAGTGTAATGGCTGCGGATCTCAGAGAAGTCTGTCATATGTCACCAGTAGCGTAGCCAGAAACTCGTTTGTGGGTGGGCCTAAGAAAACGTAAGTGGGCACAATAAATATAATTGAAAACAAGTATATTTTTGCGCGCACGTGTGTGTGTCCTCCACATGTGTTCTAGCTTCATAATAACAATGCGCCGAGCTTCAGCACTCTGGCCTGCGCACGCCAATATGTTCCGTATTTGATCATTTTTAACGGTGTTGGAGAAATCTGAAGGTGAGTCATTCTGGCAGATTGTAATTAACACCCTGTCTCATGCAGGTGTTCTGACATTGTAAACCTCACACACAGAACATTGTGGATGTAACAAAATAAATAAGAAATGATTCCCATTCAGGCTATTGACAGCGTGCCGGAGATCTGAAGTTCAGAGTGCGTCTGTCAGAGGTCAGACGCGTTCCGGCTGAACCACGGCTCACGGGTGCACAAGTGAGCACATCTGGGCTGGGCAGAAGTCATTTTACAACATTGGTTTAAATAGCGCCAAATAACGAGGCGCGGTGACTGGAGCGGCTCATGGAGCTGTGCCGCGCGCACACACACACACACGCAGATTCAATAAGAGCGCACACTGCGCAAACTCCGGCGCTCCAGAAATGAGTGCTGCCTCCTCTGTGATAAAAACTTTTAAGAGGTTTTATAACATTTTTCATTCCAGGTCAAATTAAGATATTAGCTTCTATTTTGGGATGACGTATTAAAGTCGGGTCTGCTCCAGCAGTGACTCCGAACCTGACTACAACCCTGTTGCAGCATTTGTTGTTCCAGTCCGCGTGGCAGCGGATCGCAGATTCAGTCACACCATAAAACAACAATAAGTCGGTCTGAGGCAAAAGTGAACCTCATGGCTTTTCCATATTTTCCCCTATAGACATTTGATTACGCACAAGTAGGTGATCAGCTCAGGTTTACGCAGAGCAGAAGGAAGGAGAGCGCTCTGGCCGCACAGGTTGAACGTTCCTACTTTAAGAAAACCGTTAAATTGCATTGTTTATGTTCTACCTGGGCACTCTAAATATTTATTTAAAATTAAATCAAAGGAAATCGTAATGGTATCGAATGTTTATTAATTACTATTTAAAAAATGAAAGTGATGGGGAAAAAGGTCGATCATATTTTTTTAACCCTGTCTGTTTAGCTTGACGTCTGATATATATATATATATATATATATATATATATATATATATATATATATATGTATATATATAATATATATTATATATATTATATATATATATATATATATATATATAGCCATGCCCTGATGTGGGGGCTGGGGGGTGCGTCGACATGGTCGGGACATAGAAGTGGGTGTGTGGCTAAATAAGTTTGGGAACCACTGCCCTAGCCAATCAGCATCCAGAATCACATTGCCAGACCGACTCAGCCCTGCCAGGTACATCAACGGAGCAGGGACTAAAAATAGGGGAGAAAGTTGAGGGAAAATATCGAACCGTGCCCTTGGGAACAGTGGTCAGGCAGAGCTGCATCGGTCTGAGTTGCCCTGAGTAGTGTTCCTGGACAAAAGGCTTTAGAGTAAAATAAAAAGATGCCGTGGCTTCTTAGGGGCACAAGAAGTAACTTCTGGGTCGCTCCGGTTTACTGGCTTTGGTTCTTTAAACAACTCTGGAGCTTTTTGCCGGCCAATGTCAAATTCCAAATGCTGGCACTACAGCGTTAGCTTGGCAAATACACAACAACCTCACAGATAGTAAACAGTAAACACATCCCTCTTTAGTTTTTTTAAAGGAGAAAAGCTGACAACTCCCCTGAAAAGAAAATTTGTTTCAATGTAAACTTTCTTCCAACAAGATTGAGACATTAAACTGTTTTGTGGTGATTTCACAGTAAAATATAATTAAAACCTAAATACAATATATGTGAGGCATCAATTATGGAAAAAAGCAAATATAATTTAGACATTCTAACTGGAAATCAGCTGACCTCACTTGGTTTTTTTTTCCAGAGTAAATTTCAGATTTTAAATATGAAGAACACTTTTTAATGAAAACAGAACAAAGGTACAGATTTGTACGATGCAAAGAGATGACATTTTGCCTAAAAGACACTTGACTGCAAGCTATACTCAGTGGAGAATAATGACTGTTTTTTTCATTATAATGTTTGAAAAAAAAAATAAACATACACACAAAAGGTATACATACTTTCCCCAAAAGAACATTATGCCAATGTTGTTTTATAAACTTTAACATTACTATCTTTGTCACAAGCTAGTGTTTTGGATTCTGTTGGCTATTTGCAGAAGAAATGATCAGTGCAGTTAGCTATTTCAGCGCTAACAGATGGACAGTCATACATTTTCTGCCAAAATGACCACCAGAAGTGAAATTAGTAGCAATGTTAAGGGTATAAAAAGGCATTATCACAAAGTGCTGAGAAAGTTGGAGATTGGATTTGTTTTGGCCTCAATCAGTGCGTTTACATGCAGCCAGTAACCCTTTTAAAACCAGAATATTCACAATAACCTGGTTCCGCAGGTCCTTGTAAACACCGCCAAAAACCCGGATATGCTCATAGCCGGGTTTTTAAAAACCCGGTTACTACACCTGGGGTAACCCTTTTCTAACCCGAATGTTTGGTCGTGTAAACGCATATCGGGATATCCCCATCAAAGCGTGTGTTCTGCGCATGCTCTGTTCGCAAGGAATCTTGGTCTTTTGAGTAGCGAGACGTCTTGTATGTGCCAGAACACTGGAAGTAAACAACAAGTGGGGAGCAAAATGGCGAGTCGCGGCACAGCACCACACTTTTGGAGAGACAAAGAAACTAAAGCACAAACAAATGCGGTCGCTATCTCTTCCGAACTGGGAAACATGTTGTTGTTTTTTTGACGGATACCGGAACAAGAAGACCCGGAAATGAGGCATACTGCGTCTGGACGTAGTCCATACGTCCTGACGCTACCCCAACGTCTGCATTTAAATCGGGTTATGCAAGTTAGGGGTAACTCTTTCTATTTATGCTTGTAAACGGGTTATTCTGATCAACTCAGAAACCCGAATACCGACCTTAACCCGATCATAACCCGGATATTGGCTGCATGTAAACGTAGTCAGTGTGATGGTGTGTTGTCTGTGTTTCTTCAAACTGAGGTTGTTCAACAATAGGTATGATTTAATTGTCTTTTCACTTCAGAAGACATGAACTATCCTGTTGTCTTGACTGAATGTTCTTTGATTTTCTTAATTTTATAATGCATTTAACAAACAGTCCTAGAAAAAAAAACAAGAACACATTCCTTTCTGCCGTACCACACATCGAGTGAAGAAAACTACACCATCAAGTATAAAAATTACACAAAACTACATAATTTTACAGCTTCAAGCCATTCCAGGAGCGCTCACTGCCTCAAGTTGCTTTTTCCAACCTAAAAATGTCTAATTCAATTCAGCGCATATTCAATAATGTCCTGGCTCGTGTTAGAGAACTGCTGTTATCATTTCGGAGCTATTTTTGTGTCAGCCGCTGATCCTACAGGCAGAGCGTGCAGACTGTTTGTTTGCTACAGCAGCATCCAGTCACGTGCTCTAAACCAGGTCAGCAGCAGAGAGTGGGCTGCAGCTCGCCCACTCCAGTCTCCTCAGACCCTCCACTCTGCGCTGTACTCCATGAACAAGGGCATGATGAAAAGTTTTTGTGTATTAGAATTTTTTTTAGATGACTTGAGTCCCAATTTAAACAGCAGCATGTTAATATTAATGATGGCTGAAAGAAAATCACATTTTGATAGTAGCAGAGATGATACCACACCATCACCAGCAGGCTGTCACCCCATCACTCCCTCCCTCTGTTTGTTTTCACACGCCTCATCTGTCATCCTCCCCTCATTCGATCTCCATCCATCTGATGACAGACTGGATGGATTCAGAACGCTGTGATCATTTTTATAAAACATTTGACATACCCCAAAACTATTGTTTTTTCACACTGCAGCAACAATCAGCATACAACCAAAACTATATAACACTGGGATGTTTACGTTGCCAAGCTGTGTCCCTGCAGTTTTCTTTTGGTCTCTATCTAAATTTAAATCTAATTAATAACAGCCCAGTCCATTCTTCTTGTTGCTGTTTCAATAAAATTGCACCTTTTTCAAGTGTTGCTGTTATCAGGCCCCTGGAATGATCTCTTCACACAATGCAGAAACTATAGTTGATGTTTGGAAATCTTAGTTTGTTTGTACAGGGGGGAACAAGTGAGGAGTGAAGATAAAAATATCAAAAACAGGACAAATCTGGGTCACCAGGGACATCTAGAAACAAAGGTCTTTACAGTCTGTTTAAAGAGATTTATTAAGCTTAAACTAACCAAACAGGGATTCTACAGTTGAGTCTTTTGATCAAACACAAAAGCTTGCATCCTTCAGCTCTGTGTGTGAAATCCATTGAAATCATGATGAAAAAATGCAACTCTTTAGCGCCATGCAGTTCAGAGAAAGTATTGCAGCTACGGTGGCTCACTCATAAGTTTGACTGTACGATCAATTTCCAACCTGTCTATCCCAACCCACACAAAGCTTAAAACTTGCTACTCGACCTTTTTAAAGAAGTATTTATAATTATGACCGTTTTATCAGCCTACCAGTTCTGAAGGAAGCAAGCTAGTTCTGTTATTGAAGAGGTCACGATTCACACACGGAGGAGGGGTGACATCGGCTGGGAGGTCAGGTGTTGTGAGAAATTGCGTCATCCACCCCCCCCCAGCCCCGTGTCAGGAGATCGCACTTCTGGTTATTTTCGCAACATTTGTGATAAACTACATTGCTGTTAGTAAAGTGTTGCGGAGATCAAGTAAACTACTCTGATTTAGCCACTGGCTAGCGAACGACTGCTGGAGCGTGTCGGGTGAGACGGCAGGCTGCAGGAAGGGAGGAGACTGAAGGAGACACGTTGGGACCAGGTCGGGAGTTCTGGTACTAGGAAAAGATGGATGAAGAACTTGAGGTGAGTTTGGGAGTCAGAGACACTAATCAGAGGCTAGCGTCCAGATAATAGCGGGCGGGGTCTGAACATATGCGGCTTTCTTGTGTTGGACATGATGACAAACTAACAAATTTTTTGTATCTTTTGATTTAATTTTTTTATTCAAACTAACAAGTACTGCAACCGTGTAGCCATTCTTTTCTATTTCTTAGTTGAATTAGCAGACTCCGTGCTTCCAGGGCACACTGCTGCCCTCTGCTGGTTCTTTCAGGTAACAGTCATAGTCCAAACGGGTAAGGTGGAGCTGGTATGTCCCTAAACAGCTACTGTATTTTAAGATGGTGGATGACTATGGAGCCTCGACCACAGTTTATGTATTTAAAAATGTATAATTTCAAGTTGAGAGGACTATTTAGTATTGATGTTGGTGAGAAATATTAGTGAAAAAGGACAAGTTTGTGAACTGGAAACACAGGATTTGATAGTAAACTGGTAAAAAAATATCACACTCTGGGGCTTTAACGATTCTCCTCATATTTTCACATTAGAAAGCAAATCAAAAAGAAGACGGACCTTAAAAGAAACTGAACAAGAAAGGAAAACTTTGGCTCTTCAAACACTTCTCGCTCGACGATAGCAGGATGGGTTGGGATGCCTGCACTGTCACCTAGTTTCCATGGTGACCTGTTGCTATGGAAACAAGGCCTGGAAGAAAGTCAGGAGTAAGGATGGAGAAGATTTTGTTTGTGCAGAGGCAAAAAAGGTAGGTGAAGAAAGAATCAAGAGAAGCTAAAACAGTGAGAAAAAAAGTAGGAATAAAAAAGGAGAAGTTCAAATTAGGTGCAAACTCACATTTCACCAGGAACTGTAGAACAGCTCGCTCGTCAGTAGAGCTTCTACAAACTCTTAACTCCTAAACTCAAAGGATGGTTTATTACTGTATAGTAAATGTAAGTTTTTAGGAAGACAAATAATGTTACACTGCAGAAAATCAGTCATACATGACATAATACTGGTGTTCTAGGAATTTAAAAATTCAGATTTCTCACTGAAATGTTGCTGAAACACCTCTTCTCTTATTTGAGTGCATTCTGCTCTTCCTTGCAGCTGTTCCTTATAAGTTTGTTCGGAAACAGAGACTTAAGATAGCAGCCACGGCCACCACCACCAGGAAACGGGACCACATCAGTCCGGTTCTGGCCTCTCTGCACTGGCTTCCGATTTGCTATCGCTCACAATTCAAAATCCTCGTCTTTGTTTATCATTTCTTCCAGGGTTGTGGTCCCCCCTATCTAGCCTCACTCCTGAACAAACATTCCCCATCACGCACTCTGCGCTCCTCTGACCAAGGCCTGCTCGCTGTCTCTCGGTCTAGGTGTCGTACCCGTGGGGACCGGGCTTTCTCAGTCCTAGCACCGTCACTCTGGAACCAGTTGCCACCCTCAGTTAGGCTGTCCCCTTCTCTGTCAGTCTTTAAGAATCACCTAAAAACACACCTCCTCCGCTTGGCGTTTCCAGAACATGTTTGATTTTAGCCCTCTATTATGTTGAATCCATTCCACAGTTTTCATTGGTACACTCAATCCATCCACTCAATCCAAATGTGTTTCACACATTTGTCCTTTACCAGAATGTTTCATCTATCTTGTAATTTCCATTTTGTATTTTGTAATTTGTATTTTGTAATTTGAATTTCTTTTATTGTTTATTTATTCAATATATTTACATACAACTGTACAATGTTCAGCGCTTTGGGCTTCCTGACTGGGTTGCGGAAGGCGCTTTATAAATAAAGCTTTGATTGATTGATTGATTGATTGACCATTATTTAGCATTTTCACAAGTAACATAAACAGAGGGAAGCAGCAAACGAGCTTCATTTGTTTGTGACGAAGAAAATTACAAGGAGGCACTGCAGCCTGCCAGCAGGTAAATCAAATTCTAACAGACTCATTTGCAGATGTCCATATAGAAGGCTGTTTCCCAGAAATTACAGACTAACCAGTTGTGATTTCCCGCAACATCTCCTTACACACACACACACACACACACACACACACACACACACACATATCGCCTCCCTCCTCATCTTCATCTGGCTCTCTAATCTTTTCCTGGCTGAGTCTGGACTGCAGCCTGCTGGGTTAGTCCATTTCACTGCTGTCAAATAAAAGCCTTGGAACATGTTGTGAACTACAGTCAGGGACAAACAATATGCATGGCAACTTGCAAGATGCACCACAGGACAGATGGATGCATGCACACAAACATGTTCAGATTGTCACATATTTATGGAGTCAGAGGTTTTTATTTGCTCTGTCGCTGTGACAACTACACTGCAAAGTTCAGTCAGACTTTGTCCATTATGGCTGCAGCACAAACACAAGTGGCTGGAATATAAACAAGAGAGAAAAATAAGGACATGTACAGTAAAAATATGGTAGCCAGACATTAAATGCTCAATACTTACTACTAAATGTTTTGGGCCAATCGCACCAAATGGGATTCAATCGGTCATCTGTTGGGCTTTTGAGCAGCCGCATTAACTGTTTTCTCCTATTCCTCCTGTTAACTAAATAGGCTTTGTATCACATAACTGGTATTTTAACTTTTATGTTTAAATGAGATGTGTAATTGATTCCCATTAGGGAAACGTATGTGGTATAGCAGCAATCTGACACATGTATGAAATAAGATATAAAGGAGAGCCTTAAGGCTGTTGTGTCGCTAGAATTTTGAACATGTTCAACAAATCTGTGAAACTGTCCAGAACCTCAAACCCTTCCTAGCTGCTTGTCAATTTAGTTACAAATGCAAGAAATGTGAAATAACTGTGGAAAGGGGTGTTGACCAAATTGAATCTACAATCTGAGTAATTGGTGAAAAAAATGCCTATAAGGCTTAATTACTAGGAATGCTCTGATCCCATCACGTGATTGGAAATCGGGCATGATCACGTGATTTTAAAAGGATCAGAATTGGGAGAAAAACATCAGATTAAACCTTTTAAAACAACAAACCTTCAAATTCATCCTGAAATAGAGATTTTCAAATGGAATAACAATGGCTTAGTTTGAAATTCAACAAGTTCCTCTATATCCATCTTCTTGGTTTCTTGTATGAAAGCAATACTGTAACGTCACACAATATACAACAGGCAGGGATTCAGACACTGAGCTGCAGCTTTTAGCTAGCAGGCTAACGCAGAGCTAACGTGTCTCCTCAGGAGAGCTAAAATGTATTCAGCTTGGTGGTATTTTAAACCAAACAGTGAAGGCAGACCAACAGTCGCTTGTGTGTGCACACTGGTCATTCAGCACGCTGGGATGGACAGTGCTGCATGATTTGCTGGCTTCAAGAGGACTACTTCCGCTTTTGGCTTTTCCCTTCAGGCATCAACAAAGTGAATCACCGGTCTCTATTAATTCCCAGTTTGCCACAAACAGTCCCAGTTCACCGCAAACTCAGACAAAAATGTGTAGCCAGCCAACACAGAAAGGTATGCTAATGAACAGAGAGAAGTTGCCAACAAACAATCCCATAAACACTAGGTTGTTTCCTGCAGCACCCAAGCTGTGTGGTAGCTACAGGTGTTATGCAAAAAAAAGTTAACCTATCAGCCGAGATGGCGCGTGCCTGCTCCACCCTGGGAACGCGCATATTGCTGCATATTGAGGGTGTAAAGAACTTAAAATAAGAGCAACTCTGCTACTTTTGATGATGTTCATATTATAAACACATTTTTTTAATTCAGTGTACTTCCCAAAAAAGTGATGTTTTCTTCTTATTTTAATACTTTGCTAAATTATTTCCTTTTTCCTTCTTATTTTAACGCTTTGTTGAAAAGTATCAGATCAGGACTCGGTATGAGCAGATACTCAAAATTAAAGGACTCTGAATTGGATCAGGAGCAAAAAAAACATGATAGGAGCATCCCTATTAATTACGACAAGATAGGCACAAAAGTTGCACTGTCGCAATTTGTCAGCAACAATGTCATAGAGGCAGACACACAGAATAATCATCTCACAAATCTGGGTTTAGTTTGTTAGGGTCATAAGTTTTCAATCACAACCCATTTAATCTCAGAGGTTGTCAACTTTGGTTTAGTTTTTACTTATTAAATGTAAAGAAGCATTTAAAACTGTGTAAGAAGGTTTGTTTGATTTTACTTCCAAAGAAAAACAAACTCAGATGTCTGATGCTCAGATGGTGAGCTGATGCACTGTTTGTATGCTGTTTAGGTTTAATTTTACTCGCTCTAATACAGAAATCACACATCTGTGTTTGGGATTTGTCATTCAACTGTTGAATGTAAAACTGGGACACCAATTATCCATCCATCCATTAATCTGAACCTGCTTCGTCCACATAGGGTCGCAGAGGGGGCTGGTGCCTATCTCCAGCGGTCAATGGGCAATCAGGCAGGGTACACCCTCGACAGAGAGCCAGTCCATCGCAGGGCAACACAGAGACACACAGGACAAACAATCATGCACACACACGCACACACACACACACACACACACACACACACACACACACACACACACACACACACACACACCCAAGGACAATTTAGACAGACCAATTACCCTAACAGTCATGTTTATGGACTGTGGGACGAAGCCGGAGTACCCGGAGAGAACCCACACATGCACAGGGAGAACATGCAAACTCCATGCAGAAAGATCCCAGGCCGGGAAGCGAACCAAGGACCTTCTTGCTGCAAGGCAACAGCTCTAACCGCTGCGCCACTGTGCAGCCCAGACACCAACTTAAAAGAATTTTTATTTAAACAAGGGTTTTATAAATGAATGTTTTTGCATTTTTTGTAGTAAAATTCGTCTTATATTTACACAAACAGTACATTTGATTTGTGATTTATTTGGAGAAGATTCATAAAAATGAATGCCCAAATTTGATCAAACTTCAAGGGTTCAAAGCTGAAATTCAAATGAACAAAAATAAGGGAAAACATCCTGCAGCAACACCATATTCTATACCAACTCAGATGAAAGGTTTAGCTGTAGCCGGATGGTAATGGGGTCCTTTAATGAAATTACTCAAGTATTATGCAACAAAAACTTGATAAAATATAAAATCCATCATAAACTTAGTCTTTCAATCAATTTCCCTCTGGGATTAATAAAGTATTTTTGAATTTGAATTTGAATTAAACACTAACCACAGCTTCACACTGGAGGTATCAGCGGCGTGGAACTGCAGCGGAACGGCGCTGCTTCAAATAAAATCTATTATAATTTATGGGGCGGTAATTGTCTAAATAAAAGACTATTTCAGAAATGCAATTTGATATCCATGTAAATGATGTCTATACACGTGACCTAACAGCCTATTTACTCCCAGCATTGTTCCAGAAGTGCAATGGTGTGTTTTTAATTCCTTTAATCCTGGCAGTGGAGAGGAACAACATTTTATATGACATCAAACAGTGATATCAAATGTGATTTCCTTCTTCTTCTTTTTGGTTTAATGGAGAATGGCATAAATAAACGGTGACCTTTGAAGTACTGAGGGATTGTGTGATCTTGCGAGTCCAGTGAGGAGAAAGGCGGAGATGCCGCTCTGTGGCTGAGACTCTCCCGGTGTGGACTGGCACGCAGAAAAGTACACGAGTAAACCGTTCCATGCCACCAATGTCTCCCGTATGAAGTCAGGGAATGAGTATCTCCTGAAATCACTGTGATGATAATAGTGCTTTTCTACATCTGCTGCCAGCAGTGGGTTATTAAAAGAAATTGTTGCAGTAAAGTCATAATATACTTCTATGTGGTTAGACATCATCCATTTGTATGAGACAAGCAGAACATAATGCAACCTAAAGGCCTAATGAAGCAGTGAAGTAAACAGATATTGTCAGATAAAGGATTTTACAGTAAATGCAGTCACATTATTTTTTACACCCACCGTTATTTATTCCATGGTAGGAGCAGATATTAATACACCTACTGGACTTGATTCATCGTCTCACTCCCTGTACACGCACAAACCGAGTGCGTGTACAGGGGAGCGTCTGCTGAAAGCTTGTTGACAGCTGCCGTATTGTGGATGCACATGTCAGTATAACAACACTGTGTGTATGTAACATGAGAGGTGTCAGTTAATGGGTAGATAATCATATGGATGCTATAAAACAGTTTTCTTGCCCTCAAATTTGAGATTCTTACAAGGAAAAAACTGTCCATACAATGGGAAAAGTAACTGGATATATTAGATCTATATAATATAATACTAGGCTATGTATACTTTAAGTTACAGTAGCTTACAATTAATTGTGTTGTCTGTGAAAGATTAAATGCTTTTTAGAGTGAAATAAGAATTTCTGGGCCAAACCTATCCTACTTCATAGACACATCTCTGGCGTTTATAACAAATCAACCCTTTTGAACATCGGTTGAAAATTGAGCAAGTTAGAGTTATTTAAATAGCACATGCACCATACACCCCAATGTCAAGAAAGGGGGCAGCTGTCTGAGGTAAGATGGCCGCCACGTTGCTACGTTGCATCCCATTGGCGAATGTCGGGATGAGTCATCTAGTGTTTATATACATACATTGTACAGACATACAATATGTACATTGTTAATAAAACTGGCTGCAGCTGAATGATGATGCTTATGAAAATGCAGAAGACATTTTTCAGTTGGGATGCAGGACTGAATACAATATGAACAAATCTGACCTCCAAAAGCTCTTACAAAAACTTTTTTTATTTTTCAGATACTTTTTTTATTTTTCAGATAAACGCTAAAGATTTCCCAGAAAACTCAATTTCTTCTCTCCTCGCTGACTTTGAATGGCCATAATGTGAGTAAAGTGCCTGTATTGATCGGTGGGCAAGTTATCACTTTGTTGTTGAGGGGGGAAAAAAAGTCTAAAAAAAGGCCAAAAGAAGACGAAAGAAGAGTCATTTTTTACTAAGAACATGTAAACAGAAAAATTTTAAAACATTAAGAACCACCGTAAAAACTGCTTTTCAAGAAGTACTTTTTAGGTTTTATGACCACCAGCGGAGCCACTCACTCTCTCTCTCATTGTGCTCATTTGTCCTTTTTCTTATCTCATCCCTTTCATCCCATATTTTCCTACTCCAATTAATGCTGTCTCTCCTTGAGGCATCCATTGTTTCCATAGGAACAGTGTTCTGTAGTCGATACTGGTTGTCCTGGCAACAATAGGTTTGGCAGACATGATCTGTGAGTGTGTGTGTGTTGGCACATGCACATGTAGTGTATTTACGTGACATGGGCTTGCTCCTCAATGTGGTGCAGGTGGACGAGGCGGTGAATATTTTTTATTACTTTTACTCAACATCAGTGTCATCTTGACTTTGAATTTAGCAGAAAGAAGCTGTGATGGAGTCCACTTCCCTTTCTGAACGTTAAAAAAGAAGTACACAAATGCCTGCGTGTACAAATCACCAAAACAAAGTTTGACTATGAGACCTTGGGTTCATTAGGAGCAGAGAGGCTTTCCTCTATGAGATGAGACAGCGGACCAGATCCTCACCCTTGCAGATCTTCCCCTGTGGTCATACGATCGTGGTTGTGCACTCTACGTTTGTTTAGTAGATCTGAGATATGTGGGTATCAGGGTAACCTGTAAGGGCTACCATGTCCCTAAACAACCAAAGGACCAGGTCAGTCTGCTTTCCCAGTATAAAGTGAATCTTGTTCCCAGTGCAAGCTTCCCGCTCTCTCTAATCCCGTTTGTAATGAACAGACATAATTGTGAAGATAGGGGTGTCTGGTTTGGTGCTCACTTCTAGATTTTGCAGATGATGTGTTTCTGTTGATGTCTTCAACTTATGACCTTCAGGGTTCACTGGAATAGTTTATAACTGAATGTGAAGCAGCCGGGATGAAGGATGGCTCACCCAAGTTGGAAGGCATGGTTGTCAACTGGAGAGATGGTTTTCTACTCAAGTGGCATGCTTCTACCGTGTTGGAACCTAGTTTTTGCCTCAAATGTTGGAGTCCAACTATCTTCGGATCAAGGCTTCATCTGTTGTAACAGGGAAAGAAGGAGTTGACCCAAATGGACGGGATCTTGATGTACTTGTTTTAGTGTTCCACCCCCTCACCTATGTTAGGTTTGGATGATGACTAAAGAAACAAGATCCCAGAAAAATGGGCTTTCTCCAAAGGGTGGCTAGTCTCAGCCATATACATCAGCAATGAATGGAGGAGCCAGCTGAGGGGCTTTCACTATTATTCCCCCACTAGGAAGAGAAAACGAGGCATATCCGGAACTCACTAGAGGGATAAAATTACATTCTCTCTGGCTTAGAATCCCCCAGGTAGAGCTGGAGTGTTTCATTAAGAAGAAAAATTTTGCTTTTTACGAAATAATTTTGCTGTTTTCCACTAATGCTTCTGTTAATGAATAGATCAGTGGTTTCCAAACTTATTTAGCCGCGCACCCCCTTCTATGTCCCGGCCATGTCGACGCACCCCCCCCCCCCCCCCCCCAGCCCCCACATCGGGGCATGGCTCTATATATATATATATATATATATATATATATATATATATATATATATATATATATATATATATATAAGCAGCGTGCGGGCTTATTGAATCTGTGAGTGTGTGTGTGCGCGCGCACTCGCGCGCGGCACAGCCACTCAAGTCACCGCATCTCGTTATTGGCGCTATTTAAACCGATGTTGTAAAATTACTTCTGCCCAGCCCAGATGTGCTCACTTGTGCACCCGTGAGCCGTGGTTCCGCTGGAACGCGTCTGACCTCTGACAGACGCGTTCTGAACTTCAGATCTTCAGTGCGCTGTCAATAGCCTGAATGGGAATCATTTCTTGTTATTTTGTTACATCCACAATGTTCTGTGTGTGAGGTTTACAATGTCAGAACACCTGCATGAGACAGGTGTTAATTACAATCTGCCAGAATGACTCACCACCTTCAGATTCCTCCAACACCGTTAAAAATGATCAAATACGGAACACATCGGCGTGCGCAGGCCAGAGTGCTGAAGCTCCGCGCATTGTTATTGTGAAGCTAGGGCACATGTGGAGGACACGCGCGTGCGCAAAAATATACTTGTTTTCAATTACATTTATAGGGCCCACTTACTTTTTCTTTGGCCCACCCACAAATAAGTTTCTACGCTAATGGTGACATATGACAGACTTCTCTGAGCTCCGCAGCCATTACACTTTTCACCTCGCGCACCCCCTAGCGGCAGCTCGCGCACCCCCAGGGGTGCGCGCACCACACTTTGGGAATCCCTGGAATAGAAGATACACTTAAAAAATTAGAGTTTCAGGTAATAAGACTTTAATTGATATCCCTCTCTGTCAGCATTATGACCACAACTAAGGTTAGCCTTCAAATATGATCATGAATATGTAAATTTTTTGTTTTCACTTTACGTTTTACCGTGATGCTTTACGCAGGTGAAAATAAATGAAAAACACCGAAGCTGTGAAATAATCTTGGATTCTTTTATTTCTCTGTAACTAAATTTTATGTGTAAATAGGCACACGCACTTCATCCAATTGAGTACCGCTGCTCAATAGCTAGGACCAACAACTGTGAAGTCAAAGAAGGCTGGAGCACTCAAGTCAAAGTAAAAATATTTAATCGGTGCAAATAAAGTGATTAACATTTGGACATTGCCGTCAGAGTCTGACAAAGACAGCAATCTTGAAACATCAACATTTTATGTGAACCATAGCTAAGATGCTGAAGTTCTTCTTGCAGCATTGTGATGGCATACTTAATTTCTGAGGCCTTTTTTTGTCACACAGCTGAATTTTTTATTCTATACTTCAACCTGTGTTTGGTTCACTTGCATGTAACATGTTGAAAGGCGAGTTACACAGATTATAATCTGTACAAGAAAAAATAGGGAGCAAACCAGTCAGTGAGGCATGACACAGAACTAGGAAAATGAGGGCAAGAACATGTGTATACATATGTGCTTGTGCTGAAACGCATGCAATTAATCTTGTTTATGAGTGTTATTGACTCATTATACGCTCAGATGCCAATACATGTCTGGAAAACTGTGTGTGTGTGTGTGTGTGTGTGTGTGTGTGTGTGTGTGTGTGTGTGTGTGTGTGTGTGTGTGTGTGTGTGTGTGTGTGTGTGCATGATGAAAACATGCAAAATGGGGAAAGACTGGAACAGGGTGAGTAAGTGTGGCTGTGGGGGCTTCCCTGTTCACATCTGGGACAAACCTCAGTGTTGGATCTAAAAAAAGCATTCTCACTCTGAAAACAAGAAACAAGGAGGCAAAAAGATGCAGATGGGATTTTTTAAATAAAATAAAGACAGGAGTAAGGAACCTAAGGACATGGATGTGATTATATGTGAAAATGCATGTAAAATCTGCTTTTCTGAACAGCTAATTACTTTCTAATATCGGAGAGCATCAGTGTTTGTCCCTGAAATCTACATATATACACACAATGCAAATGATACACCAAATATAGCACAATATGAGTCAGTAAATTGCGTGCTGGTTTCGGTGGTGGCATTTTTGTGTGCAGGACAGACCATCTGCCCGTGTGAGTGGCACGTCTACGAATCACTCCAGGGCCATGTGAAAGACTCTGGTGCTGGAGGACTGCGGTTCAGCAGTCAATTAATTTGCTTATACACACACACACACAGAACATAGATCCATAAATGCTAAACTCATGCAATCACACATCTGAATGCACAGCTTTACAGGTGCCTGAACCCGAACCTATGATTAACTCAGTGTTAATGCAGAGACACACAAGCACAAAGAGAAGCAAACAAATCCATGAGAAAACAAGACCAGCAAGAAAAAAAAACACACAACCTATTTTTGCTTCACACCATTGCACATGCGCAGCTAGACCTGGAGTCACACACGCTTCCACTACCTCACGTGTGCTCCAGTGCTCTACTTCTGATATAGCTAACAAAGAAGAGGGTGGGGGGAGCTCATTGGGCCATCATCCTAACACATTCTCCCACTCACAAAGATGAGTAAGAAGAACGTTAAAGGTATATGCAGGAATGCACAGGCAGCTACGCACATGTCTGCAGACAAGCACATGAATCTGCAGCATTGATTACACACATGAAGTTTAAGAATGCATATGAAAATTACACAGCTGATGTGCACACATGCATAAAGAGAGATGTACATATGTGGGTAAAATAATGGAAGGAATAGGTTGTATGACAAACATGCATATCTGAGGGCCTTTTGAATAGTGGGGTCCCTCAAGGCTCCATCTTGGGTCACATACTTTTCTCCCTCTATAGATCTCTGGACGTCACGTGACTCTCAGAGAGTAGACGCCATGTTAGCAGGCAACAAAGGTAAACAAAATGAACGGGATCGGCTTGGATTTTACTCCGTCAGTTTACTTCACACTTTAAAACCGAAGAAATCGTTTTATATAGTCAGAAATTAAATAGACTTAACATCTCCGACCCTTACCAAGCCCCTGGGATACTTTTTCAAAACGCCAGAAGCTGTCGGAGCGGACCTGGCCAGGGAACGCCTTGGGATTTCCCCGGAGGATCTGGCCCAAGTGGCTGGGGAGAGGGAAGTCTGGGCCTCTCGACTTAGGCTACTGCCCCCGCGACCCGACTCCGGATAAGCGGATGAAAATGGATGGATGGACAAATTACAGATTTACATGTAAGTAGTTTAAATAGAGTGCTGTGCTGTTTGAATGTATAAACTGAACGCCAAGAGAAGTCACTAGTCTGATTTTTTCCGTGAATAAAATAAATATGTCAGGCAGGAGCATCTCAGGATCTGTCTGAGGTCTGTCTCGGTGAGACAAATAATAGTAATCCAAAGTGCTTTTTATGTGTGATCTGACAATTGATCAACCATTGTTTTAAAATGAAATACAGTTTAGCCAGTTTATTGCTGTGATCATAAAACACGTAAATGGCAGCACGCAGAAATCACGAGGCAACGTTTTACGTGATGTTTACTTGTTGCTATGAGTAATAAGACAGAAGAAGCCACGTCAAAATAAGTTTAGGAAGACCACTAAGAATCGTAATAAAAGCATTTAAAAATAAATACCATATACAGTTGAGGAAACGTTGTTTAAGTACCTGATATGAAGTGGTCGCTGCATAAGCGAAAACCTTTACTCTCGGGATCCCACAGTTTCATTTTAGCCTGGAGGCTAGCACGTTTCATTGCAATGATCCAAAGTTTGCGGCGTTCTGGATCTTGGGGAATCCTGTAGACGGCTCATCTCTTATGTCGTCCGTGTCTGTTCTGGCATCCTGGGGCACAACAGGAATCTACCATATTTCCCATTTGATTGAGTATTCAGACAATAACAAATAGCCCAGCTGCGGGCTTCTGCCTGCCAAGATGGCACCTTTTCAATTTGAACTGTTGCATGACTCCTTTAGCATTGATCTTTCGGAACTATGGTCTGTTCTTCAATTGCTTTGCTGATTATTTGCACATTGAGAACAAGTGGAAGTCATTTAGTACAAAATTTGGTAAGTTACACTTCTTACATCTGAATGAAGACAGAGCTGACAGTTTTTAGGAAAACTGACCTGATTTCTAAATGCAGCAGTTCTATTGGTCTTTTGAGTTCAATTAAAAGTTCTGTAGCCATGAATTTGGGGGTGTTCTTCGATGATGGTTTTAAATTTGACAAACAGGATAGTGCAGAGGTCCAGTCTGGTTTTCGTTATTTTACTGTAATAAGCATAATCAAACCTTACAGCTGAGCTGTCCATAATTAACCTGATTAATTAAAAAATATCTGGTATCACAGTAGAATCATTCCGCACCATGTCCAAGAGAAAGATGGGGACATACCACTTTTTCCAAAGTCTATTTTTGTCCCCTGCACTGTTTACCATCCAAAACAATATTATGTCATATTAAATAGACACTGAGCACTAGGACCAAGCGGAAAACAACCATGTGTGTTGAAGCCTGTTTCCCATTTGAATCATCCAAAAGCTCTAAATATTTCAAAAGTTCTGCTAGAATCTAATTTAAATGAGCTCTATTACTTAGGTATTCAAAAAATAAGTGTCAAATGGTGCCAATGAGAAAAAACAAAAATGACTAACAGGGTGAAAAACAACGTTGAATTGAAAGTATTCAAGTTTTTTTTACTGCCACCTGTGTACTTGACAGTTCAGCATTCCTGACCTTCCATAAAAGAGCCTCTAGGCTGTAGCTTTATACATATTTTTACTGTAAATGTACCCCTTAGTGTCACACTCTAATCGGCTAATGAATCCAGAACACCTGTAAAGGGTTCCTGAGCCTTTAGATAGTCTTTCAGTCTTAACTGATTTAAATAAACAAAAAGACTTTGTCAAGATATTGTATTTTTTTTTCGAGTTTTACCTGTACCTTCTGAATATTGTTTTTTATTGTTGATCTCACTGCTGCAACAGATTCAGTTGGGTCAGGGCCAATAAAAACACATTTATTAGTCCTGTCATTCTCCAAAAAATTTGAGAAATATCAGATAATTGGATTTTAAAGTATTAGTTAAAAGAAATTAGACAAAAACCAACTTTTCTAAGAAAGGAAGCAGACTGATACATTTTAGGATGGTATGGATAATTGCTATGAACTGAATCAGAGTGAGCATTTGCTCTGTTGTTTTGTTTCAAGGGTAAACTCTCCTTAGACATCAAGGGGAGTTTAATGCTTCAACGGTTTTTTTCTTTTTCCTAAGTCAAAAATCTGATTAATGCTTCCAGAAACACTGTGAATGTGTGTGTGTGTGTGTGTGTGTGTGTGTGTGTGTGTGTGTGTGTGTGTGTGTGTGTGTGTGTGTGTGTGTGTGTGTGTGTGTGTTGTAAAGTGCCTTGGGGGCATGTAGAACCCTAAAAGGTGCTACTGTATATTAATACAGCACAATTACCATTTAGAAGACCAAAGAACTTTCAAACTTTGTGTTGCAGAACACACACACACACACACACAAATGATGTATAGCACTTTCAATTCAATATTTTGGTAAAAACTGAAATATTGTCAGTATTGAATGTGGACGAGTGGGAACATTCAGACCCAATATTAAGAGTGTTTCCACTACAAGAACTTCAAGGGGAGATTTACAGGAACCTCCCGACATGCGCGTGTCTCCACCTGACCGGGACGAACGGTCGTTTTTTGGACCGTTTTCAAGAACCTTCTGAGTACATGCTCTGGAGTAGGCACTCCGAATGGCCGGGTGGAGTAGCTGAACGTAACCTTCGGTTAACCCTACTGGTTGTCATTTCCTACTGGTTGTAACTCAGTAGGAAATGACATCAGCAGACGTTGTCCAAAACAACCGGCATTAGTAAAATTAGAAGAGTTGGTGAAGCAGCCTGGAAGCAAAAGAAAAGAAGCGCTGATCGCATTTAAAATCTAACTCCCGACACTGGAAAACTCGGTGGAATTCCCCCACAGCTGTCACTGAATTCCCAACACTGGAAAAAATACAGGGAAATTCCCCCACAGGCTCAATTAACAGGGATGGTCTCACAAAGCTCACAGCTGCTCTCGTCCTCTGAATGGATTAAATTATGATCCTTCGATAGAATAAATGCTTTTACTATTATTAATTGTTACTTTGGACGCACTTTTTGATGCTGATCAGTGACATCACTCACTGCCAAAGCAGTCGCGTTGTGCTGATGTCCGTGCAAAGTTCTGAAAGGGCTGAATTTGAATGGAGACACAACAGCTGAGAGGACTGGTTCCCCATTCCAAGAACTAACCTGGAGTTCCAGTAATGGGAACGCGCCTATTGTTATGGTCTGCTTTACTTTCAGCGCTTTGGTTTTCCTTCACAAACATTGAAGAAAATCATAAAGACAAGGAAAAGTGTAGAGAGAAATAGTTAATTGTATGAGTGTCCGCCCTGAGACTGGGAGATCATGGGTTCAAATCCACTATTAGGTCATACTAAACACTTTAAAGGTGCATTATGTAGAAACAAAGTAAAACTGACATCTTGTGGTAAAATTTGGTTCCTGAATCCACTTTAAGCAACTCTGGAGCTTTTTGCCGACCGTCGTCAAATTACGGTATTCGGTGCTGCAGTATTAGTTCGCAGGAGACACGACAACCCCACACTCACTGATGGTAAACAGTAGTTGCATCCCTCCATTTGTGTTGAAAGGAGAAAAACTGACAATACCCGCAGCCAGCTGGATATGAAATATGTTTTGGTATAACCTTCCTTCCAAAACGTCGAAACATTAGACTCCATGCTTTCGTTCTTTTTTAAACACAGAAACAGTTTTGTTTACCTGTTAGTAGCTACAGTTTCGCCGACGGCTGCCGGCTTCTTCAGGCTGACGCTGATGGTGGCGCGTCACTTCCTTCTCCGTTTATCTGCTGCTGCCCGCAGATAAACGGAGAAGGAAGTGACGCGCCACCATCAGCGTCAGCCTGAAGAAGCCGGCAGCCGTCGGCGAAACTGTAGCTACTAACAGGTAAACAAAACTGTTTCTGTGTTTAAAAAAGAACGAAAGCATGGATTTAGAAAGACACAGCAAGAACACACCTAAGATGAAACATTAGACTCTTTTGGGATTTTCTCACTGTAAAATTCTCACTATAATCTCACATACTGCACCTTTAAAAATGGGACCCAATCCCTCCCTGCTTGACAGTCTGCTTTAGGGGTTGTTTTGGGAGGTTAAACCAACAAATAGTTCCCAAGTGCAGGTGCGTCTGCAGCTCACCGCTCCCCCAGGGGATGGGTCAAATGCAGAGAACAAATTTCACACACCAGTGTGTGACAATTAGTGGGACTTTGACTTCAACTTAAATGGATTGATGTAATCCAGTTAATTCTTGCACAAATCGTTCAAAAAACCGTTCGTTCAACTAAATCATGCTGACAGTAAAACAAAACTACACATACAGTACGTGTGTTCAGTTTACTCGGGAATATATGAAACAGGGGAAATAAAAATATTCACGTAATAATATGAATGTTCCCACAGGACCATGCTTCTGATAGACATCCACAATTCTCAACAGCAGGAGACACCGGCATCCATTCAGGAAAAATAACAACATGATGATGGCATATTATTATTAATTTTGCCTCTGTCACAGTCCTGACATCTCATCCCTGGAAAGAGATTTGCGAGCTTAAAATTGTCAAATATGTTTTTTGAAGATAGAAAATGTGTGACTTTTTTGTTTGTTTGCTTTTTGTTTTGTTCTGAAAAGGGAATCCATGAAATTCAGATAATACTCTCCCTGTGTAGAGACACACATTCACTGTACGGATCAAACTGGAACTTCCGACTATTATCAGTGATCGGTTAAGACAAACATTTGGGAAAGGATGAAAATGTCATTAGTAATAACTCAGATTTTGTGCACACAAAAATATTATAAGTAAGAACGAGTGACCTGGGATAAAAATATTATAAGTAAGAATGAGTGACCTGGGATAACCCTCTGAATTTTTCAGAAAAAAATAATTCTCTCAGTTGCTGACCAGTGTGGTAAAAATCTGTGCCTATTAATCTTTTACATTTGGAGAGTTTTGCATCATGAAATCCTTTTAAAACCTTAATATTACATTTAATAAGAACTGTATGATTACATCATTACCCACATAACAAGTGGAAAACTTGACCTCTTTTAGAAAAGTCAGGATTAACCCTCTGGGGACAATAAAAATGTCAAGAACATCAGCCCAGCTGCTGTGGAGACAGGCTGACACAGTCCAGCCTTCTGTCATGTCTGAGCCCTTATCCATACTTAAGTCATCTGGCAAAACTTTACAAACATCTGCTGCTCACAGTAAAGACTTCATGCATCTATGTAGATGACAGCCATGCAAACATAAAAACTAGGTCAAATCGTCAATATCACTTGAGTAGACCCATTAAATCTGTACTTTGGTCATACCTCCTCCAATAACACAAAGACTTTGGCAAAGCCCTCCTAATGCTCAGTAGAAATCAAAAGAAAATTGAGATTAATAATATATAAATTTATTATTAAATCTAGACAAATACAAGTGATAAAGGTAAACGTATCTTCTCAACAGCTTCTCGTCTTTGAAGAGGCTCCAAAGGTTAGCAATTAAAAGTGTTAGTCTGGAATGATATCCAATGAAGGCGTCGCCACAGCAACAGCTAGAGTGATTCATAGAGCGTGTCAGGCTGTGAAATAAATTTTACATTTCAGCCACGTTTTGCTTGCATGTATGAGTCTGTGTGCAAAGTTAGCTAGACACAAGTAAGCTGTCGAAGCCACTGCGCCATAAATCTGTGCCAGAAGTCCCAGATGACTGGTGGAAATCATTTACTGGTTTTTGTTTGTCGTTTTTTTGCATCAAGTTTTCAAATCTTGCATTTAAATGAGGTAAAATTAGACTACAGTATGAAAGCTGAATGTTAAGCTTCATCATTAACGTGTCTCCGCCTTAATGGGTTTTTTACCTTAGCGGAGGTAATTGTTAAGAAAAAGTCTTAAAGCCGTGTTTTGTCCCATCAGCTTCATACTGGCACACCACTCATTAGCTTTCTGTCATTCTTGGCTTCCTTCTTCTATTCTCTCTCGTTCTCTTTCTTCTTTGGTGCCATGTGGTTTCTTCACCCACCTCTTTAACTCTTTTTCATTTATTTCCTATTCTATTAGTGAACAGATCCACACCCTTGTCCTTTTTCTACTCCTCTACTCCATTTTTTTGCTCCTTCCATGCCATTCTTTTTATTTTCCTAGTCCCCCCACACTCTTTTTGCTTTTCTCATTTCTCATCATCCTGCTTTATTTTACTCTCTGTAAAAAAAGCAGGCAGGCCTCCCACATTCCTGCTGAAACACACACACACACACACACACACACACACACACACACAAAGGGAAATCGTGACTGCTGTACTCGTTTAAGCCACAGCATCGCACAGAGGGCTGTGGACTTCTTTATGATCTCAGAAATACACAAACACCAGCATTTCCACACTGAAAGTGCAGCACAAAGACAATCACATATCAGCTCACAGCTCTGAGTGCAGAGCACCAGCTGAGAGATACTAATATTAAAAAAAGGGCTGGGGTGAGAATCAGAGGTGAGAACAGAGGATGGTGCAAAAACAAGGAAGTGAGAGTGACAACGTTTGAATCGGGTGAAAGGAACTCAACTTTGTTACCGTCATCTGAACAGGCTGCTTCATGAGTTCAGCTTCACTCCATCTGAAAGGAAATCAAATCCACCCATCTGTCCAACGGCAACACTGCCTGATCCATCTTTAATACTTCCTTCTGGGAGAGGAAAACACCAAGAGAACCAGCTCCAGCTCTTTCGGTCTATGTGTGTTGCTGCTGTCGGGTTCAGCTCTCCAAGAACTGGGCTCCTCTATAATGGTCTACATGCTTTTGTTGACTTTATGTGTCAGACTCGGTCCTGGTAGAACAGGTGGCACTAAAACCCGAGTTAATTTAGTCAGAACTAAACTTTCATGGTCTTTCAGGGATGTTTGGCAGAGTAAATACTACCACACAGCAGTACAGCATTTGTTATGTATGTGCTTATAATATAAAGCAACCATATTTAACCAGCAGTGGGAGGCGTTTTTCAAGCTCTAAAAACTCCAAAACTTTGCTCAGCCTGAAGGTTACACATCTCCACTATCTTCTGGTGTAAAGTAGTAACTTCATAAGGGATCAAATTTGTAGAAGAGACTTGTTAAAGTCAGCAATGAGGCTTTGGCGCTTATAACGAGTAAGTCCCAACACTGACAACAACGTACTGAAGCTAGAACCAACATGCATAAACAAACAGATCGGTCCCACCTACTTACACTGTTGGTCTTTTTTAAATACGCGGTAATTGTTGTTCGCCCTTTTCGTATCACCCTGCGTCCTAGCAGCAGCCACTTTTGCGCCTCTGGAGTTGGTGTTTGTTTACGTCATGCTGCATTCAATGTAATTGGAAAAAGGAGCTTCAAGCACTAATAACCTCCAATTTTGTTTTCTTTCTGGCCTTAGTGTGGGGGACGGATCGGGGTCGATCTGAATCTGGGGGGGCAGATCCCCTCGTCCCCCACCCTATCTGCGTGCCTGGCCGTAAGAGGCCGGATAAGATCCAAAATCACTTGAACACATTTATAGAAAGGGTGTGATTTATAAAGTGGGAATTGTGTGCTGTTGTGCACATGCAGTGTTTAACAAATCCAATTTTTTTCTTTGCACAGTAAACTTTTTATTGGCTAAGCTCAAGTAGATTTTTAAGAAGGATTCTGCACAAAGTTTTATAAATGAGGCCCCTGGTGACCATTTAAAGAAACTATTCTCAATTCCTTTGCTCATCTGGTGAATCGTTTTTTTGTATGAATAGTTTATAACAAAATAAAGACTCAAGTCCAACTCATTGAAGATCTCTCTCTGCATGCAATTGGATAACAAACAACATCATGTATCCACTGCTACAGATGTCAGTTAACGAGGCAGTAAGCCATACTCCATCAAAGAAGATGCAAATACATCATTTTACTTAGTAAACTCAAGTACCTCCATCTAGGGCTGCTCAATTAATCGAATTTTAATCACGATTACGATCTGAGTTTTGGACGATTATAAAAAACAAAACAAGCCGATTATTTGCTCCTCCCGCTTGCGCTGCCCTGAGTTACAAATGAAGCGCTCCTCCACAGTGTTGCCAACTTAGCGACTTTGACGCTATTTCTAGCAGCTTTTCAGACCCCCTTCTTGACTTTTTAATCCTAAAAGTACCTGGCGAACATCTCAGAAACATCTCTGGTAACCCTTAGCTACTTTCTGGATAACTGTCGTCGACATTTCCTGCAAGTTAGCTAAACACTCCGCCTGTGCTCCGGACCGTTCTTCACAACATTAGGAAAGGGAATGATGTAGTGATGTGTCGGTCGCTAAAGAAACAGCTCTCGGAGCCGGCTCCCTGTTGGAGTAACCAGAGTGAGTGACACACACACCGCACCTGCGGACTCCTGAGCCACTAAAAACAGCTAAATGTGCGCGTGCAGCGTGCTAAACACACGTGCAGCTTGCCCCGATTGCTGTGAGACCGGGTTGGGGGTGGGGGGTGCAGCTGTGGTTGGGACAATTATTACATTAACTGATGGACTTGTAAATAAATAGTTTATAAATAAGGTAGAAATAAGTTCCTCACGCTGATAAATAATAACTAATCTCTCTGAGGACACGGTGCTAGTGCACGCTCCTACAGCACCTTGACACGACTCAGTAAATGTTACGCAACATTTTGTGAACATCAATTTATTTGCATTTATTTGTTATAAATGCCACTGTATAATTCTTGCTCTCAGTATTTGCAAGATATTGGTATTTGGGTCTGTACTGGTTAGACTTAAATGAGTTAAACCAAGGTCTATAGCCCTTGGGTCATAGACTATGAGCTATAAGTATATTGGTCTTTTTATACTGGGAATCAGGAGTTATTTTAGTGATCATCTTGTTTCTTATTTTTGTCCTGATTGTGCCCTGAGCAGTTTTATGACTGAATAAAAACAAATAAAATCAACATAAATTGAAAAATCGTCCTAAATAATCGTGATCTCAATTTCAGTCAACATAATCGTGATTATTATTTTTGCCATAATCGAGCAGCCCTACCTCCATCTGCTCTTGACTCAGACAAAAGACCAAGTTAAAATAGTCCAAAGTTGATGCCAAAGAAGTTTCAAACAAGCCGTCGCCATCTTTGTTTTTTCATCAAGATCCTGCCCACCAACAGAGTGCTGTGGCTGGCCCACTAAACCAACAGAGCATTGTGATTGGGCTGCTATGGAACCGTCGCCATCTTAGTTTCACCCAGTCGCACCAACACTCCACCCACCTGACTAATAGAGAGCTGTGATTGGCCCACCAAACCAACATGTGATTGGATTGCTACAAATGTCAGTCAACGGGGCTGTCTGCCATACATCGTGGAAGAGGCAGGGAAGAAGATGAAAATGCATCGTTTTTCTAAATAAATGCACTGTGTTTGGCAAGCCACAATACTGGCCAGGGCTGTGGAGGTTCCAACAGGGCATTGCTAGACCAAACATGCAAAGCAAAATTATTTTGCTTTGGCAAATGATGGTCTAGATTTTAGGCTACCTTCCTGGTATTTCACAGCAACAACTTTTAGTCTTTGCTATGGAAAAAATTACTTTAAAAGCTATAAGCCCACATGAGATTGAATTTAATTAACCTGGACTTGCAGAGACTACCATTATTCTCATGTGAACTGTGGTTTGAAGATGATGGCTGACTGCTGATTTTGTGCTTGTGTGGGGTCCCTCTGACTGTTATAGCCTCCTTTACAGCCTACAGACATACATGTTAGGTTAATCGGTGATTAACTGAACAAGGTTCAAAACAAGAGGTGATAGGGCCTTTCTGGTCCTTGCTCCAACACTATGGAATGAGCTCCAAATTGCTATTAAACAGTTCCCATCACTGCAGGTCTTCAAGAGTCGATTGAAGACTCATTTCTATCGTTTGGCTTTTATATAATATGGATTTTTAGAGTTTTAGTCTTTTATCATATCTGTCTTGTCATTTTAGTCATTTTTTATGCATTTTTTTAACTGTCTACTTGCTCTTTTATGGTTTTTAAGTCATGCTCAGCGCCGTGGGCTTCTGTAAGGGTAAGGCGCTATACAAATAAAATTTGAATGATTGATTATATACTGGGTGTAGAATTATGTCTTTCTACCTTTATCTGGTATTCATAAGCTTGTGTTTGCTCTCCTTGTTGTGCCTATGGTAATTCTACATTCTGTGTCTATTTTGAGACTCAAACTAAAAGGCTGGGACTGCAAACTAGTTGTGCATCAAACATGACAGTGAGAGTATTATGAGCAATTCTTATCCATTCAGAAAATCTTGAGCTATCTACTTCAGTTAATAGTCTCCTCTCACAACGTGTCAAGGTCTAGCATGGCTAATGGCCAAAACATTGTCATTGCCATATTGATGGGACGTGGTTAGAACAGCTGCAGCCAACGTTTGAGTGCACTCAGCTTCTTGTCAGTCAACTGATGAGCTGTGGAGTGGAAATGTTAAGTGCAACTATTACTGATTTCACAGACAGAAAGGGATTTACAGATAAACTCTAGATCCAGCCGGACATCAGAAATGACCACTGTAGAGAGGGGAGAATCAGTTTTTTGTTTTTTAGGGTCAGCAGCTGAGGGAAACGTAGCCAACTGCAGTGTTGACCTTAAGGCATGTGGTTTTGTTAATTAGTTCCATGTAAAAAACAAACACATCAAATCATACATCTACGCAGGGCTCCAATTATACACACTTCTGGGGGAGCCAGGCGAGAATGCTGTAAGGGTAAGAGTGGGGTCTGTCCGTCCGATCACCTTCATTATAACCCTGTAAGGGGGGCTGGATCATTTTTGGGCTCCCCCTGGAAATGTCAGTTTAGCTCACCACCCTTTTGGGGAAGCCAGTCTCACCCTAGCTCCCCCATAGTTTGAACCCAGCCTCTACATCATTTTTCTGCATGGCACCACTTAGCCACACCCACATTAACACTCAGCTCCCACCACTAGCCGTGAGATTATAAGCGTATGAAATCATAACAAATAAAAGTTACCTTCTCTGTAGCCTAGTGGTAGAGTGTCCACCCTGAGACTGGGAGATTGGGGTTCAAATCCTGGTTGGGTCATACCAAAAACTCTAAAAATGGGACCCGATGCCTACCTGCTTGCCACAGCTTTAATTTAATCACTGATATGGAAATAGTGACGCATTAGATTAGTCGTTACTGGGAAAAGTGGCCATTTTAGAGAAACACACTAATAAGTAACACGCTACTGGCATCATGGTTAATGAGTAGAAACTTAATTTCTTGAACAAAGTGGGGTATTATTACACAGATTACTTGTGTCAGAAATATTTTTAGTACAAATCTTTTTATCTGAACTTGGTGGTGATCACGTGTGAAACACTAAAATGTGTGTTTTGTGATCGAATGCATGTGTAAATCATGTGACTGAATTTTACTTTCCAACACATCCAAATGTAGTTCACAACAATAAACTGGAGTCAATAAAACAAATGTTTCTCTAAAATGTCACCTCAAAGTTTTTAGTATGAGGCAAATTTTTAAAAAATGGGTTTGGTTGACTCTTTCATCTGCAGCTTAATTCTAGTGGCAAGGAGCAGCATGTCTGGGTATTTGGTTCTAACCTGCAACCTTTTCAAAACATTACATCAAGTAGAGGTATTGCTAAAAGGGTACAGAACCTTCAGGTTGAGTGTAAACACACACAATAATATAGAACCTGTAAATGTGAGTCACACTGTAATCATGCTTGAATTATGTGGAACCGGAGACCAGCGGTCTCTTAATTTACATGCCTCTGAGAATTAAGTAAGTAGCAGCTATTTACCTGGCAAATGACACTTAAAGCACTATTTTTGACACATCTCTCTGTACCAGAGGAGAAAATGACTCATGCACCTGCTGATTGAATCTTTTTGATAAAAATCCTCAGGTTAGATGTCTGATCTCTTTACAGGGGTTCTAAAGGTTTAAGGAAGTCAAACGTAAGACTTTTAGGACTTTTTATGAGGTCACTTTGATACATTTTAAGATCTTACATTCTCAGAATGAAAAAGGGGTGTGGCCACCTTACAAAAGTTTTGTCCATAGCTTAATTGGAACTGAAAGTGCTGAAAAATAACACAAGCTCTACAGAGGGTGAAAATGCATGTACGTTACAAAAACAAACAGTAACGTCCCCATGACACACACACCCACTAGCTGAAGTTGCTAGAGTGCATTTATGAAAATTACCCCTGCTCGCAGCGCCGCTTCAACAGTGCGATACCCTCAAGAGGGACGAGCGAAATATTAAACACGCCAGCCGGGCATACACTGTGCGACTTTTTCACTTTTTTGAGCCGATTTTCCAGTCGTGCGAGAATCCACGACATCGAGGCCAGTTTTGCGCCGAGCGGTCGTGTAGTGTACAGGGGGTTACGAGAGGGGTGACCAGCTGCCGATCAGCAGTCGTGAGGTCGCACGGACTTCTGGCGTGTTTAATATTTCGCTCGTCCCTCGTGAGGGTATGCACTGTTGAAGCGACGCTGCGAGCAGCTGCGACCCAAAAAGTATCAGAACCGCTCACGGCGCATGCGCAATCCTGCATCAACGCCGCTCGCTTGCTATTTCTCAAAAAACACGCTGTTCGTTTTTGTTTCTACACGTTTTTTTTACTCACAAAGATTGTCAAGAAAGCGTGTTTGTCGTGTTCATGTCAAATTAAACTGATCACAAAACACAGATTTACTTTCTTTATTTCGTTTTCCTAATCCAACCCCCATAAATCCCTGTGTGTCCTCCTGCAGCACTCCCGAAGGACAACAGGCAAAACAAGACAAAAAAGTCTGACGTGTTGAGTAAAAACTGCTATTTTTAGCATATTTTTAGGGCTGACGTGTTGCTACCAGACGTACAGTGTGAGCAGTCAGGTCGCATCCGAGAACTGGGTCGTGCAGTGTGAGCGCCTGACTCGTGAGATCTGCCCTGCGAGGAAGTCGTACAGTGTGAGCTGAAGCTGAGCGCTACGAGTGAAAAAGTCGCACAGTGTACGCCCGGCTTTAATCCAACAGCTGAAATGTATCCCCAGCCTTCATTTGTGTTTACTGCAGCAATGCATAACTGCATTAAAAAATTGGCTGTGTTCATGATCTAAAACATGCTGAAACCAGACTCCAGCACCAGGTGTGTCAGCTTCATATTGTTTTTAAATCCAACAGAACTGACCAGCACTCTCAAGTTGCAAATGTGATATTCTGGCCACGGAGAGTGATAGGGGTCTGAGTGACATTTCATTAGCTCTGTAAAGGGTCGTTTTGGCACATAGTGGCTCAAGAAAATGATTTAAAAATCTTTAAAAAGTCACATTTATGGCTCTAATGATTCTCATTTGTCATGTTTAAAGATTTGAAAGCCTAAATTATAGAAAACTTAATTGACGGCTTTTCAAGACTGCTTTACCTCAAAGAGATATTTGGCTTTAGCCCAATGCAACTTGGAATATTTGAGGAAGATTTTTCAAAAACATCTTTAAAAATACCTCTGAGAGAGCTTGATGAATGAAACAAGCGGTGTCAGGAGACACCTCCCAGGGCGACTTCTCCTCCACCATCATGGCATCCAGTGTTGCCTTCTCAAGGATCACGTCAAAGGATGCGTCAGAGAACGAGAGCTGGCGGACGTCCATCTGGTGCCAGGTCATACCGGGGCAGCTGCTGTACATGGAGCTCCTAGTGCTGATGCACACAGAGGAGTAGTCTATGTTGGTGATGGAATGGTAGCCGGCCTCGTACATATCCCCACTCAGACTGCTGTTTCCACAACCTGAGGGGACAGAATGATGGGGATCAACATAAAAGGAAGACAATGATTAAAAAAAAAAGGAAAATGAAAACATGAGGTGATTGCAATAGTTCAGGCATGTTCAAAGTGAGGCCTGGGAGCCAGTTTTGGCCCCTTCAAGGGATTTTGTGCAGCCCATGATTGTATTTCTAGAAAAATAGATTTTTGTCTTTCCAGCAGGTTATTGATCTAGATCAACATGTTTTTACATTTTATGTTCAGTGTTTTATTAATAAGAAACCTATCTTAAGCACAACAAATAAGATAAAAACCAGTATAAAATATATTTTTCCATTCCTAATTTGCAAAAAGTAATTCTACTGAACAAATGTGGCCTTTGTCTAGAAATATTTGAACACCTCTGTTCATGAACTGCATACTCTTTCATGCTGACAGTTAAGAAGAAGAATTCATGAGCAATCATGCAAACTGTTAATTCTTAATAAAATTAGAACTCTTTGGAATTAAATATTACAATTTGTGTTCAGAATTTCATAAACACAAAAAAGAAACACTCAGGGGAGCTACTACAAATGTTTAAAACATGTTTTAGGCAAGGCAGGGTTTATTTCTAGGGATGCACAATATATTGGCATCAATATCGGTATCGGCTACTGTTAGGCTGATGTTTTTGAACATATCGGTATTGGTCCGATAAGTAAAACTGGGCCAATAGTAACAACAATATTTTTTCCATCTTGTTTCCGTTTATATATCTGTGTCAGAGGGTAAGGGGGGTGATGATGTGTAATTGTTTCCTGTGACAGTGTTGGTAATTATCTCAAAAGCATGAATGTGTGTGTATATAATATATTGCAAAATCCACTTTATAGAAGAAAAGCAAAACGTTGAAAAATTCAGCTTGCATAATTTCAGTCTATACAAAATTTGCCGATTTCAGAAGCAGAAATCGGTATTGGCAAATATTGGTTATCAGCCAAAACATTGATATCAATATCGGTATCGGCCCAAAAAATTCATATTGGTGCATCCCTATTTATTTATATAGCACATTTCATACACAGAGGCAATTCAGTGCACTATTCATCAAAGATTGAAATCATTGTGACAGAAAATACCATTTAAAAATGGAAAAGAAACAAAGTTAAAGTTAAAAGGGTGAGCAGTGTACAGCATTAAAAACACTTATTCAAAGCTGATGAAAACATGAAAGTTTTCTATTTTGATTTAAAAGTTACTTGGGGCACATTTGAGGTCATGAGGAAGCTGACTCCATCAGCACGAGCTACGAGGTCAATGGGCAACTTCATTCTGAAACTTCTACGGACTAGATATAAATAAGATTAGTATATTTTACTTATGTACTTGAATTTGTTTTTTATTCTATGGTTTTATGTCCTATCTTTTATCATAATCTATATTTGTATGCCCTATGATCTTATTTTTTAATGTAAAGCACTTTGCTCACCTTCCATGGTTGTGGAAAGCGTTATATAAATAAACTTGATTGGTTGGTTGATTGATTGATAACTGGTAACTAGTGTAGAGATTTAAGAACAGGAGTAATGTGCTCAGTTCTCTTGGTTCTTGTTAAGACTCTAGCAGCAGCATTCTGAATAAGCTGCAGTTGCTTCACAGTTTATTTGGGAAGACCAGTCAAAAGGCCATTGCAATAGTCCAGCCTGCTGAAGATGAACACATGAATGAATTTCTCTAGGTCTTGTCTGGACATGAGACCTCTGAGCCATGCTATTTGACAGAGGTGATAAAACACTGATCTGGTTATGGCCTGAATGTGACCAATGAAGCTCAGGTCTGAATCAATTATGACACCAAGATTTCTAACCTGAGCCTTTGTTTTTATTCCTTTGGAGCCAAGATGAATAACCTCCATCCTACTTTTCTTATTTCCAAAGACAAAAACTTCAGTCTTTAACTGAAAGAAGCTTGACTTTTTAATTAAATCAAGGCTATTTTTCGTATTTGGTTTTAATATGCTGTCCATTAAAATATACAAATATTTCAGGTGGGATCAGAGTTTCACATATTCAAAACATGCACTGAAAAACTGATGATTTCTAATTTCAGGGCTTGTATAAACTCAAAATAATCTTCATCAACATTTTAAGATGTAGCTAGCTGCTATGTGATAGATCAGATGAAAGCCTCGAAAAAAGAAAAGTGAAGAGAGCGACTAACACGAGACAAGATGAAAATAACTGAGTGAATGCTGCATCTCACCTTTTGGATCAGATGACTCAGACTGTGTGGATAGGGAGGAAGAGGAGGAGGAGGAGGAGGAGGAGGAGGAGGAGGAGGAGGAGGAGGAGGAGATGCATGGAGATGGCAGGCAAGGGAAAAGAGAAGAGTAGGAGGAAGGCATGTGGAGGATGTATACACTCACTTAAATCACAAAATCTGCTTAAGTTAAAGATCATATAAAGATTTTTAAAGATGGTAACATTTAGTGATACTGGAGTGTGTGTGCGTGCATGCCTGTGAGCATCTGCACCTGTGGATATGTGTGTGTGTATGTGGGGACTTGTGAAAAAGTGTGATAGGTGGAGTTGTGACTTCCACAACACGTTGACAATAACGCCTCAGATGCAAATGTGTGACTGCCGCTTGTTATCACTTTACTGCTTCCACTTAAACCAGGTCGCAGATGTTTCACAAATGAGTGTGTGTACGTGCATGCATGTGTGTGTGTGTGCTCATACATGCATGTACAGCAGCATCTAAGAATGATTCTGTTTTCAGTCTCACTAAACAACACGTCTGTAAATAATTTAGAAGTGTGTGTCTGCGTGCAGTTCATGTTCACACCTTATGTCGCTTAACCATAGGTGGCATTAACTCTCTCACAGTTAGCAATGTACAGGAGGAAAGAGAATAACGTGAGAAATACATTATTTATGTAAAAAAGTGGAGAGATAGTTTGTAATAAGGATCAGAAAGTGTCTGAATTTTAGACTTGGAGCTTTACAAGGTTGAGCCAAAAAACGTCATATGAAAATGTGTCAACATGCCAAATGTTGCCCTGTTTAAAGGAACTCCAAAAAGTTTAAATAATGGAAACATTTTACATTTTCTTTGTTTTAAAGTAGAGGTGTGAAGGTGTTTTGGTGTTTCTCTAACGGAAAAAGAGATAGACCAACAAATTGGGGAATTGTACAAAGGGGTTTTCTCTAGTCTGGTCTCTGGTCTGCTGTGGTGATGAGGGAACTGAGTTTAAAGGTAACGCTCTAAATTTACTGCACTGTTTACGTTCCAACATTCACTTGTGGCCAAAGCAGCAGAAAACTGTGCTTCCTCTGTAGGGTGGCCGGGCTCAGACTTAGAGATAAGACATGAGGTCCGTCATTTAGATGGAGCAGCTCACAGTAGAACTCTTCCCATTGAAAGAAGTCAGTTAAGATGGTTTGGGCATCTGATTCAGATGCCTTTCAGTTTCCTCTCTCTAGAGGAATTTTTAGCATGTCCTGCTGGGAAGAGGCAGGAAGAGGTGGGATTGTATATCTTCTCTGGCCCGAGGATCCTCCAAAGGGAGCTGGAAAGAGTCGCCCTGCAATAAGAGCTTGTGGGTAAAAATGCATGGATGGATTTTCATTTTGAATAACTTTGCACTGGTTGTAGGTGCTGGTGTTTATAGAGCTGCAAAACATAAAACAAATTTAGAGTCATCCCAACGTCAAGAGAATGAACATCAGTATTGCAAAAAACCACATGGATCAGAATAAATTACAGAATATTTTATTTGCACATCAATCAGATGGACCCTCTGAGCTCTTGATGCCCATGCCTGATAGTGGTAGTGGTGAAAATGCTACAACACACAGAAAGGGACGTGTTGTAATTTGTTGCCAGGTTAAAGGTGAGGTTCACTGAGAAATGTGTAATAATAATAATAATGGTTATTTTTGGTAACACTTTACAATAAGGGTCCCTTTATTAACGTTACTTAGTGCATTATTAAAAATTAATAAATAAAGCATTAACTCATTCACTGCCATTGACGACCAAAGTCGTCATTTATATTTTTTTTATTGTGTGCATCGGAACGAGCCCCCGTACAGTGCGAACAAACATCCCCTGATCAGAAAAGCCCTTCGCTGCCAGCGTTTTTCTGTGTTTTTACTGTTTTTTTTAAAGAGTCACAGAACGTTGCGCTCTATTATGATGTCAATGCCAAAACTAACAAAATAAAGAGTTGACTCACCTCTTAGATCAGGAAGAATCCAGGCGTTTCGAGCGTTATCCATTCTTTCATAACCCGTTGTCAAATTGTGATCGGCAGAAGCTTTTCGCAATGTGACTCACCTTTTTTTACGGCAGTGGCCCAAAATGATCTTCTAACACATGGATTTCCTGCTTCCTGGTCATGTGACATGTGGCTTTAGAGCTGGGATGTTTTTTCTCATGGTGCGGGGGCTCGATCCGATGCCCACAGAATAAAAAAATGCAAATGACGACTTTAGTCATCATTGGCAGTGAATGAGTTAAATAAATGAGTGCACAGCTGTCAGAAGACAATGCATGATGAAATTGTAGATACAAAGTCCTGAAAGTAGGAAGTGTGGAGCCATAACAAAAGGGTACTAAATCATGCATACCAATACGCTAAAAGGTGTCTTTTTGTTAGAGAACAAGTATTAAAGCAGTTCTTTAGATCCATTTCTTTTTTGCTTGAAACACTGTCCAACCAAACCGCTTTGTTTCACCTTTTTTGATAAAGTACTCGTGCACATCGCTGCTAACAGCGGACAGAAACAGGATCTTCACTAATTCATCACATCCATGATGAGAATCTTTACCCTGGGAAAGCCCCATCGATGGCTCTCATCTTGGCTCTTGTCTTTCAAATGATCTCTGCATGCTACTGGACAATGAACAATGTGACATACTCACTGCAATGGATGTTGATCAAAGAGGTGGTTCATTGTTGAAGAAGTTGAAAATACATCATTTTTCTAAATGAAGGACTTAAATACATCTATCTGCTCCTGATTCTAATAACGACCAAGTCCAAATACTCCAAAATTTATGTAAATGCTGTTTCAAACGAGCTATCGCCATCTTTTTCCACTGTGTCGTATCATCCCACCCACCAAACCAATAGAGCGCCTTGATTTGCCTACAAAGTCGACAGAGCGCTGTGATTGGCCCACCAGAATGCCGCTAGGAGACCACGGAGGTTCCAATAGAGCGTTCCTAGACTGAAATTTGCAAAGCAAGAATTGGTTTAGATCACTAGGCTAGAGAATCCTGGCATAAATGTGTCAATTATATGAGAAAGTATAGTTCCACAGTTTTGCTGATTTATCTGAAACAACTGACAAAAGCAAATGACAGCTTCAGAAAATACATTTCATGAAGGGGGAAGCAACAAACACACGAGGTGCGGTTAGACTCCTGCTTCTACGGTATTTCATGAGCAGAACTCAGCTTGTAGTAAAAATAAAGGACTGTTTCCAGCCCACGTTTGGTGCTGTCCTCTGGGCTCTCCCCTCTCAAATCTTAGTTACCCCCACCCCAAACATTGTTTCTGAAGTGTTCTTCCCACGTACACAGCAGTATGTGTGTGTGTGTGTGTGTGTGTGTGTGTGTGTGTGTGTGTGTGTGTGTGTGTGTGTGTGTGCATGCGTGTGTGTGTGTGTGTGTTCTCTAGCTTTTTTCCATGTGCTTTAATCTGAGAGGGGTGATGACATCTCATTTCTGGGGGTTGTCGTGACAGTTATAGCTAGAAGGCTGTCGCCAAAGACAAGTCTCATTCTGGGTCTGTGACATCATCTGCTGGTGGTCACCCTCACAACACACACAGTAACCTACCAGCACATACACTCAAGTGTGTGTTCACGTGTGTGTGTACAATTGATAAAAAGAGCAGATTTGATTTTTGCTTGTTGACATTTTGCCTATTTTTCCAGAACTTTAAATCGATGATGTCAGATCTCAATCCATGGTTTCTGTCTTGTATTAAATGTTCCTGTTTTAGTATCATATTTTTGTGTCTTTGCTCGATTAGCAGTTTTTCCAAGTTGAATCTCTCTTTGTTCCTTCATCATTTCATTTTTGCTCTATGCTCTTCCTAACAGATATGAGGCCTGTATCAAAGTCAGGGTTTATGTAGAAAATATGGCTTGACTGACAATAAAATTGAAGATCATTCTTAAAAGTACCTTAAACTCAATGTTTCGGACTCTGGATATTACCTGAAACAAACTGCTTTGAGAGATGAGTTGAAATAGGACCTTGATCTTCAATGTCTCCATCCTGAAACTACCAAAAACATGCAAGAAAACATGTCTTATGTATATCATCAATAATATAAATAAATTATTCTAAAAATGGCTTCAATTATGTAATACATGAATGTAATAATATGAATAGAGTACCAAATCTTATCTCAGGGATTGAATTTCATCATTTTTATTCCCATTTTCCATTTGATATTGTAAGCATAGTTTTGGGGGTTCAGTCTTTTAACCCTGTAATGTGTGATGTACCCTGTTTGATATTCCAATCATGATGAACGTTGCCGTTCTGAGATATCTACCGACCTATGAGACAGGAATTTTATAGGATTATCTCATTGATGCATTTAAGTTTGGGGCCTCCATCCTTAGAAGCAAGTTAGTAAGCAATACATTCCTAATAATCCAAGTAAACACAGCAACTGGGTCACTGACTCTGGACTTCCCTTGTCTATGTTAGTGTGTGTGGTGGAAAATCTGAGCATTGCAATGTTTTTAAACAACCACAATCACAACAAGTGAACATCAGTCATCTATTTATGACCTGAATAAAACAGCTGATTCACGATTGTTCTGATGTTTCCTTTTGTGGATTTATTTTTATTTTGACAAGAAGTAAACAAGCTGCTGGAAGCCAATGAAGGAGGCGGTCCCTTCATGCAGACTCTGACATGCTCTGTCCAACAATGATACAAGGATTAAAGTTCTGACCTAGTGAAGCATTTGATGCAAAGGAAATAGCTTCACATGTGACTAACAGCTGAGGAGAACCATCACAGGAAAGGAAATCTCTGAGGTGATTCCCAGGAATAACCTTGGATTAATCCGCTGTCAGCACACGAAATTCCAAATGCAATTTTCCAACCAAAGTAAATTAATTTCCACGTCATTCAAGCACAAGGTCTTGTTTATGCCATTAGATCTTTCCACAGAATTTGTCAACAACAATGGACCTTTCTGTATTTTCCATATTAAATAATCTAATGTATCACTTAACTACATTAAATAATTAAGCTGCATGTCTGAAAACATCATTAAACAAAAGTCAAAAAGGGATCATTTATACCTGAATAAAGAAAATGAACAAAAATGAGCTTTCCTCTTTAAATATCCATATTTTATTAAATAAATAGACCAAAGTGTTTTTGAATAATTGTTTTCACTTTCTTGACTGTATGGGTTATAGGGTGTTATGGAAAAATTTATGTTTATTAATTCTTGATCATGGACTAAATCAACTGAATGTAAATGTATTGCTCTATGCCTCCCTGCATGCTCACTTACTCAGACACACACACACACACACACACACACACACACACACACACACACACACACACACACACACACACACACACAAACACACACACACACACACACACACACACACACACACACACATATTCTTGTCTCACTCATACACACACACACACACACACACACACACACACACACACACACACACACACACACACACACACACACACACACACACATATTCTTGTCTCACTCATACACACACACACACACACACACACACACACACACACACACACACACACACACACACACACACACACATATTCTTGTCTCACTCATACACACACACACACACACACACACACACACACACACACACATATTCTTGTCTCACTCATACACACACTGACTCTCACACCATGACCTCACTCCCACTCATATCTTTCTGTTTAAATAAAGTCTGTGAACAGATGTTCGGGGCATTTGCCTCAGGCATTATGCCACAGTTATAACTGTTTGACTTGTTGTTCATTGTCTCCTTCTCTCTTCACTACAGGAAATGGGTTATTGATAAACATATTGATAAAATCCATGACATTATTTGGTCCTTCGAAAGCCGGGGTCCCATCACCTCACGGCGCCAAGAACTGACGCCGGAGGACTGTCGACAACCTAATCTCCTCCAGCGCTGAGTTTGCTGGGGGGGTCGGTGAGGTCTTGACGTCGTTAGGAGGAATGCGGATCCACGAACTCAAGCCCTGAGTGGAGAGATTTGGTGAGACAAGTTGTTTTTTGTCGCTTTACATTTTGTGCATTACAGTAAATTAATTTCAATATATAACATTGAGAAGAACTTTTTCATACATCTACGTATGAAATAGTTCTTCTTAAGGTTATAATTGTGTTGATTTAGCTGATTCTATTCTCTCTCTTTGTGAACTGCTGTAAGATATTATTGTCAGTTGTGTTTGACTTATTGTGTTTATTATTTTATTTGTTCTTCTTACTTTGCTGTTTTTGTATAGAACTTTGTATGGAATGGTTCTTTGGACAAGTTAACAGGATTGAGATTACGATCCACAGTAGGTATATGATTGCAGCACCTCATGCTGTGTTTGCCTTATCATGTTGATTCTGAACCTTTTATATCTGATCATTACTTTACTTATTATTTTTCTTGTTTTGATGCTTATCATTTTTGTCTTGAGGTAATTGATTTGTAACCTATTGGCCCTTATGACTACTGAGATGATCACCTTCCCTGGGTTTACCCCTTTTCTATTACTTGATTTGTGATTGATGTAGCTTTCATTGTTAGTAGTGACAAGTTATGGAAGTGGATGATATTCCTTATTACTTTACTTATTTTATTTTCCTCCTTTGGTTTTGTTTTGTTTTGTTGCTTCCTGTTGTTGGTTATCCTATTCGAATAAACAGGAGGGAATGTTATGGAAAAATTTATGTTTATTTATTCTTGATCATGGACTAAATCAACTGAATGTAAATGCATTGCTCTATGTCTCTCTGCATGCTCAATTACTCGGACACACCCGCACACTGTTCTTCTCATACCCCCCCCCCCCCCCCCCCCCACACACACACACACACACACATTCTTGTCTCACTCATACACACACTGACTCTCTCTCTCTCACACACACAATGACCTCACTCCCATTCTTATCTTTCCGTTTAAATAAAGTCTGTGAACAGATGTTCGGGGCATTTGCCACAGGCATCTTGCCACAGTTATAACTGTTTGACTTGTTGTTCATTGTCTCCTTCTCTCTTTACTACAGGAGATGGTTTATTGATAAACATTGATAAAATCCATGACATAGGGTAACCCATACACACTATCAGGGCCGGATTATCATTGCAGGGGCCCCTGGGCACAATGTGCTTAGCCCCTTGTCTCCGGTCTCCTTCTTCCTCTTGTCTCCTGTATCCTTCCTCCTCGTGTCTCCTGTTTCCTTCCTCCTCTTGTCTCCTGTTTCCTTCCTCCTCTTGACTACTGTCTCCTTCCTCGTCTTGACTCCTGTCTCCTTCCTCGTCTTGACTCCTGGCTCCTTCCTCCTCTTTTTGTCTCCTCTTGTTGGTCTCCTCTCTTGCCGAAAAACTGCTTTCTGACCTTTCTATTAGTAAACTCATTTACAATACCATCAAAGTCCAGATTCCTGACAAGCTTAGATTCAATAGCCATCAGTGACAGTGCACTGAGGTGCTGTTGAGTTTGTGTTGTTCTCAGTTCATTTTTTATTCTTGCCATTTGTGAAAACGATCGCTCCCCTTCACAATTTGTAACTGGTAGAGTTGGAAAAATCTGCAGGGCTACAAACACATTAGGGAAGATGGACTGTAGACTATTTTTTAAAAGAACCTGCAGTAGTTTTGGAGGAGATTCATCTTGAAACATTGAAACTGGATCATTTCATCTGCCAGATTTTCATCCAGATCTGATGGGTACAGTGCAGTGAGTACATCAGCTTGTTTGCAGACGGCAGCCAGGTCCTTAAAAAAAACGTGTCAATGGATGGAATACTTTTGATCAAACATGCCTCCTTCTCCTCTTTGTCTCGTTTCCTATTTTGTTTAAAGCAGCCACTTCTTCTGTTTTCGCTCATCTTTACCTCTCCTACGTACTACCCACAATCTGCCCAGCAAGCGCAGTGCTTATTTATAGACTTCAGTCTAGGGGTGGGGTATGTTACTATGGTTACCACAAATGCACCGTATGAATTTCGTAACGCTATTGGTTTAGAAAAATTATCATGATCTTAATGGTTATCTGATATATGTCTGAAATTTGAAGGAATTTTTTTCTCCAACGTTAAGGCTGCTGCACAAAAAAAAAAAAAAAAGACTGCTGCTCACGTGTACCCCCTTGTCGCTGTGGGCCCCTGGGCCTGTGCCCAGTTTGCCCATATTATAATCCGGCCTTGCACACTATGTTAAGAAAGGACTGTTGAGATTCCAGATGACAACCATCTAAATCAACAGGGACTCTACGGGCCATCTATGGTGAAAGCGGAGCAGTGGGTGGGAAACCCCTGTGCGTGAGCCAGCAGTGTGAAATATCAAAGCTGCTATCCGTGAAGTGAGCTGATCTTAGCACAGCAGTGGAAACTCCATGATGTCAGGGGCATTTGTGGTATGCCTTCACATCCCAGATGGGTTTTGACACATTCAGGATGGAGATTGTGGACATTGCTGATGAAAGGAGATGTTTAAATGTGAACATAACAACAACATTGAAATTAGCCACTCCTGCACACCGGGGCTCTGGGCAAACCCGGGGTAGACTGACGCCATGATGACACTTCACCAAGTTTAGCTGCAACTGCAGTAAATGTCAACAAGAGGAAATCTCCCATGTGGAGCCAGTTGGTCTTTTGTATCTGACTGTGTCTGCTCGTGCACGTTAATTATGTGGCTTTGTGTTTACTGCCACAGCTTGCCTTACTCGGGCTTAACCACGTCAAATAAAGATGAGAAATTGTTCAATATTTCCACAAGTGTGATGCTAACTTTAGCAGTTTTGCACACTGACACTCAGCCATGTGTATTTGAACAAGGCATCCCATTAGTGGGTGTTTGTGTCCACCAAGACAATAATAAGACTAGACAGTGTCACATGGGGTCTTTTTCTAACCAATTACCTCTTGTTAAATTTCCCATGTGTTAGTGTCCACTGCTATTTAACTAATTAAGCAGGAATGTGTGACAAACTGCTTCATCTCCTTGGATAAAAGTTCCATTTGTGTGGCTCAGTAACTTAAGTAAGGGGTCAAACAAGTGCAGTCTGTTGTTTAGACCCATCCTCATCAATTCAGTTATTTGTCCTGTGAAATTGTTTTAATGGCTTACACTTTTTCCACATCCTTATACAACATGTGCAAGGATGTGAAGGATTTGTATGTAGTTTTCACCTTCTTTGTGCTTCATTTAAACCTACCATTCTTGCAACACTGGTTGTGCATGTCACAGTTGTTGCTGCAGCTGAACAAAAGCCAAGAACGTAGAGATGTTACATAAACTTCAAAAAAGGTAGAAAGGTAAGGCAAAATGGGAGAAATGCTATTGTAACCAATGACATCCGTAAGCAGCAGTCAGAGCTCCTCAAGCGTGATTTTATTCACCTTTTTAATCTTTTAAAGGAGACATAGCATGAAAAACCCACTTTTTTATCCATTAACACAGTGTGTTTCACATTTTAAGTGTCTAAGTGAGCAAAAAGGCTTATATTATTCACTGGAGTTGCTATTTAGATATTTAATAATTAAGTTTTGGGCATATTTGTCCACCCGTTCAGTTTTTCACATTATCTATTACATCAGTAATTTATTTCGTCAGGATAACTACCAAATATGGTAATGGCCCTCGGCTAAACACAGAGCCAATCCGCCATTTTTTCTTCACGCTAAGATTTTTTGTAGTCCTATTGGAAAAATGCAGAATGTCTGGTTATTTTAGCCACACACAGCTCAAAACTGTTCCTCGTTTTAAGGAAGGGTGGTGTGGCAGTATTTAAACCCAGGAGCTGATGACACTACTGCTAAAAAAACACAGAAGAAAAAGTAGTGCGTTTGTGTTTGTGTGTGTGTGTGTGTGTGCGCGCGCGTGGTTCGTTCGTTCTGTCTCCAGGCTAGTGGCTAAGTACTGAGGGCTACATCTATCTAAAAGGAGTCATTTCCATCTGAATGTGGCAGCACCGGGACACAGCAGCAGAGCGGTAAGCTTCATATCACTCTAAAGCCGGGTGTACACTGTGCGACTTTTTCACTTTTTTGAGCCGATTTTCCAGTCGTGCGAGAAGCCACGACATCGGGGCGAGTTTTGCGCCGAGCGGTCGTGTAGTGTACAGGGGGTTACGAGAGGCGATTAACACCACGTGACCAGCTGCCGATCAGCAGTCGTGAGGTCGCAGGGACTTCTGGTGTGTTTAATATTTCGCTCGTCCCTCGTGAGGGTATCGCACTGTTGAAGCGGCGCTGCGAGCAGCTGCGAGCAGCTACGATCCAAAAAGTATCAGAACCGCTCACGGCGCATGCGCGCGCAATCCTGCATCAACGCCGGCCGGTCGCTCGCTATTTCCCTAATAACACACGCTGTTCGTTTTTGTTTCTACACGTTTTTTTACTCACAAAGATTGTCAAGAAAGCGTGTTTGTCGTGTTCATGTCAAATTAAACTGATCACAAAACACAGATTCACTTTCTTTATTTCGTTTTCCTCATCCAACCCCCATAAATCCCTGTGTGTCCTCCTGCAGCACTCCCGAAGGACAACAGGCAAGACAAAAAAGTCTGACGTGTTGAGTAAAAACTGCTATTTTTAGCACATTTTTAGGGCCGACGTGTTGCTACCAGACGTACAGTGTGAGCAGTCAGGTCGCATGCGAGAACTGGGTCGTACAGTGTGAGCACATGACTCGTGAGATCTGCTCTGCGAGGAAGTCGTACAGTTTGAGCTGAAGCTGAACGCTGCGAGTGAAAAAGTCGCACAGTGTACGCCCGGCTTAAAATGTCGACAAACTTTACTTTAGATTTACGAGCATTAGCAGCACTAAAGCGTTAGCATCCGGCTTGCTATCGCTAGCACAGTATGCTAGTAAAGTTAGCACCCAGATTAATGTGGATTTGGCTGATTTTCGTGGAATAAAACGTGATTTCTGATCAACGCCTTCTTTTACACCAGATGATAACCTCCCACTGATTGTAACAGCAGAGAGCCTGTGTGTTATTCTACGTGAGTGTGATGTAATCTTAGCATCCAGTAAATAAAGTCCCATATCAGCTAAAATGCAGCGTGACAAAGTCATTAAAGTGCGTCAACACAGTGGATTTAATAGAGTTTTAAAGAACGATCTCTGAGTGGAGTGAGGTTAGTTTTTTGTCTCACTGCAGAAATAAAAACTAACTGCATCAGTCAGACGCAGCAAAGCTCACCGTCTGTATGAGCGTGAGCGTCGGAAAGCTGATAAAATCGGCTGTAAAATAATTAAAACAAAAGTAAAAATGCTCCTTTGCTTTTTAGAGTCAACATCCAGAAGACTGGAGCCGTGTTTCACTGACAGGCTGTCAGACTAACGCCCTGATGAGCTCAGCTGGGACAAACTGGTCTGATGTTTAGGTAAGTGAAGATCTGCTTCTCCAAGTCCTTGAGATGCTAGTAAAAAATAATTTAGCCAGCTTGCTAATGTTACTTTTCTTCTCCTTCAGTTAATAAAGTCACTTCCTCACCAGTTACTATTAATATGGCTCTTTTAAATGTTCGCTCTCTGCTGAACAAAACATTTTAAATAAATGACCTGATTTTAGATCGTAATCTTCACTGTCTGCATTTAACAGAAACATGGCTGAGTTCAGATGCACCTGTTGTTCTCACAGAGGCTTCTCTGCCAGATTTTAATTTTTCAACGAGGAGTAGCAAAAGGGGAGGCAGTACTGCTTTTATTAGTTCATCAAAACTTTCTGCCAGACCTGTTTTATTTGATCATTTTACCACTTTTGAATATACAGCAGCAGTTTTTTAGCCTAGTGAACTAGACCAAATTCTTGCTTTGCAAAGTTTGGTCTAGGCATGCTCCATTGGAACCTCCGCAGCTCCTTCCAGGACTCTGGCTAGCCAATCACAGCTCTCTAGAGGGGTTTCAAACACATAAAGAACTGTGATTGGTCCATAATGGTGGGCCAATCATAGTGCTCTATCTGCTTAGTGAACAAATCACAGAGCTTTATCCGCTTTGTGGGCCAATCAGGGCACTCTATATGCCTGGTGGGTGGGATGATGCAACAGAGTGAAACAAGAGTATGTCACATTCATTGTCCAGTGGAATGCGGAGATCATTTGAAAGACAACGGTAGAACCCGCCCCACAACCGAGAGCCGTCAATGGAGCGTGGCCAGACTAAATAATACATTTATTTAGTCTGGCTTGCCAGGCTAGCAGTTTTTAGCTCTCCTCAGATTTTATGTGTCACCGTTTATCGGCCTCCTAAACAGAGTGCCATTTTTATTCAAGAATTTTCAGAGTTTTTATCAATCCTGCACAACTCCTTTGAAAGGATCATTTTAGCCGGTGATTTTAATAAACATATAGATAATCCTTCTGATCCTTCTTCAAAGGAGTGTTTAAATACTCTGAATTACATGGATTTTAGCCAACATGTCATGCAGCCGACTCACAACAGAGGACACACCCTGGACTTGGTCATCACCCATGGCGTGTCTACCAGTGTGTCCTCTGTTGTTGACTTGGCTGTCTCTGACCACTACTGTGTGTTCTTTAGCATCACCAGTTTTATCCAGCTGGAACCCTCTGTGAGAACAGTAAGGAAGCGTCATCTCACCCCTGAAGTGGCTGCTGGTCTTCTTGAAGTTTTTAGAAAGATCCCTCCCAGTCCGGTAACTGCCTCTTGTGATTTTACTGTCAATGATTTTAACAGTAGACTGAAATCCGCTCTCGACCCGCTCACTCCACTTAAAATAAAAAATCTATATTCAAAACGTGCTTCACCGTGGAGAAATGAAAATCTACAGAAACTAAAGAGAAACTGCAGGGTCACAGAGCGGCGATGGAGAAAGAACAAAATAACTATAAATCATCAAATATACACAGAGCTACTTAAATCATATAATAACGCAGTGAGAAATTCAAGAAATGCATACCTTTCCAAACTCATTCTAGACAATAAACACAATCCCAGAATACTCTTGTCCACCATAAACAACATTTTAAACCGTACATCCAATTCACTTCAGAAAACCCCCTCAAATGCTCTCTGTGAGGAGCTTGCAGCCCACTTCAGAGGGAAGGTAGACACCATCAGACGGAATATTTTACCCTCCCTAAGCAATAAGGTTTTAGATAAATCTGAATGTGTGTCTATACCAGAGGAAACACTAGACAGTTTTGTCCTGGTAGAAGCTGAGACTCTTGATAAAGTTTTCTCCTCAGTGAGACCCACCACATGTGTTCTGGACCCAATTCCAACTTTGTTTTTTTAAACAAGTCTATAGATCTTTTAGTGATGAGATTTTAACCCTGATGAATTGCTCCCTTCAGACGCGGGTTTTCCTGCTGCCTTTAAAGGGGTGGTGGTGAGGCCCCTGTTGAAGAAGAGCAATTTAGGTTTTAATGAATTAGACAATTATCAACAGGTATCTAAACTACCATTTCTTAGCAAAATTTTAGAAAAGTTGGTTTTAAAACAACTACATTGTTTTATAAACACCCATAATGTCCTAGAGAAATTTCAGTCTAGTTTTAGGGTGAACCACAGCACCGAGATGGCCCTTTTGAAGATTTTAAATGATTTTAGATTGATTTATGAAAAACGGAAGGTGACTGTGTTGATTCTACTGGATCTATGAGCTGCCTTCGATACAGTAGACCACACTATTCTTTTAACTCGTTTAAAACAGATCGGCCTCTCTGGTGCTGTCCACAGATGGTTCACATCCTCACAGACAAGACTTATGGTGAGTTTAGATACCTGTTCCTCGAGGGTCCATGGGATTACATGTGGTATGCCCCAGGGTTCAACTTTAGGCCCAGTGCTTTTTAATCTCTATATGCTCCCTTCTTGGCGGAGTCGTTAGGAGACATGGAGTCAATTTTCACAGTTATGCTGATGATACACAGTTGTACATCTCCGTGTCTCCTGATGACTCTCGGCCAATGGATGCACTTTTAAACTGCATTTTAGACATCAAATCCTGGATGGCAGAAAACTTTCTCCAGCTCAACCAGGACAAAACTGAAGTTTTAGTCATCTGTCTTGAGGCCCAGAGAGAGAAACTTTTACCGAAACTACAATCTCTGTCTTTTAATCCTTCTGAACAAGTGAAGAACCTGGGTGTCATCTTTGACTCTGAGCTGGCTTTTATCCCACACATTAAAAACATCACAAAAATAGGTTTTTATCATCTAAAGAACATTGCCAGAGTCTGCCCTATTCTCTCTCGGGCCAGTACGGAGATGCTGATGCATGCTTTTATCACCAGTAGAATAGACTACCGTAATGCCCTGCTTTCTGGTTTTCCCAAAATGAGCATCTCAGGTTTACAACTCCTACAAAATTCGGCAGCACGTGTCCTGATGAAGACCCGGAGGCGGGGACACATTACACCAGTTTTAGAATCATTGCATTGGCTCCCTTAATGTTTCAGGATCAATTTTAAGATTATTCTAATGGTTTTTAAGTGTCTTAATGGTCTTGGGCCTTCTTATCTCTCAGAACTGCTTTTACCATATGAACCCTCACGGCCTCTGGGCTCCGCTGGCAGGCGTCTCCTGGTCATCCCAAAAGTCAGGACGCACTCACGGCGAGGCGTCCTTCCAGTATTATGGCCCTCGCCTCTGGAACGAGCTGCCAGAGGACCTCAGGGCTGCAGAGAATGTTCATGTTTTTAAGTGCAGGCTCAAGACCCACCTATTTAAGTTAGCTTTTAACTAATTATATATTATAGTTTTATTTCTCGTTTTACATGATTATATTGTATTGCTTGCTTTGCATATTTTATGTGATTATATTTTAGCACTGTTTCATTATTTAATATTATTATTTTACTGTCTATATGATTTTATTGATAACTTATTTTTTTACATTGGTCGTTTATATTAGCTTTTTTATTTACATATTTTTACTAATTTTAATCCAGTGTTTTCTCTGTAGAGGCCCTCTGCCCCGGTAGTGTGGAGGTGGGAGTCTATGCTCCCCCTCCTCTGAGCGCCCTGACGTTGCTGTGGAAGACCTGATGCTGCCGGGGCAGACGGCTCCTCTGATGGCGTTGTTCGGCTGTGGACTCAGCCGAATATACATTTTTACTGGTGTGTGTGTGTGTGTGTGTGTGTGTGTGTGTGTGTGTGTGTGTGTGTGTGTGTGTGTGTGTGTGTGTGTGTGTGTGTGTGTGTGTGTGTGTGTGTGTGTGTTTGAGAGAGAAGGGAGGACTTTTGGATGGACTCCACAGTATGAATCTGTCTGTTGTGGCACAGAGCCTGAAGCCTCTCTCTGATCCAAAACACTAACAGGCACCACAAACCGGAGCTCGGTAAATTGCAACAAGAGGAGAGAGAGCCATCTTTTCTCACTTTTTTGCAAGACCTAACAGTTATTGAAAGCCACCCACTCGCCTCTTTTTATTACCACTGATGTCTTGTTGCTAATTTGTTAAACACAAGTCGAGCATTTGCTCTATTTAAACCAGGGGCCCGAGTGCATTACATTTCACACTCTGCACAAAACTGTAGACGCTGCTGCACTAAAGCTTCTTTCTGACAACCTATTTGTCTACCAGAAGATGGAAAGTACAGGTCAAGAATGATGAATGGATCACTAATGTGGAAGGTGAACAGCTGTCAGAATGAGTGAGATGACAGCAGGTGGGGCGACTTAATAAAAGAAAACTAGAAACAGTGTTGAGGCCAGAAGATACAGTTGGATCAGGTTGTTCTGGGTACCTGAAAGACAGATTTGAAACAAACATGTAAGATGTGACATTTTTGTGTAGTGAATTTCTCACAACACCTGTGCCGCAGTGCACCTCGGGATTTATAGAGGCGAGGAGACTTCACCACATATTCTCAAAATCGGGGAAAAGAAGAACGGATTTCAAGACCATTCTAAGCACTCTTTGAATTTGGACAGACTTCATTGCGGCGCTGTGACGTCACTGGTCTTAAAATCCAACCTCATGAGCCCTCATGGCTTACAGCCATTGTTTTACAATTATTATTGTCACATTATGCTGGTTATTCATATATATTAAAGGCTTATCCATAAGAAATGTCGCCATCTCTGCATCACTTTAGATAATTAACTGAGAGGCACTCAAATCAAATTACACGGGGCTCTACGAGATAGGGGGTTTAGCAAAAACATAACACATTTCCTACATTATACACTTTACGTGGTAAGATTACAGCTTCTAAGGATTTCTAAAAAATATATACAGTTCCTAAAAGAGGGAAAACTCCCGATTGTTGCTTTAAAGAGACTATAAGGCAGGGGTGTCAAACTCAAATTCACACGGGGCCGAAATGAAACTCTGGGACGGAGTCGAGGGCCAAACTTAATATTTTTTGAAAAAGTGACGGCAAATTTGCACATTTTCTTTATCAACATATATGCAATTTTGAACCTTTAAATTTGGAAACAAACTTATTTCTGCATTAACACTGAATGTGGAGTAACCAAATTACACACGAGCAAGTCAGTTTTAAATAAAAGGCATCAGTGGTATTCATTACTTGTGGTATAATCAGCTTTTTATAAATCTATTCAGGATTTATGTTTTCTTGTTTATTAATTTTTCTTATTTTTTATTCTCCTTTTTTTCTCCTGTAATAAGTGTCATCGCTGCTGTGACGTCTAGCTTTCCCCACTGAGGAACAATAAAGGGATTTTCTATTCTATTCATCTATCTGCAGCCTTTCCACTTCCTGTTTACTGTAGGTTAAATCTTTTCTCACGGGCCAACAACAAAATAAAAATATCATTTTATCTTAAATGAAAATGCAACATCTCACCTGTTAACTTTCATGTTTTGGAGCAGAAAAAGCATAAAACCAACATATTTAAAGCCCAGTTTGTTCCACTGGTTGACTGTGATGCTCACCTTTTCCAGCAGATACCTGCATCATGGGGTTGATCTGAGCTGAGGAGGAGACTCCTGTTGTTTTGTTCATCTTCATCATAATAATGACAACATAAGATGACAACAGGTGCTCACATAGGTTTGTGCTGATGAACATGTCTGAGCAGCTTGACCACGTTGTTGTGTGTCGGGGAGGAAACACAACCAAAGAGTCATGCTGGTTTGAGCGTGGCGCTGCTCGCTGGAGTTATATCAACTCTGTCTGGACGTTAGTTGGAAAACTTTCTCTTTAAGGCATGAACACATTACTGAGCGGCTAGAATCTTCGTTTCTGGGCTTCAACGTCAGAAAATAGCTGAGTGAGAGGAGTGTAGTTTGTCCGAGACAGCGGAGCTGACCCAACTACCCCTGACTGCCTTGGGCTGGAAAAAAACACAAAGGAGGGGGCGCGCCGCCTCCGCGCTGACGCCGCAAAGCATCATGGCAGTTGAAGTCTTTGCAGTAAAATCGGCCAGCGGGCCAGTTTTAATATATTTTTGATATTTATCTCGCGGGCCACATAAAAATGCTCCGCGGGCCGCATCTGGCCCGCGGGCCTTGACTCTGACATATGTGCTATAAGGAGTTTGAATTTTTTCATGCTCGCGATTGCCCCCTCAGGCTAAACGCGTAACTACAGCTCAACAGTAATGAGGCATGCATGCTGAACGTGCACACTCCTGAACAAAAACAATAGCTGAGTCAGTCCTGTAACGGTGCAATTTACAGCTTTAGACTATTCTACACAATTCTAATAAATTGGACAAACAATGTACTTTGATGTAGACCTGCTAGACAAGTAGCCTAAAAAATGTTTCAACTATCATAAATGGAAAGTCCCCGGCTTGCTTTGAAAGCATCAACCCTTTTCCCCCTATTACTATTTTATTATTTAAAATGATTAATTAGTATGATTAAAATGGCCCAAATTGCTTTGATGTGTAAAACAAATTCTACAAGTACAAATAGTGATATTATGGCAGATTGTCATGTTCTGTGTCCCTTTGTTCCCCAGCCCCCTCCTGTTCCTACTCCAGGCTCTCCTCTTGTGTCCTCCTAGTCACTCCCTGGTTTTCCTAGTTGTCTTCATATTAGTCCTCCTCACCCATCTGGTTATTAGTGGCTTATTTTTGCCCTCTGTCTTTTAGGTTTAGTTAGATCCATGTTTTATAGGTTAATGTTTATCTGCCCTCCTGCCAAGCTCTTTCTCTTCCCATTTAGTTAATTGATTCCATGTTTCTCCTCAGCTCACACTCCTCACACCTGTTTCCCTGACTACCTCCCTCTGTGTTTAAAAGCCTTGTCTTGTCACTCTGTGTTTGTAGACCCTTTGTTTTGTGTTTGTAAAAGGGTCTGTTAGTTCATTGCATTCGTCAGTGTGTTTCTGTCCTCCTCGTGTCTTCCTAGTCTGTGCTCATGAATGAGTTTCTGTTAGTTTTGGTTCATTCAGTAAGATTAAGTTTGGTTAATTTTTTTAGTGCTTTTGGACTTTGGCACATCCTCCTTTAAAATAAATGATTTATTTCTGAAGACTTCTCCTGCCTTGAGTCGTTCTGGGTTCTGCATTTTGGTTTCCACCTCCCCCATCCTGAACGTGACACCTGCCCTCCTCATTCTCACAGAATCTCTGTCACCTTTGTGCATTACCAGCATTTTCTTGAACAGGGCTTTTTCCCCTCCTCCACTTCTCTGCTGTTTTTTCTCTCCATCTAGATCGTGATTATAACGGTGCACACCGGTGCACCGAGAAACTGGGAGCAGGTGTCTCATGATATAACCATCCCGTGTCACTAAAGAAAATTCTGATGAGCCACAGCGCTGCGTGTTAACGGGACGGTAGATCAAACTCCTGCTGGCTTTATTTGCCGAATGCAGGAAGGGCCAAAGTGCCTGACGGCTGCCGAGCCGTAGACTGCAGGTTGACGCCTGCGCCATCTCTAGTAGAGGCGTGAATCTGCAGCAGCAGCGTGCATAAATCAGCGGCCTCCAGCTCTGCAGTTGTAGCTGTATCGTCGGCCCGGCCGAGAAAGGTTTATGTCCTTGTGCACATGCGCAGATTATCATTCTCTTTCCTTGCTCCTGGAAGTACGATTCGGAGCGTAAATGGTTTCTTTGTTGCTAATCTGCAGTGAATATCTATAAGACATTTCTTCAGAAAGTAGCAAAGGGTCCTCAGAAATATTGCTAGGATTGTCGCTAGGCGCTAGGAGCAGCGACAAAGTCGCTTAGTTGGCAACACTGCCTCTCGCTTTTCCGCTAAGCTACAGATAGCAAATTCTACGGGCTGTGCCTGAGCGTAAACGCGCATGATGTCATCACGTATGACGCTGCCTCTGGAAGGCACTGGGGATGCAGGCTTGTTCGACCCGAACATGCTCTTTTTCTGTGATTTTACAGGAATACAGAGGCAATCCCAGTAAAAACGTCAGGGATCATTCTACAGGACCAGGGCATTGCAGGAGAATGTATGAGATATAAATTTTAAATTTAATATATTGGTTGTTAAACTTCCTTAACGTCCTTTTGAAGATCTCATTCACTCTAACAAATTTCCTTTTGGAAATATGATCGGTCATTCTGAGTTGCATATGCATGCAGGGCCGGCTTTGGCGACAGGAGACACAGGCGGCCACCTGGGGTGCCATCTGATGGGTAGGGCACAAAAATGAAAAAATAAAAAGTTTCTTACATTTATGTTTGTAATATGAAATGCACTCTCTACATTCTCAAAATTCCCCTCTGAAATGACATTAAATTAAAACATCAATATTTAAATTCTAATGATCTGGCTGCATGATGAGCTCCCACTTGGGCCACCGCTCTGATGCATTTGACCGTTAAGGGTGCCGTAGATCATGTGCGTGGGTAGCACTGTAGGACATCCTGTTGTCGTCGGTCGCGTTTAAACTTTTGATATTTTACAATGAAAAGAACACCTAAGCCATCGGGATCAGTATTCCGAAAGCGAAGGAAGGAGGAAGAAAAAAAAAAATGGGCCCAAAGCAGAGGTATGTAGACTTTATAAATTTGGCAAAGGAACTTTTTGAGTTACCATTGTAGCTAACTGCCTCACGCACGGTCCACGGACGGACCCTCGCTAGCTGTTTACATACACAATACAGTATCTCATAACTTTAACCAATTAATTTTACTTTTGAATCGTCGTGTCCAGATGCAGTGAGACAATATCTGCAGCCACACAGGCACCTGTTGACACCACGAGGTGGGACTGTCTTCTACACCTGTTGAGTCTCACTGTGAAGATGAAGAATGTAAGATTTATTTTTACCGTTTTTTTTTTTTGGAGTATGATTGCAGCCTTTTTATGAACTTCGATTCAAGTTTTAAGTACACATACAATATGAATTTAATATTTTCACATCAGAAGAACGCTAGGTGTGGGTGTAGCAAAATTTCAACTTTGTCAGACACATCGGGCGGGCGGCACCGCCACGGCCGTGGCGGGGACTCCCCCGCTGCCGCCGGTCCCGCGTCGGTGTTTCCTTGTTTAATAAATGAAATCCTCAGAGTGCCTCAGATCACCGGTTCTTCTTCCTCATATTCTACAATTTATTTGATGCTGAAGAGCACCTGAGAGTGAGACATACCGTAAATCCTCTAATACAGGCCCGGGCCTTTATTTGACTCAAGCTCATCAAGCTCCAGGCCTTTATTGGAAGGAGGGCCAGTATTAGAGGCAGGCCTCTATTTCTAATTGAGCAAAATGAACTAATGGTTCACTGGAGTTTTTGACAATTAAAATTGCGCCCACATTTTCAAAGTTAAACACATTTCTTTTAACAACGGTAGTTTCTGCTTCAGTCCTCTCCCCCCTCCCCCTGCGCAGCAGCCGCAAACTCACTGATGCGCCTGCAGCCTCTCGGAGTTCCTGCTGCTCTAAACATTAAAATAATTATTTCATTTTCTGTTCCTCACTTCTGATTACCTTCAATGGTGTCTGTTTGTTGCAACCACCAGGTACAAAATTAACTTGTTTTTATTTGACTATTTTTCTGTCCTGTCTGTTTATTATCTTCCTGCATCTCCTCTCAATCCTAAAGAAAAACTGCTACCTGGGTTCATATATATTCACCTCATGAGTTACCTTTGAACTGCAGTTCTAAAAGATCTACCGACCGCAAAAACAGCAGAGCGCTTGCTGTTTGGCGGCTGTATCAGTGATCAGTGCGTCGGAGGACAAGGTGATGCGCGCAGCGCCCCGCTCCACAGCATGCAGTGAAACGCATCAGGCGCAAATAAAAGACAGAAAACATTAAAGGAAATGAACTGACATGAACGATCGCGTGTTAAATTAGTTTTTGAGGTGGCGACACCTGATTGTTACTGTGGCTGTGCTCAGGAGGCAGATCTACCGACCGCGAAAACAGCGGAGCCTTCCCTGCTTGCCGGGCGCATCAGTGATCTGTGCGTCGGAGGACAAGTTGATGTGCCCCGCTCCACAGCAGCGATACACATCAGGCGCAAATAAAAGACAGAAAACATTAAAGGAAATGAACCGACATGAACGATCGCGTGTCAGTACACGGTCTGGCACAGCGCGTTGCCCCCCCCCCCCCCCCCCCACCCCCGAGCGCAGGAGCTTGTCACCTGCTGACAGCACGCTGCTGTCTTTTCCGAGGGCTGCATCTTGCCAGTCATTATCACGTGACAGCGACTAGTCGATGACAGGCATAACAAGTCACTACAGTAATCCCTCGTTTATCGCGGTAGATGCGTTCCAGACCTGGCTGCGATAGGTGAAAATCCGCGAAGTAGGGACTCCCAGCATGCCCCTCGTGGGGATTCCCTCCACGTTGCACCTACGTCACAAACCGCGGCTATAAACGGAAGTCGCCTTTCCAGCTCACCACTCAGTCATCGTTTCTTCAGATTCATGATCAGAGTTTCCAACCTACCGATCAATCCAACGAACAATCATAGTAAGTTATCTTACTTACTTCTGGAAAGCCCGGCATTTCCGTGTCACTTCGTTGACGCTCGAACGCTCGGGGGTTTCCTAGATCAGCCGGCGTTTCACCGACGCTATCACTTCCGCGTCTGTGAAACCACACTCCCTATTGAATTATCGTATGATCACATTCTCTTTTTGTGGGTAAAACTCAAGAAAAAAAATTTTTTTACTTGTTTTTTTTTTGTTTTATTACAAAAAGTGCATTTTATGATGAAATTGATGAAAAAAACAAGAATTTCTTGATATTTCGCATAGAAAAATACCGCGAATCAGTGAAAAATACCGCAAATCTGCGAATTCCCCCTGAAAAATGCTCCAAAGAAAAAATCTGCGAAGCAGCGAATCCGCGATGAACGAACCGCGAAGTAGCGAAGGATTACTGTATAGTGAAGTTGACTAGTTCATACACCCCCTACTGCTGCTCTCCAGAGTGTTCTGCAGCATAATCAGCACGTTCTCTTTGAACTTGATAGTGTAATGACCTGGCTGGGGTTGTAAGCCAGGTGCATTCTGGGTATTGTGTTATATGTGTTTCCTATCGTTCTGCTAGTTCCTATGTGCTGATTTGCGTGTTGTGTGAGTGTTATGTAAGCCACAGGGAAGGTGATGTGCGTTCTGTGGAGGGGTTGAATTAGCATGGTTAACTGACACCGTGACTCTGTGTGGTAGGAGCGTGATAGAGGATCGTGTCTGTAGCGTTACAAAGTATTGAAGAAAAAGCCCAATAAAGGTCCGCGTGAACCTCTACTGTCTCCTGCTGGTTGATTTGGGGACTATAACCCTGCCGCTGGGACGCTCATACTTGCCTGTCACCACATTCCACCCAGCCACAATAAGAGACCGGCCATTATTTACCTCCGCTGACTCCGACACCGGCCAAAATTGGAGACCCGGCCTTTAATTGAATACTGGCCTGTATTAGAGGATTTACGGTAAGTTTTTTCAAATACTCCCCATGGATGCGCTCACGTCCACCTGTTTTTGATAATTTTATTCATGTTTTCATAGAACAGATTAAAAAATGATCAGTAAAATAAAAAGTCCAGTAACATTAAAATAATGAAAAGCATCACTGCAAATGACTGAGGAATATTGAATGTGAAAGTGGCACTGCTCTTAAGTAATTCATGCATCAGAGGGTTAAGTTGATTTGTGTGTGTGTGTGTGTGTGTGTGTGTGTGTGTGTGTGTGTGTGTGTGTGTGTGTGTGTGTGTGTGTGTTTATTTTCTCACAGAAGATGAACCCAACAGCAGCAGACTCGGTGCTCCAATCCAGCAGCCTGAAGAGACACCATCATCAGCTTCAACAGATGTCTGTGAACATGTATGAGCTGCTGGCCCCATGGATCCTGCTGACTGGCCACAGCAGTTGAACAAAATGGAAAGTAGAACTTTCTTTATGATGACACTTTGATATTTGAGTTTTGCTTTTGATTGCACAGTTTAATGCTGCTGTTGATTTTGCATCCCCCCAATGACATTTGCACAACATTTTGAGTTGTTGGTTATTGTAATATTCTCAGGTTACTTATCTTTCAAGCTTACATTCATTGCTCAGGCTGTTGACTTTAAAGAGTTGCTGTATGAATATTTACAATAAAAAATTAGTAACGAAGGAATAACTGTGGAGTTGCTTTTTCCAATGTGTGGTTGGTGGGTGGACTTGGGTTTGGGTGAGAGGCGTGCGGGCAGGGGGGGGGGGGGGGTGCGCAAATGGGCAGTCTCGCCTTGGGCACCAAATTACCTAGAGCCGGCCCTGTATGCATGCTGAACAGGGACATTTTCTTCAACCCCATTGCCTTCATTAGTCGCGTAAAGGAAACAGAGAAGAAAACTATTGAGTCAGGAAAAGCTAGTCTCTTCTAGGTCACAGGGAAAGTAGTATTCATGGCCTCGCCCACTGCGGCTTGTGTCCCAGGAAGGAGAAAGTAAAAGCCAGAGGTGTGGCCAAGTCACTGCTTTGCAAGTCACAAGTCTTTCCAGTCAAGTCCAAGTTAAACCAAGTTCAAGTCGAGTCCAAAGTCAATGATGTGGAAGTCCAAGTAGTCTGAGTCCTTATCTTTGAATTTTCAAGTAATAATCAAGTCATCTGTCAAACTTCTATTTAATGACAATGGTAATAAATACATTCTGGACATAAAGCTTCTTAAAGCTTAATTTATTTGCTCAAACAAGCAGAAAGTGCCACTGAAACTGATAATAAACAAAGTGCTGCTGCATTTAGCAGTACAAGATCAAACCCAGGACCAAGAATGATTTATGATTTTTGTCCATGTCGTGCCACTTTTGTGCTAAAATATCAAATATTCTCAAGTCATCATCAAGTCAACAGAAGCAAGTTGATGTATGTCACAAGTCATTGGCGTTCAAGTCCAAGTCAAGTTGTAAATCTTTATAGATTTCATCAAGTCAAGTCAGAAGTCATTAAAATAATGACTCGAGTCTGACTCAAGTCCAAATCATGTGACTCGAGTCCACACCTCTGGTAAAAGCTAACTATTAGCAACACTACAACATGGTGGAGCACATTCAGGCTTCTGATATTTGTTGAGATAACACATCAATGTTGCAACTTTTACCCAAGATAAAACCACATATGTTTTATAGTATTCTAAATTGTTTTAGCAAATGCAGTAGGGATGTAAATAGTTAACTGGTTAACCGGTGAATTGCTGTTTAATGGCTACAATAACCTGTTAACTCATTCATTGCCAATGACGACTAAATTCGTCATTTGCATTTTTTTTACTGTGTGGGCATCGGAACGAGCCCCTGCACCATGAGAACAAACATCTCAACTCTAAAGCCGATCTTCATCCATATACGTCACACGTCACATGATCAGGAAGCAGAAAATCTATGTGTTAGGAGATCGTTGTGGGCCGCTGCTGTAAAAAAAAAGTGAGGCGCGAACCGGAAAAGCTTCTGCCGATCACAATTCAACAACAGATTATGAAAGAACGTATAACGCTCGAATCGCGCAGATTCTTCCTGATGTAAGAGGTGAGACTCCGCTTTGTTTTGGTTGTTTTGGCGTCGACATCATCCTACCGCAACGTTCTGTGACTCTTAAAAAAACAGTAAAAATGGTGAAAAACAATGGCAGCGAAGGGCTTTACTGATCAGGAAACGGCTGGCAGCGAATGAGTTAAACAATTCTGGAAAACATGCATCCCTAAAATGCATCGAAAGAGACACGTTGATGCTAGTCAATCAGAGGCGAAGCCTTTGCATATCACGCACATTAAAGAATAAGATTTTCCATCCTACAGTTCTCCGCCGGCCCACTCCTCTGACAAATTTAAATACCTTCAAACAGGAGCTCAAAAGCTTTTTTAACAGAAAACCATTATTATTGCCAATAATTTACTGGCTCTCATGTAACTTATGGCTACAATGTGGTATTCATTTTTATTTGATATCTGAAAATCACCTCGAGACTCTTCAGTTTGTGTTTAATACCAGCTTCACCTTTAGGAACTACCTATCTACAGATCCTATCATTGAATGTGACTCTCAAGAAATGTCTGAAAGGTTTCTCCACTGCGAAGGCAGATATGATGATGTGAAACTCTCAGTACTCACCAAATTGATAAAAACTATTTTTATCTCCAATTGGCCTCACTACAGTTTATATATTAGCTACTCAATCCCACGCCAATCCTACCAAACAAACCCATAATTGCACCACTTGACATTTCAGATTTTATTATTTTGTGAATCCTTAAAATGATTGTCAGTCTATCATGAACAATGGAGTGCTTACAAGGCCTGAAGGCCTGTCCTTGGACCTGCAAAAAACAAACAATCTGGCTTTTTTAGTGTCCTAACAGGGTCAGCCAAAGCTTTTCATTTTCTGGGATCAGACTTCTGTAACACTGCTTTCTGGTCATCCCAAGAAGAGTATATCACTCACCTTCAGCTGCTTCAGAGCTCAGCTGCAAAACTGCTGACTAAGACCAGAAAGAGGTCACATCACATCTATTTTAAAGTCTCTGCATCAGCTCCCAATGTGTTTCAAAACTGAGATTTAATAATAGATTCAATTCCAATAAAAATTAAATTCAAAGCGTCTTGATCTTACTAAATATTCTCTAAGTGGTTATAATGTTATGGGCCAGTATGGGCCAGACGTCCAACGAGTCTCCAGCTGACAGCTTTCACCATGCCACACAAAAATCATCACTGTAATACTTCACTTTCACAACACAATCAATATCAACTCCCTCCATTATTTGTAAACACTGTTTTAAAAATAAGTGTCATTTTTCTCTCTGCATTGGAAAAATCTACACTGTCTGAGCTTTTGTCACCTTCATCAATAAACCACAGAAGCTTGTCTGGGGCTTGTTTCTTTAAAATTACCAATTCGGCAAATCCTATATGGCTGAAATCTATTTACTGATTTAAATGTTTGCAGTTTAATAAAGACTAAATTAATGGATTTCCACACATGATTGTGGCAGATGTGGCTATCGACATATTTCCCCTTCAACTCACCTTGATGTTTACTACAACCAAACTTGGCTTTTTCCACAGATACCGATATTTATTTTTCCATCAGGCAGCACCAGCAGGAGAGAGAGAGAGAGAGAGAGAGAGAGAGAGAGAGAGAGAGAGAGAGAGAGTGTGTGTGTGTGTGTGTGTGTGTGTGTGTGTGTGTGTGTGTGTGTGTGTGTGTGTGTGTGTGTGTGTGTGTGTGTGTGTGTGTGTGTGTGTGTGTGTGTGCTTCTACGTGTTCCCTCTTGTACATTTTGAGCAGTGTTGTGTCATTCTGTCAGCACGTAGGAAAGTCATGACTCAGCAAAATCTGAGTGTTAGCGTATGTGTGAAAGATCAAATTAACATGTCGATAATTCATCTCACCTTAAAAATGAAGAAATATTAATACCACACAGATTGAACATAAATATCTATTACATTCAAAAGATAATCCATTGCATGACACCCTTTATCTACAAAGTCCTTAATTTTTAATCCAGGTGTCGGATATTATTCCCCTCCAAACAATTTACCTTCTTTTACCTCAAAGACACAATGAAAAAGGCCAAAAACAAACTAGCCCGCAGTCCTGCTTTCTTCACGTTGAAGGTACATGTCACATCTATAAGGTGTACTCTGTACAAATATCCATTTGTCCCAATCACTGTTTCTGCTCTTAATCAATTTTTACCAATCATGGCAGATTTTAAAATGGTATTATGGTGGTATTTGTGTTGATATGAGTGGGTTACACCTTGAGGAATGTTTACTGCTGCTGGCCATCAAATTTATCCATGAGGAAAATAAAGAACTAGACTAAAACTAACTGTTCGCACCCTTGTGTGACCAAAATTTTCAACAGCCAAGCCAAGGTATTCATCAGATGTGAAGGGTGCCAAAGGTAAAATCTGTAAGGCCATTCAGCCCTTTAGCTCTCTCCATAAACATGTAGGATTAAATTTGATAAATGTAGGGGTTGTATGATAGAAGGCTATTTGATAATAAATTTTAAACTAAGCTTGCTATATTTTCTTAAAGGTGTAATAGGTAAAAATTACATCCTGTGGTCAAATTAGGGTACTGCAATCAATTTTCCTTAGCAATAAAATTACTTTCTTACTGCAATTTGTTGAGTTTCGTGACCGTTGATAGTTATGGATCCGTACCAGAAGATTCTTGATGACAAACAAAGACGAGTCATACACAGTAAATTGATAAGTAGATAAATACATTGTTATATCTTGTGTTAGCTTTTGGGTGTTTTACGGTAGGGAGCACTTACTACACTTATTACAGTAACATTTCTCCGGCATAACAGGAAGGGTGGGTCTTTTTTAACATAGCAAAAGTGTCATTTTTACCTTGTTTATACCGATATTTCAATTACCACTGTAGCTTTCTTCAGAGTCTTGCTGCAAAAAGAAAAAAAAGAGGAAGTGTGGTTGTTTGAAGTCATGCTGTTAGCTTGCTGTTATAATTCTGAACGACTCATTAAAGGAAGTAAAACCCCACAATTCTGTCCTTACTCACTTCACACATACATTTGACTGTAATATTGAGTTGCTGGTAATTGAAAAAGTAGCTTGAGATATTTTTAGAGCCAACTATTTCCTTCTAATTAACCTTTTTTTTCCGGAACTGCGCTGCTCTGGGCGGCTGCATGTTGGAGTAGCTCTGTTGACTATATGTAAGTTATGCCTTTTCTTGGACATTTGTTCTTCTAGTTTCTCAAGAAAAACTGTATTTTTTGGAGATTTTACTTTTCTGTTTCTGGTGCTGTGAAGCTTGGAGGATTTTTACTGTTATTTTTTTAGCTTTTTTCACTTTTTGAGCATTTGTTATGATGCATAACCATGGCAACAAGCTGGTTTACAATCGGGAGCAGCTGATTAACATTGGAAAGGCTGAAATAATACCTCAACTGAAGCCACAAATCCCACATGAGCTAAAAAGCAAGAAGCGTGGGTGCAGAGCGGGAGCAAAACAGAGACAGAGAAAGAGGAAATTCAAACCATCTCTTCCATCAATCATAATGGGCAATGTGAGATCACTGGCCAACAAGATGGAGGAACTCCAAGCCCTTTCAAGGACTCAGCCAGAGTTTCGGCAGTTTCAGAACTGCTGGAGGACATAATGCAAAGAAGGATTCTCCAAAGAATCAAGAAAATGATGGACAACCCTGAGCATTCTCTTCACAAGCCTTTCCGACAACGGAAGAGTGTCTTCAGTCAGAGGCTTCTTCAGTTTCGCTGCAACACTGACCGCTACTGGAGATCCTTCCTGCCAACAGCCATTGTAATGTACAATAACTCTTCGATGACTTGATTATTATTATTCTGAGCTACTACAGCAATCAATTTCCCTCTGGGATTAATAAAGTATTTTTGAATTGAATTTGAATTAGCATTGTTAGCCCAACGTTAGCATCTCGCATGTTTCACCCAATATCAGAATAAGACAAAAAGAGGCCGTGGCTTCTAAGGGGTACAAGACATAACTTTTGGGTCATTTCTGTTTATTAGCTTTGATTCTATAAACAAATCTGGAGAGTTTTGTCTCCCTGTGTCTAATTACAAGATCAACTTTAATGTGGCACACTTCTACTTCCTGAAACAGACACACCGGAGCTTGTTTCCCCAGAGTATGACTTACAAGGTACTCATTCCTACTAGAGACCACTGCAGATGTTTTGATTAAACAAGTGATTCACACCTTTAAGTTGTCCAACACATGCTAAAAAACAGGATACAAACACACAGTGGCAGACATAAAGACATTCTCTGTAGAGGAAAATGAAAGGGTAACAGCAGTACATGCATTTTCAATTAGCCACATACCAAGACTACGTCTGTGGCAAAAAATGAAATGACAGGAGGAAAAACAGGTATTATCAAGAATAAACACACACACACACACACACACACATAAAGAGGCTCAAACTTGACTTGACTGGTTAATTTTCTGCCTGGATGGCAGGCAAGTTTGTCAGTTCAAGGTGCCTGCGTCAGTATGTAGATGGGTCTCTTGCCTGACCTTGGTGTGATTATGCAATATGGATCAGGTTTTACAGCAGAGGGCCACTATGGGAGCTTAATGGCTGCTGACAAAGCATATTGATCACTACAGAAGGAAATAGCATGTCTCCCTGCAGTGTCATGGTGTCTTAGCTTGACATGAATATAGATTCTAAAACAAATATGCTTCTAGGAACTGGACAAACTGTGACAGCAACATATTTAAGATTAAGATTTAAGTTGGCTACGTAAAGGTTTTGTGCATACTTTTGTTACAGTTGTCTGTAACTTCATTTAAAATAATTGTTTTCTTTCAAACTCCTCTACAAATGCAAAGGAAAGTAATTAGAAAATGTTTTATTCAAAAGTGACGATTAAGGCATTTCATGTGTTCATTTTAGCAGTGGTATCCATTTACAGAAATTCTACAGTGAAGCACTCCATCCAGCTACAAGAGTAAGACCATTGACTGGTAAAGGGGAAAACATTAGTTATCTTGTCACAAAGGCACCAATGGGATGTACTAGGAAGCAACAAAACATCGGAACTTTGTGTTGAAGAAATAAAACACAAAAGTCTAAATGGAAGAAAAAGTCATGATGTGAGGCACTCCAAATAATTATTTATTATAATATAAGCCGACACGTTTCAGTCGCATGTGTCACGTTTAGGAGAGGAGGTTGGACCCAGGATGCAGAAGTACCCAGAACGACTCAAAGGCAGGAGAGGTTTTAAGAAAAACAATTCCTTTATTTAAGAGGATGTGCTGAAAAAAGTCCAAAGCACAAAATAAGTAGCCTAGTGAACTAGACCAAATTCTTGCTTTGCAAAGTTTGGTCTAGGAACGCTCCACTGGAACCTCTGGAACCCCTAACAGCATTCTGGCTGGCCAATCACGGCTCTCTAGAGGGGTTTCAAAAACAAAGAGCTGTGATTGGTCCATAATGGTGGGCCAATCATAGTGCTCTTTCTGCTTAGTGAATAAATCACAGAGCTTTATCCACTTTGTGGGCCAATGAGGGCACTCTATATGCCTGGTGGGTGGGATGATGCAACAGAGTGAAACAAGGGCTGTGTCTCAATTCAGGGACTGCATCCTTCGTCGGCCGGATTCGTCGGCCGGTGACGTCACAGCGCCGCGACTTGGCCTGTCCCAATTCGAAGACTCCTTCAAATGCGGTCAACGAATTCAGCCTTCTTTTCGCCTGTATGAAGGATGGGTTCGGTGTATCCTTCAGTGGTTTACATTTCCCAAGATGCCTTGCGGGCCGGACGGCAGAACTTTTAAAAACAATGGCGGACAGTGAAGTGGGAGCTGTCGGAGAGGATTGCGCATATAAATGTCAGTATAAACTTGAAAACTGTTAGGTTAAGGGCTTTTTGTGATACATGAACGTTATTTTAGTTAGAAATGTTACAGTAAAAGTGCTTGTATTGCGGTCTCGGCTCGTATGTTCGGCCGCTCGGTGTCATACTTCTCCCGCTACGTTTTCCCCCTGATTTTAATAGGAGTTTGTATTTTAAGGACAAAAGAGAAAACCACGGACTTTATTAAGCTTAGGACAGAGATGGACCACATGTTCACTGGAGCAAAGTATTTGGCGGCTGTGGCATGGAGGTACAATAACATCTCATATTTTAAAAACTTGTTTGAGTTTAGTTTTTTCTGTGAAAACATGAAAGGAATAACCTGTTGTCCTCTTTCCTCTGTCTTTTCTCTTCCTGTTTCTTTTCTTACATGTTTGTTAAGACTATTTTGGAGAAAATGGGCATCCAGGGGAAGGTGGCAGCGATGACCAGCTTCTGGAGCTGATCAGGGAGGACATGAGGCTGCAGAGGGAGGCAGAGCAGCAGAGGGCACAGGAGAGAAGGAAGAACTTTGACAGGCTTTTTACTTTGCTAGAAAAAATGGTTAAGGAATATTAAACATGTACATATAAAAGAAATATCTAAATAAAATCAGTTCTGCATTAAACTCTTGAATTTTATTTTTGTTTACAAATGAGAATTGTTTACTAGAGGGTATCCCGCTGGGTCTTGAAAAGTCTTAATAGGTGATAAATCGGTTTTGGTCAAATTAAGACCCTTAGAAAGTATTAAAAACTATGATCACATCTTTGCTCAGGCTCAGCTTGTCGAAAGTATTTTCTCTCAATTAGCTCTCCAACAGTCAAGGAAATGATTAAAAAGCTAAATAAAACTTCGAGCTCCATCGTTTAAAGTTCCTTCTCCCTTCTGCTCAGCGGTTCCACGGTTGTTAGGTGACGGAACGTTCGCCGAGGGAGTGGCGGTAATTCATGAGGGCTAGGCCTGTCCAAATTCACAGCGTTAACATCTAGTCAACTCGGCCGACGGAGGACCCCGCCCACGTCAGCCGAGTAGACTGGTCCTTCGAAGGATGTAGACCCTGAATTGAGACACAGCCAAGATGGCGACAGCTCGTTTGAAACAGCTTTTACATCAATTTTGGACTATTGGAACTTGGCTTCATTAGAATCAGGAGCAGATAGATGTATTTAAGTGCTTTATTGAAAGAAAAAATTATGTTTTCTCCTTCAACTGCAGGCTGCCTCATTTACCGATAGCTGTTGCGGTGAGTATGTCACATTCATTGTCCAGTAGCATGCGGAGATCAGATGAAAGACAATAGTAGAACCCGCCCCACAACCGAAAGCCGTCGATGGAGCGTTGCCAGATTATATAATACATTTATTTAGTCTGGCTTGCCAGGCTACAAAATAAGACTAACACTCAAAAACTAACTGAAAACTCAAAATTAACAAAGCTCACACATGAGCATGGACTCGGAGCGACTGGAGAGGGGACCGACCAACGCAACACATACGACAATGACCCAACAAACACTGAAGGACAAGACAGGCTTTTAACACAAGGAAAGCAATCAGGGGAACAGGTGACAGGTGTGAGGAGTGAGGCCTAGAGGGAGGACAGGTGAAATCAATAAACTAAATGGGAAGAGAAAACCAAGCAGAGGGGAAGATAGAATAGAATATAATAATAACATAACCTATGAAAACACTAAATAACTAAACCTAGAAACTAAGGGCAAAGATAAACAACTAATGACAGGAGGAGTAAGGGAGACCAATTAACAAGTGGGGAAGGACACAAACACTAAAGGGAACTAAGAAAATGAAAAGCTGAACCCATAGAAAATAAAACTACAGAGGGGTGACTAGGGGAGACCTGAGAAGCTGGGAAACACCAGGAGACACATGAGGAGAACGCAGAGGACAAACAGGAGGGAGCTGGGGACCAAGAGGACACAGAACACGACAGCATGTGACCTTCTTCAGGGCATCTTCAGGCCAGAGTGTCTACTCCTGCTGCTGCGACTGGTATTAAACTGGTGCAGGTGCTGAAAATTGATAATTCAACATAAATCATTCAAACCTAAGGATAAGATCAATAGGTTTTCCTGTTCTCTACATAACATGTCTGTTACAACTGCAGTGGTAGTGCAGTTTGTGCTAGGAATGCAGGGTTTGCAGTTCACTTTCAAGTTTTCAATGAGCAGCTGAGAGCAATGACGTTGCTGATGAATAATGAAGAAAGAGTCAGCCTCTGAGACATGCTGGTAGGTGAAGATGGTGATTAAAGCAGCCTGCTTCGTCCCCTCCTCTAGTCTGCTGCCACATGCAATATGCCAATGAGTCAACGCTACTCTACATTACGCTCCACCAGACAAGCACTTACACACTTTCATTCATCCAGCCATCCAGATGCTTGTCTGATACTTTCACAGGAAGCAATGATTTCTCTAAATGTTTGTGATTCAGATCAGTCTATAATTCCTGCAGTCAGTGAGTGAGTGAGTAGCGGCTGCTGCTCTGACTGTACGACATGGAGAACACTCACTGAAACAAATTTAATAATCTCTTTTCCCTGGATCATGACCATGTCCTCTTTGGCAGGAGCTGACTGTTCTGATCAATGAGAAAAAAATCAAGATGAAGTGGAGGAGGTGTGAAGAAGGACAGGACAAGTCAGACAGTATGAGTGTGAAACAATGGTTTTGCTGCTGGTATTTCCCAGGAGGCTCCAGACAGTAAAAACACGTTCCCATCTCCACCATTTGGAGGGGGAAAAGAAGGGATCTGTCACTGCAGCTGCTTGAATCAGACCAGCTCTGGGATGTCACTCATTCAGCACAAAGGAAGGACTTATATGGACAAGGGAAGAGGAAGTCAAAGATGAGTATAGGTGATTTTTGTGATGTTTTGAAGTCACGGTTCTGCAGTGCCAGGAGGAAATCTGGACAGCTTTCTCCAGGCTACAGAGGGTTGGAAGAAGGAGAGGTATGAATGACTTTCAATTTGATGGAAATGAGAGAGCTGGGGATGTGAATGGCAGGGAAATGAATGAGGAGAAAAGGAGGAATTTAGAGGGTGGAGTAGAGGGTAAAAAGGAAGAGATGCGGAAGAGAAGCAGGCAGGGATAGATACATGTGAAAAGGCGTAATTGGCAAGTGTGAAGATAAAGAGAAGCACAGAGGCTGGAAGAGGGCGGGTGGCATGACGTAGTCATAGTCTTTCTCCGAATCTCTCTTTTCCATCCTGCTTTCTCCATTAGGCTCCTCTGCTGCAGCGCAGACTTCAACAGCATACGTGATGAGAGAGCTAGGACAGGTCCCAAGCCTCCGAACACACACAATCAAATAAGGCAGGGCCAGGCTAAGTGTTGAGTCTGGCATCACTCCTGGACTGTTATCACTGGCACGCACGCACACATGCACACACACACACACACACACACACACACACACACACACACACACACACACACAAGGTTAAGCAAGGTTTACAAGCTCCAGTTTTAGACCATAAGATATTTGTTCACCATGAATAATAAAAGGAGAAAGCACAGTTGCAAAAATACATGCAGAACTTATTGTGATGTGGTTAGGTACAAATGTTATAGTATTCATGCAAATGCTGCTTTCTCCATTTTTATACCACATTACTTCATCTTCCCGGTTATGAAGGCAGATGACCTGACATATTTCCCTGCCTGAAATGAAAGTAAAAGAATGAGAGAGACACAACACGGATTAAAAGCTTCACCTTGTAATACCCGGCCCTTTGCAAATCATAGTGAATACACATCGTCTGCGCCGACCCTTCCCCCAAACTAAAATCACATACATACTAATACCCACGTACAAATCCACACAAAGATGCAGATTAAAATCAGTGCTGGTGGACATACAGCTGACCCTTTTTATAATTATTTCCCTGCAGTCAACTATTTACATTTATGAAAAACATTTCAACTCTAGCTATCCGACAATCAAAAATAATGAGACTGAAATGTAATCAGGGCCAACACTGTGCCTCTGTGTCCCTGTGAGGAGGTTGTTTCATCAGGGTTTTTGTTTCCTGAGCTCTCAGAGGAGCAGCGAGCCGTCGTGGGCTTTGGCATCCCACTTTGGCTACAGGATCTTAAGAGGAGGTTTTAATACAGCTGCTAGGAATTTAGCTGCATGGAAATATGAACACAAACCTGTTATGGGCTTACAGTGACCCACTGATGCAAACTCTTTGTAAAAATTATAGTAAAAAATATCTATTTTCTATATTATGTGATTTAAAACTTGTTAAGTCAGGATATCCCAATCCAATCTCTAATTACAGAATGGCCGGTATCATATTATTTTGGTGACCTTCAGCTCCTGATGTCTGGTTTTATATTAGCTGTGGGCTAAAATCACAGCAACTCTTTGCAGAAGTGAGGAAAATAAACAAGAGCAGGAGGTGAGCTAGAGAACAAATGCAACCCGTGGACTAATCAATGCTGAATCTTCTAAATAGGTAAAACATACTTTTGTTTTTTGTTTATTTTCTGCAGGTTATAGCAGAAAATACAAAAGCACACTGGCCCAAATATCTTTTATATCATAACAAAACCAGAGTTTAGCTGTCATGCAGCCAGAGTGATGAATCATCTGGGGAACTTTTCTACATTCTCCTTCTCCCCCTTTCAATCTCATTCTCTGCACTCATTTCAACCCATTGCTGGGGAATAAATTGGGAACGAGATTAGGACCTGGAATAACAGGTCTGAGCGAGAAGAGTGAGCGGCAGAGAGGAGTGAGCGCTCCAAAAGATGGGACGGTGTAATGCTTATCAAGGGTGAAGTCTGCTGCCAAAGTGTAGTTACATCACTGCAGGTCAGCGAGGCAAAGTGTAATCGTGATGGAGACGGGGAGGGGCACAGAGAGGAAGAGAAGAAGTGAGAGAGAGGAAGAGCAAAATGGAGAGGAGTGCAGAGTTAAACCAGATGTCAGCTTTTGAAAATGAACTCAACAATCTACGAGTTTAAAAACATGTCACAGAGAGCAAAGAAATAGCAGCAGTTTAAGTAAGAAAGACAGTAAATGTAGTGAATCCATCCAGAAACCCTGCAGTTGCGCACAAACAACAATAATCACCAAGAAAATGAAGTTGGGGCTGGATCAGTGCCTCGGTTACACAAGTACATCTGATTTATCAGGCGAACAGCACAGTCTTCCCTTCTTCAATCCATTTCACTTCCTTGCGTTAACCACTGCTCCCCCTACTTCTCTCTACAAATTATGTAACCTGGGCTGCAGACTCCTGCAGAGATGAGAGGAACCGACGGTGTGCAAAGGGTGAACACAGAAAGGCAGACATATGTGGAGGGAGGTGCAAAAACAGACCTGAAAACAGCAACATGCAGAGGAGGCGAGGAGAAACAGAGGTGTGAAGCGTGAGATGTTGTCTCAAGTCGTGAGAATGCTCAGGGGCACAAGGTGAACAGCGTCAAAGGTCAAATCAAAATGCTAGTTAATGAAAAAAACTAATATTTGTATTCTTTTTTATGTCTTGTTTAAAGGAAATACAGAAAAGTAAGTTATTAAGATGATATGAGGGGAAAATAAGTGACGGATTCAGTGTTTTATTAATGCAGCTACCCACAGTATAAAAACCAAATGTGATATTCAGATTCTTTAATCATCAAATAATCATGGAGCCACCACTTAGCAGCTTTCCTGAAGCTTGGTAGCACACGGTGACAGGAAACACATCCATTTGCTCTTTTAAAACATAGTATGCACGAGGAAAATGGGACTCCGTTTCTTTAAACTAAGAGCTTTGTCTTGTTCTAGCTGCAGCTCAAACATCAGGAGCAGAACTGGGTCTTACAGTGTGAGCACATGACTCATGAGAAGTCGTACAGTTTGAGCTGAAGCTGAGTGCTACGAGTGAAAAAGTCGCACAGTGTCCGCCCAGCTTTAGGGGTGACACAGTTTAAAGGTGCGTGTGTGCATGTGTGTGTGTGTGCATCCATGCGACTGTGTGGTGTGTGTATGTGTGTATGTGCGTGTGTGTGTGTACGCATGCATGTGACTGTGTGTGTGTGTGTGTGTGTGTGTGTGTGTGTGTGTGTGTGTGTGTGTGTGTGTGTGTGTGTGTGTGTGTGTGTGTGTGTGTGTGTGTGTTGGATTTAATCAGCACAGAAACATGAGGTTTGGAAGGACTCCCATAAGTGGGATTTGTGAAAATCTGCAGCTCATTTCTTTCTCCATCTCAAAGCCATTCCTCTTTCCTTTCTGTCGGTTTTAAATATTCCATAAAATTAACCAAATAAAAGTTCATAAAGTTCATTGAACACTCTTTTTTACAACTATGTCTATCATCTTTAATCAGTGCAGGGCTGAACATTCAGACAACATGCATTTGTGATAATGCTGAATTTACACTGAAACATTTTGTTGTGTGAAGTGATATTTAAAAGCAGTGTATTTACTTTTATTTGAGAACTAACATGCAAACACTAGCTTCTTTTGTGTGGTGCAATTCAAACTCCAACTGCTAGGTGGCAGTGGCTTTTACCACCTTCGTTTTGATGGGACGAGATCTCGCAATATCACCGATGTGTCTTAGAAGCGTCTAAGTTTTCCATTGTTAATTTGTATCAGTGTACAAAGTGTGTGAGCCCATACAGCCAAAGTCATTCAGAACGATCTTCAGCGAAAAGATCAAGAAGTCCAGGAAGTGATGGTGGGACCCCCACAGAGCCTTGATCTCAACATGTTGGTGTTTCTGGTATTAAATGAAGAGACAGAAAGATGGGGGGAAGACTACGGTACATTCACAGAAGATCTGTGGTTCGTCCTCCTAAATGTTTGGACAACCCTACCAGCCCAGTTCCTTCAAAAAATATGTGCAAGTGTAGAATAATTGATGGTGTTTAGACGGGGAGGGGTTGTCACACCAAATTTTTTTTTATTTAGATTTCTCTTATGTTCATTAACTGCTTTTTGTTGATGAAAATAAATGATTAACACTTCCATTTTGATATCATTCTTTGTTTACAGCATTTTATCACACCTGCCCACAGCTTTTGCGTAGTACTGTATCGTATCTTGCCAATAAGCAACCCTATAGTGATATCCTGATTCTGTCATAAGGAAGCTATCAAATCTACATGATAGCTGTGGGCATAAACAGATGACCATCTACCAACCAAATATATTTTCTGTGAATACAATTTATAAGAATCCTTTTCAAAATTGGTATGGTAAATATTACAGTTTCAGTAAGTGAATGATATATTGTGTAACTCTAGGATATATTAACTTTTTTAGAGCCACTGAATTTGAAAGTATGTCATTTTGGCTCCCCTTCACTAGGACCTCATGACTAACACAAAACCATGAATGGCCTGCTTTATTGTGAGAGCAACTATCGTCTTCAAATGATCATGACTACAACTAGTAAAATACTTTCCAAGCATTTTCTGCACATGTTAAAGGAGCTATATGTAAGAATTTTAAAATGAAACAATCACAAAACAGTTTAATGTCTCAATCATGTTGGAAGGAAGGTTATATTGAAACAGATTTCCTTCTCAGCAGCCTGTGGGAATGTCAGTGTTCCCCCATTTTAAATTGTTAAAGGACGGGGTGATAAAATTACATATTTTGAAATAACTTTTCCTTGATAGATATTTGAGAACGGGTCGATAGAACTTTTATATAAAAAGAGCCACACAGCTCAGTGACAACCGGATGGGCGCGCCGCTAAACCTAATGTTAGTGGAGCTTTAAGCTTGGTGATGCGGCTCGCAGATGGAAAGCGCTTCACAACTCGCAGCGTTTATGGTTCATGCGGCTTGTCTCTGCGGTGAGCCATTATTCTCCCAAACTGAACGGGGCAGCATGGAGCTCTACAGCATGCATCCAACACTAAACCACAGTAGAAGTAGAAACTACTGTTGTTTACAGCATGGCATTCCAGCATTTTTAACAGCATCCTCGTCTTTTCCGACAGTGCGAGTTATTTCTCTCCAAGAATTATTAACAAGATGTTGATCACGGTGATCTCTGAGAGCTGAATCATACAAATGTCTGTATTTACGAACTTCTGCCATACTAGTTCTTGTCGGTCCGCCATGTTTGTCCGCATCTGACTGTCCGCGTGGTTAGAAAATTTCCTAGGTGCGCGGTGCGGAAATTTTGTATTTGCAAGAAAGAAGTGTGTCCTGTTTATTGAAGTATTTTGTGTTTAGAGTTTTGACGTCTTTTCCATGCGTAGTTCAGTTACGCTCATAGCTGCTATAGCCAAAACTCTGGAGTTAAAAGTTTTCTGGCTTTACTAAAATACCTGTCTGTACTTATTTGATTGATGGTAGTTTTACTTTCTATTAGACTCCAAATGTAATCATTTGGCACGTTTCTAATTCATAATTTGTAATCCGTGATATTAGCATTAGCATTCCTATGGGTTTTTCCATGTGTATTAGCATTGCGCTAACCACCCACTGCCTTTGCCTTGCAGCCTTTGTGTTTAGAAAATCTCCTTTTGTCACATCGCAATTTAATTGCACATACAATTAATCGTTCAGCCCTAATATACATACAGCTCTATGCTAAAAGTGTATTTTCAAAGAGGCAATGATGGATTTCTTTGTAAAAAATTTCCATCTTTCCAACAGAAACATTTGCCTGGACCGTGATAACAATGTAACGTGATTACGTAACTTCCGTAAGGTTCATGTTCACCGAATCAACTACTTTGACGTCATCGGCAGTCGAAGGACCCCAAGCCGATCTTGCACCCGAGCAGATCCTGTACCGACAACGGAACTGATGTTTTAGTGAGGAAAAATTATCAGACAGCTTCAGCTTGCCTTGGTAATGCAGGGAAAACTGTGTGCATTTTTTATTTAATACATTTAAAAGTTATTTCTACCTACAGATTTCCTCCATGAATTTTTGGAGTAGAGCATGTTTTTATAAAGCTCCTCTCCAGATAAAAATCACAAGCACAAGTTGCTTTACAAACACATAAAAAAATAAATGGGAGAAAATATTAATAGCTTTACAGTTTTTTCTCAATTGCTAAAACACTAAAATCCATTGACTGAAGAAAGTTCTCAGTTGCTTGAACTCATTAAGCTAAATGTTGAGCCTGTTGTCAAAACCTTAAACCATTTCGCACGGTTTAGCAAAACTCTAAACGCATTCTCAACATTCTGCACTCTAATGTACATGTCATCCATAATGGAACATACAGGAACAAGGAGACGTGAAGATTGAACAGAAAATTGATGAAGTCGTGTCTCCTTTGAGAGAAAAGATTCGTGATCTTGAGCAAAGTTTTTCACAGAAATACCCGCCGGTGAAATTTCTCTCTGAAAAGGATCGAAAGGGAATTGACACACATTCACCCATAACAAGAGCACAAATGTAATTGATTGAACATAATCAGTCAAAATAGATTTCACTTGTTTCAAATGATGTGACAACCAATATAAGCAAGTTCAGAGAGCAAACCGGTTGTTCAAGGTGGGAATGAGGAAAGTGTAACAATGGATAGAAGAATTCATGTGAGAGGACAAGGACGGGTGCGTATGCAAGGTGGGGGATGAGGAGGGCAAGAAAGAGAAAGAGGAGGATGAAGAGGAAGAGCAAGACAAAGAGTGGAAATATCCAATGAAATGTGAGCAACCATCATAGACCATGTTGTTGTCGATGGGCTGACAATGAGGGAAGCAGGAGTGCAACCCAATTTGAGCCTCAGAAGGTAAAATATTGCATGTGATGTCGATGAAGTGCTGTGGCCTGACCCAGCCCACAGACAAGAAGAGGCCCATTGATAACATGTTTAGTCCTTTGATGTTTTTCATTTCATGTATTTTTTTTTCACTGTCATTGAACACTGTAGCACAATGGACTGCAGGCTGCATATATGGTACATTAAACAAATTGTATGGCCCTGAACATTGTGCTTTCTATTTTTTGGTGTATTGTTTACTGACTGCTTGATGGTGTATGTAATTTTGAGTAATTTGTTTATGATTTGAGAGTAGTGTTTGATTTTGAGCACAGCTAAAACTGTTTTGAGGCAAAAGTTTGATTTTGCAATCGGAATGAGAGGTTTTGTAAATCGTGCTTGAAGTTGAGGTTTTGTGTTTAAAGTTTTGAGAAAAGGGAGCAAGGTTTCAGGAATTGTGCTTTAGCATTTGAGAAAAACTGTAACTGTTTTAATTCTATGATTAAATAGTAAATATTAATGTGAATGATTTGTTGTACTAGATTAGAATCTAGACCATCTTTTCACTTAATCTACAGGATGGCATGGCAGGCTAATGTTGGACCTTTGCAGAAAATCGTGAATTGAACCAAAATCGCAATTTCTGCTGGAAAAATTGCAATTTAATATTTTCTTAAAATCGTTCAGCTCTACTCTTCACTTGTTGCCAGTGATGAAAGGTGTAAATGCAGTTTAAGTAACTTTTTTGTTCAAAGTTTCACCACAAGATGGCACTGTGATTTTGTGATTGCCCTAGTAAGTTTATTTAACATGTTTATTGAAAGTATTATTTTTCATGTTTTTCAATACATTTTGTAGCATTTACAGGTGCACAGAATTAATACTTTTTGATATTTGAGTAATTTTGAATTGGTTTATTTTGATAAGGCATGTTTAAGAGCGCTGTGACGTCACTTCCTGTATCTCGAAGCTTCGGAGATTTTATTGCTGCGCACGGACAAATGTGTGCCAGTTAAGAACATTTGAGAAGAAGGTAAAGTGTTTTCAAGTCTACCGGTTTGTCTACTAGCAGGCCAAAGTGGTATGTTTATTCTTTATTTACAAATTCTGTATGTTAGCCAACTTAAGGCAACTAACTTGTTAATTTGTACATGATTTATGCTTTTTCATTAGTTCTACAGTGTTCATGTGGTGTAAAGAGTAAGAAGACGCAAGACCGCATTAAACATCAGTAAAAGGAACGCTCGTGTCTCTCGTGTATGTGAACAAGCCGGCACAGTAGAACACTACACTGCCTCGGAGGAGACGGTTGGAAGCAAGCTATTAGCAAGGGATGCTACCGACGTGCTAAGGGAAGTATCACGTGTTTGGACAAACACATGAAACAAGCTAACAAGCAGAAGCTAAATAAGCAAGCACTCAAGTTTGTGTCTTGAAAGTAGCGCAAGCGCTTGTGGATTGTTGCACTGAATGTGGCTTCTCCATCAAAAGAAATAGCAGTTTGCATCAATTAAGATTAAAGGTACATGGCCAAAATTGAAATAAGTTCATAAAAGTGATATCAAAACAAAATGGCAGATGAAAGTAAGCCCACTGTAAGTTGTGCTGAGCTTAAAACACAAGATGATGAAAGGCAAGTGGATACAGAAGAACAGCCAAATGGAGAGGAAGCTCAACAGTCCTCAATATCTATTAATTCACAATCAGAAAACCCACGCAGAAGCCAGCGCACACGCACACTCACTGAAAAGGGAAAATCTTTGGAAGATGCAAAGTTACATGGTTTGACCAAGGATTTTCAGCGATTCTACAAGAAATGGAAATATCACATAAACTCTTTTAAGAGAATGGTGAAAAATGAAGATATTGATTTAATACCTGAAGCTGTGAGTGCCATAGATGCCATTATGACTGATATCTGCAACACATATGATGATATTAGAAGGATTGAAAGTCCTGATGTAGAAATACGGAGAAGATGTGATGTTTGTTGTGCTGTCAGTGAAGCTGCCAGAGCAAAGGCAAAGTGCCTTTTGGAGGAAAATGGGGAGCCAGATAGTATTCCTTGGCCAGATTCTGAATCTGTGTTTGAAAGCAGTACATCCAGCATCAGCTCAAGGATCACATTTAAGTCAAAGTCCATCTCTGAAATGTCCAGGCAGTCATCTCTAGTTTCACTGCAACAAAGACAGGAAGCTGCAGCTGAAGTGGCAGCAACAGAAGAGGTAATTAAAATAATGAAAACACAACATCAATGTGAGGAAGAAATCAGAGAACTTGAAGTTGAGGATGCAAAGAAAAGAGCCCAATTTCTAACAGAGAGCACTACAATAAAGACAAAATTGGAAGAGAAAAGAAAAGAAGTGGAACTATTGAAAGAGCTGCAAAAGCACAATGCAGCACAAGCAAGATTAAAAGAATACGCTGAAAGCATAAAAAATGAGGGTGAAGAACCGCCTACTAGTGTACATTTACAAGTCAAACAAGATAGCTCCCTTCTACCATCACGCTTTCTGAATGTTCACTCAAAGCCATTCATTCCTTCTCAAGTTAAAGATCCTGCAAATCAACGATTTGCCCAGAAAACAGAAATTCCAATTGCATGTGAAGCAGCCTCCATTGATCTTGTAAAGACACTTGCTGAAGCAATCACAGCCAATAGACTTCCAGTGCCTGAACCTGCAGTCTTCACAGGTGACCCGCTGCAGTATAATGACTGGAAGCTGTCTTTTCAAACATTGGTTGATCGCAAAAATCTGCCAACACAAGAAAAGCTTTTCTTCTTGAGAAAGTACGTTGGAGGTTCAGCTAAGAAGGCTATCGAAGGTCACTTTCTAGCTGGAACAGATACAGCATATTGTGCTGCTTGGGAAATGCTCGAAGACAGATTTGGAGATCCTTTTGTGATTGGCAAGTCTTATCGTGACAAGATTCAATCATGGCCTAAAATCACAGCCAAGGACTGTAAAGATTTACGTGAGTTTGCTGATTTCTTAACAAGTGTTGAATCAGCCATTCTATATGTCCAAGGTTTACAAGTTTTAAATGACTGTGTGGAAAATCAGAGAATAGCAGCAAAGTTACCTGATTGGTTAAGTGCACGTTGGAACAGGAAAGTTACAGAGTTCCAAGATGAACACAAAATGTTTCCTGACTTCAGTCATTTTGTTAAATTTTTAAATAAAGAAGCAAGAATTGCATGCAACCCGATTACCTCACTACAGGCAATAAAGCCAACTGAATTTGATAACAAGCATCCATACAAAGACAAATCAAGAAGAAGTGGTACCCTGAGTGCTAAAACTCTTAACACAAGCTCAAATGAAAAGACATTTGTTACATGTCTCTTTTGTAAGAAACCTGGTCACACACTACATAAATGTCGAAAGATGATGGAAATATCAGTTGAAGAAAGAGTTAAGTTTGTGAAGGCTGAAAACCTGTGCTTTGGTTGCCTCAAGTATGGTCATAACTCTAAGAACTGTAAGTCTAGAAGTGTGTGCGACAGATGTCAGAAACCTCACCCAAGTTGTCTACATCTAGACAGGGAAAAGGGGGATAAAGAGAAAAGAGCAAAGAATAATCAACAACCAACAAACCACAATCAGGAGACAGAAAAGGTGTCTGAAGCACAAGAGCAAGAATCTCAGCAAGTCACATCCAACAGAGTATTACAACAAAAATCAAAGGGTTGTACTTCCTCAGTTATCCCAGTTTATGTATCGACCGTGGATGAACCAGAGAAAGAAAGGCTTGTGTATGCTTTGCTCGACACTCAAAGTGATACAACTTTCATCCTGAAGAACACAGCTGAATCGCTGAATACAAAATTTGAACCTGTCCAACTCAAGATTTCCACTATGACCTCCAAAACAAGGATTGTGTCAAGTCACAAGTTAAAGGACTTACAAGTAAGAGGAATGAACTCTGAAGTCAGAATCAAGCTGCCAACAACTTACACCAGAAGCTATATTCCTGCCAATAGGTCACACATTCCCACAAACACTACCGCAGAGAGTTGGCCCCATCTTTCACATCTATCAGAAGAAATGGCTCCTAAGCTCGACTGTGAAGTCGGATTGCTGATTGGATATAACTGTCCTCAAGCTTTACTCCCTCTGGAGGTGATTAGTGGCAAAAGAGACCAGCCATTTGCACAGAAATCCCTGCTTGGTTGGAGCATCATTGGTTATAGTAACTCTGAGAATGATTATGAAGATGAAATAGGAGTAAGTCATCATGTTATTGTTAAACAAGTCCTGCCAGCAGTAGAACTCACTCATAAGCTCAAAACTGAAGTCCACTTTGTAAGCAGAAACAAAGAGAGGATGGCAATCTGGATAAGCCACCATCAGTTTTTCGTATGAGAGTGCACTTATTCGGTGCAGCATCCTCGCCTGGATGCGCGAACTTTGGATTTAAGCACCTAGCTGCTCAAGGTGAAGGCAAGTTTAGTGAAGCTGCTGTGAAGTTTGTACAACGCAACTTCTACGTGGATGATGGGTTGGCCAGCGTGGACTCAGAGCAAGAAGCAATTCTGCTTGTGAAAGAAGCCAGAGAACTCTGTAACACAGGAAAGCTCCACCTACATAAGTTCATCAGCAACAGCAAAACAGTGATTGCCACTATCCCAAAGAAAGAATGTGCAGCTGGAGCAACTGATTTGGACCTAGCTCTTGGTGAGCCAAAGATGGAAAGGGCTTTAGGGGTTCATTGGTGTGTAACCTCAGACACATTTTGCTTTAGAGTTGTTGTAAAGGACAACCCCTTCACTAGAAGAGGAGTGCTCTCCACAGTGGCTTCAATATTTGACCCACTTGGATTTGTTGCTCCATTCATTCTAGTTGGCAAAAGAATCCTTCAAAGAATGTGTCAGAAAAAACTGGGTTGGGATGAGCCACTTCCAGAAGATCTCAAACCTCAATGGGAAGCTTGGCTCAGGGACCTTCAAAACTTGTCTTCCATAAAGATACCACGTTGTTATGTACCACCAACATTCAACCAAGATCTGAAGTATGAGTTGCACAGTTTTGCTGATGCCAGTGAACACAGTTATGGGGTGTGCTCATACTTAAGAACTGTGACCAAATCTGGAAACGTGCAATGCACCCTTGTGATGGGGAAAGCCAGAGTAGCTCCTACTAAAGTGGTTACCATCCCAAGATTGGAGCTTTCAGCGGCTGCAGTAGCTGCAAAAACTGCTAACTTTCTAAAGAACGAGTTAGAAATCCAAGATCTTCAGCAGTACTACTGGACTGATTCCAAGGTCGTTCTTGGCTATATAAACAATGACGCAAAACGATTCCATGTATTTGTTGCCAAAGGAGTACAGAGAATCAAGTCAAGTACAGAACCAAGTCAATGGCAATACGTTGCCTCTCAACAAAATCCTGCTGATCACGCATCACGTGGAGTCATGACAAAGGAACTTGTAGACTCCAATTGGTTCACAGGACCGAGCTTCTTATGGGATAAGGAACTACCAAAACAAGAAATCGAAGTGAACGAGATCAGTACGGAAGACCCAGAACTCAAGGTTGCACAAGTTTTCACAGTGAAGACAAAAGAAGATAAACCTTTCTCAGAGCGACTGCACAAGTTTTCAGATTGGACAAGAGCTGTCAAAGCAATAGCAAGACTACGGCGACGTGTAAAGTATGCAAAAAACTTAAATGAAATGCCCAAGGAAAGCACAACGCTAGATGAAAGAAAGGATGCAGAGGAGTTCATTTTACGCACCATCCAAAGTGAATCATTTGGCACAGAAATCAAGTCGCTCAAAGAAAAGGAAGAAGTCAAGGCATCAATCTCCAAGTTACACCAGTTAAGTCCATTCCTTGACAAACACAATATCCTGAGGGTGGGAGGAAGACTAACACAAGCGTCACTCCATCCTAACATCAAACATCCAGCTATCCTGCCAAAAGAGCATCATGTTTCACAGCTTCTCATCAAACACTTCCATGAGAAGATACATCATCAAGGTCGAGGGATGACAGTCAATGAAATACGTGCTAATGGCATATGGATTATTGGCTGCAGTACAGAAGTGTCATCGTTCATATACAAATGTGTTAAATGCAGGAAATACAGGAAATGCAATCAAGATCAACGGATGAACGATTTGCCATCTGAAAGACTGGAAGCCACCCCTCCATTTACATACAGCGGTATGGACTGCTTCGGCCCATTCTGTGTAAAGGAAGGGAGGAAAGAATTAAAGAGATATGGACTGTTGTTTACATGCATGTGCTCAAGAGCTATCCATATAGAAGTCCTGGATGACCTCAGTACAGACTGTTTTCTCAATGCACTTCGTTGTTTCATCGCAATACGTGGCAAGATCAGTCAATTACATTGCGATCAAGGCACTAATTTCGTTGGTGCAAGAAACGAACTGTTCCCGCAAGCAACTCAAGAGAAGGTTAAAGAGCTGGGCATTACTTTTGTTTTCAACCCACCTGCTGCTAGTCATATGGGCGGAGTCTGGGAGAGACAGATCCGTACTATAAGGAATGTTCTAAGATCCATTCTCGACCAGTCTGCCTCAAGATTAGATACTTCATCATTAAGAACTTTCATGTATGAAGCCATGGCAATTGTAAATAGTCGACCATTAACTGTGGAGTGTATCAACGACCCTGTAGGGCCAGAGCCGCTGACGCCAAACCATATTTTGACCATGAAGTCAGAAGTGATCTCACCACCATCTGGCGAATTTGTCAAAGAAGATATTTATCTGCAGAAAAGGTGGAAAAGAGTGCAGTATTTGGCTAATGTATTTTGGACCAGATGGAGAAAGGAGTACCTGTTAAACCTGCAGCAGAGAAGAAAGTGGAATAAGAACCGCAGAAACACACAGATAAATGACATTGTTCTGCTACAAGAGGATTGTGTTCCAAGGAACCAATGGAAACTTGCCAGAGTAGTAGAAGTCACCCCAGGAGCTGACGGCAGAGTCAGAAAGGTGAAACTTCTCATCGGTGACACTACTCGGAACAACAAAGGAAAACATTCAGCTAAGACCGTTTTAGAAAGACCTATACACAAGACTGTACTTTTGCTTGAAGCAGAGTAAGGGCTCATAAGTAATGTCTATTTTGTAATATTGCTAAGTTCATTATCTTGTTTATTCATATTTAGAATCACCCATGCTAGTTGCAGTGTGATGGTGGGAGTGTAAATGCAGTTTAAGTAACTTTTTTGTTCAAAGTTTCACCACAAGATGGCACTGTGATTTTGTGATTGCCCTAGTAAGTTTATTTAACATGTTTATTGAAAGTATTATTTTTCATGTTTTTCAATACATTTTGTAGCATTTACAGGTGCACAGAATTAATACTTTTTGATATTTGAGTAATTTTGAATTGGTTTATTTTGATAAGGCATGTTTAAGAGCGCTGTGACGTCACTTCCTGTATCTCGAAGCTTCGGAGATTTTATTGCTGCGCACGGACAAATGTGTGCCAGTTAAGAACATTTGAGAAAAAGGTAAAGTGTTTTCAAGTCTACCGGTTTGTCTACTAGCAGGCCAAAGTGGTATGTTTATTCTTTATTTACAAATTCTGTATGTTAGCCAACTTAAGGCAACTAACTTGTTAATTTGTACATGATTTATGCTTTTTCATTAGTTCTACGGTGTTCATGTGGTGTAAAGAGTAAGAAGACGCAAGACCGCATTAAACATCAGTAAAAGGAACGCTCGTGTCTCTCGTGTATGTGAACAAGCCGGCACAAAAGGGAATCTGATGTTCTTGTTATTTTGCCGGAGGTTGCACTCCCGGGGGTTGTTGACCCTAATGGTCATCCGTTGGTAAGTTTTTATTTGAACACAAAAATAATGCTTGCTTGCAATGATTTAGGTATGTACTGCCTCCTAACGCCAGTGAAAATACACATCGTCACTTCAAAATTACTCAGATATCGATACTTTAACAAGAGTATTGATTCCAAAACATAAACAACTAGAATCGGAGTATCAATTCTAAAAATACTAAAGTATCGAATCCGCACATCCCTAGATGACACTGACTCCTAAATTCCTGACCTCTCATAATAATGAAATTCTCACAAGTGTTTTATCTTGATTGGTAATCACTCAGCATGTTAAATGCGTATGAATGATGAGGATGATCCAAGGTTAAAGTTCACCTGACTCATCAGACCACTCATGCCACCTCCATAATCATACCTACTCCCCAACACTGCTCTGTGACTTCCACCTGTCAGTGCACCCAAGGACAGCTGTGGCCACATTGTAGCTCATCACCACCATGGTGTCAGTGTGTGTGTGTGTGTGTGTGTGTGTGTGTGTGTGTGTGTGTGACTGGATTGTGTTGTAAAGCACCTTGGGGGGTTTGTAGGACTCTTAAAGATGCTATTTCAAATACAGGACATTTTTACCATTTATTTTACCTACGTTACCATTTTGGGTTATTTCCAAATCAATCTCTAAAAATTACTTGTTATATCAAATTTTAAAATGCTTATAATTAGATTATTATTCAATCAATCAATCAATCAAATTTTATTTGTATAGCACCTTCTACAACATTATCCGAAGCCCAAGGTGCTGAACAACATCATTAAAAGAAAAACATTCTCAATACATGGGCATAAAAGCACGATAAAAACATAAAATCATAAAATAGCAATGTTTTCTAAATTCATGACTGCTACCGTATGCTGCACAGGAAAACAAGTTGACAGATGTATTTAGTGAATGAATAAGACAGCCAGTCAACAATCAAATGAAGGCCAATATACTCTGTATCTGATAAAGTGATGCACATTCAATATATCAGTGATATCAGTTATTTGACAGCTGCGATCTTTGTTGGCTCTCCCACTCATTAGGCTCTTGCACAAACAGTAACAAGAACACTGGCTTTTCAAAACAGCCTAACAATGAAATGAATGCATAACAATGTGTTCTAAATAAATATTGTCTTGGGAGGAAAGTAGCCATGGCAACAGACTGACAAATTTATTCAGTAGTGGTGGTTTTGCTTTGTTTCTTTATATCCTTGAAGATTTCAGTAAAATGTGTTAATCAAGTGTGTTGCATGTACATACTATGAAACATTTTTCCAGTGACTGAAAGTCCCTGCAGTTTCAAGAATTCCTAAAATGCAAACACTACCTTGATTTTTTTACTTTAGGCTAATCCAGCTTTTCGAAAATCTCTTTTTTTCTAAGTTTTGTTTTGGAGCGTTAAGAAAATGAAGAAAAAACGTTAACGGTATAGTGTGTAAAAAGTTTACTCTTTAGCACCAATCAGTACTAAACAGTTATTGCAGCTACGGTAGCCCACACGCATCAAAAATGCATCTTTCCTTGCTGCCATGTCATTGTCTCCCTCTCCCCCACAGTCGTGCACACATGGCCACAGCTAGGGCTGCTCAATTAATCGAATTTTAATAACAATTATGATCTGAGTTTTGAATGATTATAAAAAATAAAACAAGCCGATTATTTGCTCCTCCCTCGTGGTTTATTCCGAGTTGCAAATCAAGCACACCTCCCAAAAGAGTTGCCAACTTTTAGCAACTTTGTCGCTATTTCTAACAACTTTTCAGATCCCCTTCTTTGACTAATTTTCCATAAAGTGCATAGCAAACAACCTAGAAACATTTCTGGTGACCTTTAGCTACTTTCTGGATAACTGTCGTCAATATTTCCTGCAGGTTAGCAAAACACTCTGCCTGCGCTCTGGACGGCCCTTCCGGACATCAGGAAAAGGGAATGATGTAGTGATGTGTCAGTTGTGAGCGAAACGGCTCTCAGAGCCGGCTCCTTCTTGGATTAGCCGGAATGAGTGGCACACACTGCACCCACAGGCTCCTGAGCTGCAAGAAAAACGGAAAGATGTGCGCGAGCGGTGCACTGTTCACTCCCCTAAAGCACCACTGCAGAGGGCTAAAATTAGAAGATATCACAGATATTGTAATACTTGTTTTGTTCTTGTGACTTGTTAGTCGAACTTTGTAATTAGTGGTTTTGTGTTCCAGGGGTTTTTGTTCGAGTAAGAAGTTTATTTTTGGATACTCGCTGACTCTGGTGTGGACATGAATGTTCTGCACTGGCACTAGAGCATTTAAACCAGCAGTTGGTCTGTTGTTGGTTTTCTTCATTAAAAAAAAACAATAACTTACTTGGATTGGTATTTTTATCCAGTTAGGTAATACAGTTGTGGTCAGAGGTTTACATACACTTGTAAAAAATACAATATAATGGCTCTACTGAGTGTCACGTTATTTCTAAAACTCTGATTTTTCTCTGATAGAGTGATTGGAACAGATACTTCTTTGTCACAAAAAACATTCATGAAGTTTGGTTCTTTAATGTCTTTATTATGGGTTAACAGAGAAAAGTGATCACATTTGCTGGGTCACAAATATACATACAGCAGTGCTAATACCTGGTTACATGTCCCTTAGCCATTTTCACTTCAATTAGGCGCTTTTGGTAGCCATCCACAAGCTTCTGGCAAGCTTCTGGTTGAATCTTTGACCACTCCTCTTGACAGAATTGGTGAAGTTCAGTTAAATTTGATGGCTTTCTGACATGGACTTGTTTCTTCAGCATTGTCCACATGTTTTCAATGGGGTTTAAGTCAGGACTTTGGGAAGGCCATTCTAAAACCCTTATTCTAGCCTGATTTAGCCATTCCTTTACCACTTTTGATGTGTGTTTGGGGTCATTGTCCTGTTGGAACACCCAACTGCGCCCAAGACCCAACCTTTGTGCTGATGATTTTAGGTTATGTTGAAGAATGTGAAGGTAATCCTCCTTCTTCATTATCCCATTTACTCTCTGTAAAGCACCAGTTCCATTGGCAGCAAAACAGCCCCACAGCATAATATTCCCACCACCATGCTTGACTGTAGGCATGGTGTTCTTGGGGTTAAAGGCCTCACCTTTTCTCCTCCAAACATATTGCTGGGCATTGTGGCCAAAAAGCTCGATTTTTGTTTCGTCTGACCACAGAACTTTCCTCCAGAAGGTCTTATCTTTGTCCATGTGATCAGCAGCAAACTTCAGTCGGGCCTTAAGGTGCCGCTTTTGGAGCAAGGGCTTCCTTCTTGCACGGCAGCCTCTCAGTCCATGGATGCAAAACACGTTTGACTGTGGACAATGACACCTGTGTTCCAGCAGCTTCTAATTCTTGGCAGATCTGCTTTTTGGTGATTCTTGGTTCACTCTTTACCCTCCTGACCAATTTTCTCTCAGCAGCAGGTGATAGCTTGCGTTTTCTTCCTGATCTTGGCAGTGATGAAACAGTGCCATGCACCTTATACTTACAAACAATTGTTTGCACTGTTGCTCTTGGGACCTGCAGCTGCTTTGAAATGGCCCCAAGTGACTTTCCTGACTTGTTCAAGTCAATAATTCGCTTTTTCAGATCCATGCTGAGCTCCTTTGACTTTCCCATTGTAGCGTTTGTGGGCGTTTGTATCCAATGAGCCCTATTTACCTGGCCTAAGAGAAGTCACCAACTGTAGTCACTCATAATCACTTACAAGAAGTTAAGAGGCCATGCTATGAAGCTCAGTTCACTGACACATTTCTAAGTCACCAAAATTGCTAGTTCATGTTGCTGTATGTATATTTGTGACCCAGCAAATGTGATCACTTTTCTCTGTTAACCCATAATAAAGACATTAAAGAACCAAACTTCATGAATGTTTTTGTGACAAAGAAGTATCTGTTCCAATCACTCTATCAGAGAAAAATCAGAGTTTTAGAAATAATGGGACACTCAGTAGAGCCATTATATTATATTTTTTACAAGTGTATGTAAACTTCTGACCACAACTGTAATTCGGCTGTGGCCCACGTTAACAATATCATAATAAGAAAAAGAGTTAAATATGATTCATTAAAAAAAATAAACTGCAAGCCTAACATCTATTGAGAGACCAACAGTAATGCACTGAAGTCAAAATGTTCTGGACACTGGTGTGGTGGATAGGGTGTAGATTGTATGGTGTGATGTGTTGATTTGAAACAAGACTGGGCCTGAAAGATAAATTGAGTTTGAACAAGTTATAGCCAAACTGCAGATGCTAAAAAAATAATAAAAAGTGGGCTTGTCTGAGCTTGGTTTTCTCTGTGTGCAAAAAGAACTGTTAGATTGAATAATATAACCAGAATCAGAATCAGAATCAGAAAAGGTTTATTGCCATTGTTAGTGAACAAACGATTCACAAACTAGGAACTTGCTTCGGTACTAACGTGCTACATATAACATGAATAATATAATTAAAAAATAGAATAAAGTAGAATAAAATATAATAAACCAGCATAAAACTTTGCTATAAAAAATGCTCTTCTTGAAAAAAATGCTCTAACTTCCCTAAAAGAGATATATGAAGCAATTTTGCCTGTACAGCCATTTCAAACACCAAATATATTACAAGGATTCATTTCGTTGTTGGTTCTTACATTAAAATATACAACATGGGCTGGATGGAAACAGCAAAAGAAACCCTTTGATGTGTCTGACAATCTTTGCTCATTTTTTAAAGGTGTGATTGGCACTTTTCGCATCCCCTAGTGTCTGTTATTAAATCTGTGGTAAAATTAAAACAAAACTTTTCTCATTGCTGTAACACCTTGATCTAAGAGCTGAAACATCTCCCAACCTTCCGTAGTGTCTACAGGAGTGATTCATCACTAAATCAAACTAATCTGTGTTCATGATCTAAAACATGCAGGAAACGTGCTGAAAGCAGACTGCAGTGCCAGGTATGTCAGCTAATTTTTTTCTAAGTCCAACAAGTGGCAGCCTGCCACACTGAAGTTGTGAATGCTGTATTCTGGCCACAGGGCGCTCTGTGGGTCTGAGTGACATTTCATTAACCCTGTAAAGGGTCATTTTATCACATAGTGGCTCAAGAAAATGATTTAAAAATATGAAAAGTTGCATAGTATGGCTTTAAAATGATAAATTATCGACTATGACAGTGCATATTTTGCCTAATCTGGAAAAGATGAAGTAGATGCCAGCTCACTGCATAGATTTTCATACATGTTTTTCAAGTTTTACATTTTCCTTGAAAACACAGAGGGCACTAAAAATTTTTAGGCAATTTAACCCTTTTTTTATTACACAGAACTGCAAATCTTATCCGGTGTGTGTGAAAACGTATATATGCATGTGTGTGTGTGTGTGCATGTGTGTGTGTGTGTGTGTGTGTGTGTGTGTGTGTGTGTGTGTGTGTGTGTGTGTGTGTGTGTGTGTGTGTGTGTGTGTGTGTGTGTGTGTGTGTGTGTGCCTTTGAATCCAGGAAGACGGCAGAGGCAAATGTAATGTTACATAACGATATCACGACCGAGCCAAACTTACTCTGTTCTGCATGATATATCAGCAGTGGGAGATGCACAGAGAAGATCTGCAGACACTTAGAACAATAAATCTTACTGAAGCACAAACAAAACAAAGAAGACTTTCAAAGAAATAAAAGCTTTTCAGAGACTAAATCTGACAGCTCAGAGGCTAATTGCGTTGGTGAACCTATGTCAAGCCAAAAAGTCACACACAGATCCACAGGCTGCAAGATGGATGGACGTTAAGATTCAGAGGTGCAGGAGCCTGTGCCTGCAGCATTACAAGCAATGTTATCTAAGAGTGCTGGGGACAGCGCTACACAAAGTCAGGACTCCTCTAATGAAAATCGCACACACACACACTTACTTTAGATGGATCTACTATTCTGCAATAGTCCTTCAGCGTGAACAAGAATATCATTGCCGCTGGATGATGAAAAGTAAGTCTCAAGCAGACTCCACATAAGATACTTTTCTCACCTTCACTAAACATATTTATCAATAAATTGCTGCTTAGAAAATGTTTTGTCTCCCTCCCATCCCTTCTTGTTACATGTGGAGGAGAAAGAAATAAGAAACAACCTGCTGCTTTGCATAGCAGTTGTTACAAAATTCATGCACAGACTCTAATACACAACACAAAGTTCACTCACAGTTGATGGAAGTGTGTACTTCTACATTATCACAGGTGGCTTGAAGCAAAGATGCGTCACTGGTGATAACTAAGTGAATTGAGACATCGCTGACGCACATGCAGCGTTCTTACCTTGCTGACAGGGTTTTCCCTGCTCTGAGCTATGGGATAATAAGGTAATGACGTCACTGATGTGTTCACAGCTCAGACATTTCTCACTGCAGAAAAAAGGAAACCATTTTACTCTCATTCAAATAAAATACCCTGCTACTATCTACTATTACTGTAAATATACAGCTGCAGAGGTGAATTAACGAGGCTGTGTTGACGTGTGTTGGAGTAATGCCTGCTGTCAGAGCCATATGACTAGACGTTACCAACGGGGGAAGGTGTCACTGGTGTAGATCACTCTTTCTCTTGAGATGCTGGTGACTAAATATTCAAACACCACAGACTCATTAATCATTGTTGCTTCAAAGGATGGATGTGCTAAAACGCTACATGTAACATGTTAATTTGATCCAAATTAAGTAGATTTTCTCTAAAACATTTTTTTTTCTTTAGTGTAGATTTTTCCAGACATTTATGGTCGGACAGAGGAGACTTGTGCCAGGATGCACAGCGATTGTTACAACCAGGACAGCTCATCTTTAGGCCCCGATGATGGGAGAGCACGCTGATGTAGGGATGAGTACCGAATTCGGTACTTTTTAAGGTACCGACCGAATTCCATAGAACCGACCGAACACCGATTCACGTCATTTCAAACGGTGCCTCGTTTCGGTACTGCCAAGACAGTTGCGCATGCGCAAGAGCGTTATGTCGCCGGTCCCTGCGAGCCCGTTGTAAACAGAGCAAGCATGGTAGAAAGAACGCACGCTAAAGCTTGGGTCCACTTCACTAAATGTGATGGGTAACTGGGTGATGAAACTAGCGACAGACAACGATCTAAGTGAGACATCCTCATCTTAATCTGCTCCAGTAGGTAAATAAAATGTTTAAGATAACGTTACCTTGATTTGTTAGCTTCCGTTTCGCTAATGGTGCGTTCGCTTTCTCCTCGGAACTCCGAATTTCCGACTAGAAGAACATGAACGCGCTCTAAAGTTTGGCTTTACTTTACTAAATGCGACGGGTGATTGGGTGAAGGTAAAACCAGTGACAACGATCTAAGTTTGAGGCATCATCGTTTTAATCTGCTCCAGCAGCTAAATAAACTGTTAAAGATAACGTTAGCTTGATATGTTAGCTTCCATTGCCACCATTGTTATCAGCTAATGGTGCGTTCGCTTTCTCCTCGGAAATTCTAACTTCCCAGTAGGAAAAATCAAATGAAAAAGGACGGCAAAAGGAATGAAGAAACACAGTAAATTTAGTTCACAGTAAAGATGTTTGCTTCAGTTTAACTATCAGCTTATAAAACTACAAGGACGATGTTAAAATACAAACTTGTATGTTATTTATCGTGATATTTATCAAATATGGTTATATATTGAGAAAAATATATATTTAATTATAAAAGAGAATTAAAATAATAAACACTCAAAAGTATCGAAAATTGGTACCGTTAAGTACCGGTATCGACTCGTAGGTACCGGGAATTAGTACCGGATCGATTCAAATGTCAAAGGTACCCATCCCTACGCTGATGACCCTTTTTGGGGCTGATGTCACTAGATGTCTTAGTGAACAAAGCACAGCAGGCTTTTGCGATGACAGATCAGTTCTTGAGAAGTGTTTCTGGCTGTGCATGTACTTCTCGGCAGCCTCTCTTCCTTCCTACTGCTCCACTGAAGAAGGATTGAACAGAAGTGGGGAGGGAGGCTAATGTGAGTCAGGAAAGAGCAGTGAATGGAGGAAGATTTTATGATTGCTGATCACAAATACTCATCCAGTTTACTCAAAAGATGGTGCTGCACAGCCAGTGGGGTGTGAACTGTTGTGTTGGTGTCAGTGAAGAATTGCGGCAGCACATGAAAGGGGGAGGGCTCCATGTTTGAATTCTTTAGTACACTGTACACACACCAGAAACACACACTGGTCTGTCAAACTGTAATATCTGCCACCACTTAACAAAAGGATGAATCTACTCTTACTACCATCTTATAAAACACACCGTATTTTATAATACGGTAATTTGCCCAGATTTGCCGGCACTGTGTGTCTTGTAAAAAGGGCTTTTGAAACAGATTTTCTTCTCAGCCATCTGGAGAGGCTTTTAGTTTTATCCTTTCAAAAAAAAACTAAAGAGGGACAAAGAAACCGACATCTAACTTGATCCAAATCAATCTTATTGTAATAAGCTGGGAGTCTTTATCCTAGTTTACATGTGCATTAGAAAACTGGCCTTTCAAATAAAGTTAATTCCACTCCGGTACAGTAGGTGGCGACATGCCCCTTTTCATGGCGGAATTCTTCTGGTTAGCTCATAGCAACACAAGCAGTAAACAGAGGCTGGCGGGAGTGAAGCAGACAGAACTAAAACAGGATGTACACAATGGCTGAAGGAATGCACAACAACGCTGCAGCACAGCTTATTTGGTACAGACTGTCCTCTTTTATGGTGTGGCGAGTGTTGCTTTGTAACGACGGCCATGTCAGAACACCGCTTCCGCGGTGTCGTCACTGCCGGAACGCAAGCATTGCTCGGCTAACCCGTTAGCTTATAGCAACACAAGCAGTAAACAGAGGCTGGCGGGAGTGAAGCAGATGGAACTGAAACACGATATGCACAATGACAGAAGGAGGTATCATAATAATCATAAGTACTACAAAATAAATGCTTTATCATGTTACAAAACTTTATTACTTTGTGTTTTAACAACAACTGAGCTGCTTTTACTTGTTTTTCTGTTTTTCTAGCTCAAACCTGAGATTGTCCTCACTAAATTTAGATTACAGGGATGAAATTTTTACTTTTATCAGACTAAAATATGAGTTTTAGCAAACAAAACATTTTTTGTCACTGTTTAGTGGACTCCAGCATTTTTGTCATTATAAAGTACATTTCCCAAAATGTAAAAAACCTAAATCGGCTTAAAATATAGGCAGATATTGTGGACAGAGCCCCACACTGTGATAAGCACAGTATCACTTTGACATCGATAAATATATGAAGTCACATAAACCACACTTCACACCCTTATTGTTCTTTAACCAACCTAATGTTTTTATTTCAAGCCCAGCTTAGCCTGACAGAAACAGAGTAATTGTAAGCTTTCTCATTTAATCAGTTCAACTTATTAGTCATACTCTTTGATTTGCTGTATAATTTACACTCTGAGTAGCAGCCTTTCCTCCATGTTAACACTCTAAGTGAATGAGTCAGATGGTGTGTCCCTCTCACAGGTGGATTGTGGGAATGATCACACACACATCTCATCAAGGGCATTCAGAATCACTCAAGATACATCATTTTGACCCTTTATAGGGCCAAAATCCATATTTAGACACATTCACTCACATCATAAATGATGTCGGTTTGCCTTTTTCACAAACTCTCAGAATTACGGGATTTCGCCCAAACAATCATCAGAGATCAAGCTAGTCACAGTTTGCGCCATGGCGCTATTCCACCAATCAGTGCGGGGATATAATGCACCAAATATTGGTGTGTCTGCAGAGCCAGAAAACTGCTCGGTCTCTTCTCGTGTTTACGGTCAGATCTCTAAAACTAACAAAGCTAGGTTTATGAAACTTTCACATCACAAGACTGACTAGTTGTGCAAAATAAGCATATATGTGTTGTAAATGTTAATCTCAATAAAGTTGGTGAAATCTTAAGCCTGATTTAAGCCTGATTTATGCTTCTCCGTCTGCGTCAGTGCGGAGACACGCAACGCCATTATCCGTCCTTGCGTAGGGCTCCGGCAGGCACGCAAGTACGTACGGAGTCGAGCCCACTTTTTTAAACATCTGTCGAACGAGACGGATTACGCAAGCTTGTGATTGGTCAGGACGCCGCTGTTGTTTACAGCGCCGCCATTGCAAAGAGAGCCGAGGATAACTAGCGGCAGACACGGAGAAGCTTGAAGAATACCTCGCGAAAAAAACTCTAAAAATATGAACGTTTAATTCTCCCGTGACTGGAGGAGTGAAAAGATGCGCAGCAAGCGTTTTATTTGTGGATGGAAATGACAGGAAACGTGGGTTTAGAGGTGGGGAGCGCATGAAGCGGTGGGAGAATGAGAGACAAATACGTCCGTGTTAAAAGTCTCTTATATACACAAAAAACACAATATAAACACACGATCGTGGACCAATACATGACAGGATACCACAGAACAGCGCTACGCCCTCTGTGGTCCTGTCAGGCAATTGCTTTGCAACACTCCCCAGGAGACGGAGAAGTACAAGAGCAAAACGCTTCCGTCAGTCCGTGCGTGTCTGTCCCTTGCGGAGCTGACGGAGAAGCATAAACCAGGCTTTAGCATAAAATCAAATTTGCTATATTTGAACATACGCCCGGAACAAGTAAAATAAATTATGAATATTTTTAGGTAAAATCTGTTGTTTTTTAGACATAATCTTAATATTCATGGTAACAGTAATAATAAAAATAGTGATAATGAATATTGATCAGAAATGGTATCTATTGTTCAAAAACTTTTCAAAAATATTCCACAACTATCTGTTTTTATAAAATATACTCTATTATTTAATAATTGTGATATATTCTGTATTTTTGAACAATTGTGATATATTCTGTATTTTTGAACAGTGATATAATGTTCTAAAAGTGGCTAGATTGTTCTAAAATGTCTGATAATTATTTATATTATTCAAAAATCATGTTTGTTTTACTTGTTCGTGTGTTTTATTTTTGAATTTCTTTTACCAGAGCAGGGCCAACGTCCATATTTGATCACTTCGTTTTTTTCTGATTTTCTGCATGAAAATATATATATTTTTGAAAATTGTAACAACAGAAATACACTTTGGTTATGGACTACAATACCACCCTGTGGTGGAAATTTCAATTAAAAAATATAAAATTTATTAAATTGTTCAATGAGTGCCCTATAAAGGGTTTAAAAAAGAATGAATTAGATACGCACATAGAAGACCAACCGTGTGTGTGTGTGTGTGTGTGTGTGTGTGTGTGTGTGTGTGTGTGTGTGTGTGTGTGTGTGTGTGTGTGTGTGTGTGTGTGTGTGTGTGTGTTTGGTCTCCCATTATTTAATAAAATGTAGTAAAGGATTATATATGACACCTTCAACTTGCTCTTGAACAAAGAAACTCCCTCTCCAACATCAGGAACCTTGTGACACAAACACACACACACACACTAGCGCAACCCTTCTGTGCTCTGTTTATCAGGGCCAGGCCCATCGATCATACTTGCCTGGTTGCCCGGGTAACCCCGTTATTATTCAAAGCACGGAGCAGCAGCTTGCAGAGAGGGGTGTGTGTACCGACTGTGTGTTGATTAGACAGTGGAGATTCCCATTGGCTCAAAGGCAAACCACTTTCTAAACATTACCCCTGATCCGCATACTTATGACAACACACACACACACATACACACACACACACACAAACACACCACTTCAGAATACATTCTTGAATACTGCAGGATTTTCATTCAGCACAATTACTCTGCTGCTTTGCTGCATTTAATTCAGCTCGCACCCTTATCAGCTCACTCCCTCTCTTTGTTAATTCACATTCTGCGGCTGTAAAGCTCATTCACAAACTGCACCACTCCTTACAGCAGCAGAAGGGTAGGAGACGGGGGAGGGAGGAGAAAAGGAGGGCTGATTGGAGAGAGGGTTGCCCACGTAGGCTTACCGCCTGCTGGGCTCCCTGAACACGAAGAGCAGCCAATGCAGAGACGAGGGTGGGGGGGGGAATGGGTTTCATCCACCTCCTCTGCTCCTCTTTCATTCACTCACTCACTCATTCATTCAAGCTTGTAGCCATTCATTCACTCAGACGCCCCCACCCCCACTCCATGCCCTTCATTCACACGTGTTGCAATATGTTAGGAGTACCTGCAGCAGATCTTTCAGCTGATCTCCTGTTTGCAGAAACAAATTTTCTCTGCAAGGACAACAAGTGTGTAATTTTCCTTCAGCTGAGCGCAGAGGACACTGCAGACAAAACAACCTTTACAGCCTCCGTTTTTATCACTGCAATCCATTTTTCTCCTACAAAAAGTAACATTTCATTATTACTGCTTTAAAGAGAATTACAACGAAAACAGAATTGGAACTTACAAACGTAGAAATGTGACTTAAATATTAAAGGAATGAAATGATTAGCAACATCTGGTGCCAGGGGAGCAGATTTAAGCCTCTCTGACTCAAGTCCTCATGGGAAAGAAGGGCTGTGATCATTAAAAGGAAGGGCAAATGTGAAGTGGCCGTGGCCTTTCTCTTGGTTCTATTACTTCTGTTGTAGCCCCCTGGGTTACACAGTTTACTTAAAACCCTTCAATTTAAACCGGGTTTGATATTACTTTGGATCCACAGGAACAGTGAGGTGCATGTATAATGTTAACTGTAACGTTGCCACTAAAGTTATGCATTTTACATTGAGTATTTTTCAGTTAAGAACAGGTCTCTGATGAGAAATGTTTGTTTCCATTCATGTGTGTATTATTGTTTTGTTGATTGTTTAGTCTAAGGACTTTGGACTGAATTTTAAACTAACGAAAGCTGTGTAGGAGCAATAGCAAGCTATGAACACTAGGGGGAGCTTTTGGAAAGTTTGAGAAGAGGGAGAGAGGATGCTGGGAGGAGGAAGGAGAGAGAAGGCGGGAAGGTGGAGACTGCAGCATGTGCGCACCAGGATTCAGAGTAAAAGGAGACAGAAGGACGGACTCCGAAACTTTCGGCCCAAGGCAAACTTAATCGCTGTGATTAAGGACTGATCGGGAGCTGGTTGGAGAAGGAGATGCAACGAGAGGCAGAGGAGCTGGTGTGGGGAAGTTCGCTGAGGACGTCTGGATTCGTGTTTTCTGACGGAGGACACGGACACGTGTCAAATTGCTGAGGACGTCGGGTTTCGTGTCTCGGGGTGAGGATGCTCGGTCTGTGAGTCTGTCAGGGCGTCTGAAGGAAAGGTTTTGCATGCCTCACAATCATCGCACAGGCCTGCAACAGAAAAATTGCAGTACCCAACTTTGTGTGGGCCCACGTGTGGATTTACAGGTGCTGGCCAGTAAATTAGAATATCATCAAAAGGTTGAAAATATTTCAGTAATTCCATTCAAAACGTGAAACTTGTACATTATATTCATGCAATGCACACAGACCAATGTATTTCCAATGTTCATTACATTTAAATTTGATATTCATAAGTGACAACTAATGAAAACTCCAAATTTGGTATCTCAAAAAATTAGAATATTCTGAAAAGGCTGAATATAGAAGACACCTGCTGCCACTCTAATCAGCTGATTTACTCAAAACACCTGCAAAGGCCTTTAAAAGGTCCCTCAGTCTTGTTTTGAAGGCACCACAATCATGGGGAAGACTTCTGACTTAACAGCTGTCCAAAAGACAATCATTGACACCTTGCACAAGGAGGGCAAGACACAAAAGTTGATTGCTAAAGAAGCTGGCTGTTCGCAGAGCTCTGTGTCCAAGCACATTAACAGACAGGCGAAGGGACAGAAAAAATGTGGTAGAAAAAAGTGTACAAGCTCTAGGGATAACCGCACCCTGCAGAGAATTGTGACGACAAACCCATTCAAAAATGTGGGGGAGATCCACAAAGAGTGGACTGCAGCTGGAGTCAGCGCTTCAAGAACCACCACGAGGAGACTCATGAAAGACATGGGATTCAGGTGTCGCATTCCGTGTGTCAAGCCACTCTTGAACAAGAAACAGCGCAAGAAGCGTCTCGCCTGGGCCAAGGACAAAAAGGACTGGACTGATGCTGAGTGGTCCAAAGTTATGTTTTCTGATGAAAGCAAGTTCTGCATTTCCTTTGGAAATCAAGGACCCAGAGTCTGGAGGAAGAGCGGAGAAGCACAGAATCCACGTTGCATGAGGTCCAGTGTAAAGTTTCCACCGTCAGTGATGGTGTGGGGTGCCATGTCATCTGCCGGTGTTGGCCCACTCTGTTTCCTGAGGTCCAGGGTCAATGCAGCCGTCTACCAGGAAGTTTTAGAGCACTTCATGCTTCCTGCTGCTGACCAACTTTATGGGGATGCAGACTTCACCTTTCAACAGGACTTGGCACCTGCACACAGTGCCAAAACCACCAGCACCTGGTTCAAGGACCATGGTATCCCTGTCCTTGATTGGCCAGCAAACTCGCCTGACCTTAACCCCATAGAAAATCTATGGGGTATTGTGAAGCGGAGGATGCAATACGCTAGACCCAACAATGCAGAGGAGCTGAAGACGACTATCAGAGCAACCTGGGCTCTCATAACACCTGAGCAGTGCCACAGACTGATCGAGTCCATGCCACGCCGCATTACTGCAGTTATTGAGGCAAAAGGAGCCCCGACTAAGTATTGAGTGCTATACATGCACATTCTTTTCATGTTCATTCTTTTCAGTTGGCCAACATTAGAGAAACAAACATTTTTTCATTGGCCTTTAGAATATTCTAATTTTCTGAGATACCAGATTTGATGTTTTCATTGGTTGTCACCTATAAATATCAAAATTAAACGTAATAAACATCGGAAATACATTGGTCTGTGTGCATTGCATGAATATAATGTACAAGTTTCACGTTTTGAATGGAATTACTGAAATATTTTCAACCTTTTGATGATATTCTAATTTACTGGCCAGCACCTGTATATTGAACTTGGTATTATTTTTTGAGAAATGTATGGAGGTCGGTTAAAGGGACTTTACGGAGTTTTGAATTTTCATGCTCGCGATTGCCCCTCAGGCCAAAAGCTATCGCGTCATACCCCTGTCAAAACCCGTGCACGCGCATTGGGTCCACAGCGCGCGTGTGAACGGGACTCGCGAGCGAAAATATACATGGCAGCGCGCGTGTGAACGGGACTCGCGAGCGGAAATATACATGGCGAGAGGTCATTTGTGCACTGAGAGGGAACAAACTGTGTCTGTGAGCGCACAAGGATGTGCACAAGTGACAAACCTGCGTGCGCGCGTGGTCAACGAGCACACGGCAGAGGAAAACGTGCGCGCGCGGCAGCCTCTGTGCGCGCTCGGCAGCCTCTCTGCGCGCTCGGTTTCTGACTCCTGCTCGCTCGGCTGTAAGGGTTTTGGCACTCTGGAGGCGTGGCCTGTGGCAGATCTTCTCTGTCCTCTGATTGGATAGTGTACCCCGCACTTTACCCTCTTCCTATCTATATAAAAAAGTCTGCTAGTCAAGTAGTCGCTGGCATAGCTCAGTTGGAAGAGCGGGTGACTCTCGCCCCGGAGGATCCAGGTTCGAGGCCGGGCAAGGAAAATGCAGTAAATGTCATGTTAATTTTTCCTAATTTCAGGTATTTTACAGTTGTGACCGTTCAACTGTCATTAAACGTCCGAATGTTTGCTGGGCAGTGTTTTAAAAAGTGCACATAAGCTAGATGGTTTTAACCATATAAAATTACATTTTTTGTGATACTGGAAAAATACATACTGAAATAAAACTACTGATTGAAAACTTTATGACTGTGGTTGTACAATATATGACTCACTAATACACTGCAAACTCCCTTAGAGTGGGGCTTCCAGAGAGAGAGAGAGAGAGAGAGAGAGAGAGACAGAGAGAGAGACAGAGAGAGAAAAGTTCTTGCCTCATTAATGAATTGTTTATTTTTTTCAGTATTTAATTGACAAATTATCCTTTCAAATAATTAATTGATGAGTTACATAATTGTCCATTTAGAATTGTTGAATGGACTGAGTCAAGTTTGGTGCACTTTATATATTTCAAAACATGTTTTTTTTATTTTAATGATGCATATAAATAATTTAAATGTTAATTTAATGAAATATTTCTATTTTTTCATTACCTCACCCTTGTTTTGACAAAAACGGGACCTTGCTGGATAATATCATGGAGAAACTATTTGTTCACAGTACATGGCTCAGTGAGGATCTGTGTACCGAAGGAGGAGATACTCAGAAATCTGTCTGCAGATTGTTACAACCCAGACTGGAAGTGGCGGGCTGTAATAAGAAAGGAGACCAAACAGAGGAGTGGGGGTTCAACAACTGATTTATTTAACAAAAGTAAGGATTTACTAAAGCAAGTTAGTGAACAGAAAATGGCCATCTCAAGGTTTTACTCGGATGTCCCTCAGCAGGGTGCAGCACTGTTGAAGGTCATCTGAATGAAAGCTTGATATGCAGTTTCTTTATGAAAGTGTGTAAATATACAGTATGGTTGCCGTACATATGTTGAGGTTCTCAGACATCAGGCTTCTTTGCCCAGGCCTTCACTAGTGGGCTATTTTAAAAGTTGGTAAGGAGAAAAACCACAGCATATAGCTGATTGTTTACAAATGCAAGGAGGGGAATAACAATCAAAATGCTTGTGTTCTTGGACCAGATGAATGGAGCGCTCCACATGCACTCAGAGATGTTATATATACTAACTTGCTTTAGTAAATCCTTACTTTTGTTAAATAAATCAGTTGTTGAACCCCCACTCCTCTGTTTGGTCTCCTTTCTTATTACAGCCCGCCACTTCCAGTCTGGGTTGTAACAATCTGCAGACAGATTTCTGAGTATCTCCTCCTTCGGTACACAGATCCTCACTGAGCCATGTACTGTGAACAAATAGTTTCTCCATGATATTATCCAGCAAGGTCCCGTTTTTGTCAAAACAAGGGTGAGGTAATGAAAAAATAGAAATATTTCATTAAATTAACATTTAAATTATTTATATGCATCATTAAAATAAAAAAAACATGTTTTGAAATATATAAAGTGCACCAAACTTGACTCAGTCCATTCAACAATTCTAAATGGACAATTATGTAACTCATCAATTAATTATTTGAAAGGATAATTTGTCAATTAAATACTGAAAAAAATAAACAATTCATTAATGAGGCAAGAACTTTTCTCTCTCTGTCTCTCTCTCTGTCTCTCTCTCTCTCTCTCTCTCTCTCTCTCTCTCTCTCTCTCTCTCTCTCTCTGGAAGCCCCACTCTAAGGGAGTTTGCAGTGTATTAGTGAGTCATATATTGTACAACCACAGTCATAAAGTTTTCAATCAGTAGTTTTATTTCAGTATGTATTTTTCCAGTATCACAAAAAATGTAATTTTATATGGTTAAAACCATCTAGCTTATGTGCACTTTTTAAAACACTGCCCAGCAAACATTCGGACGTTTAATGACAGTTGAACGGTCACAACTGTAAAATACCTGAAATTAAGAAAAATTAACATGACATCTACTGCATTTTCCTTGCCCGGCCTCGAACCTGGATCCTCCGGGGCGAGAGTCACCCGCTCTTCCAACTGAGCTATGCCAGCGACTACTTGACTAGCAGACTTTTTTATATAGATAGGTAGAGGGTAAAGTGCGGGGTACACTAACCAATCAGAGGACAGAGAAGATCTGCCACAGGCCACGCCTCCAGAGTGCCAAAACCCTTACAGCCGAGCGAGCAGGAGTCAGAAACCGAGCGCGCAGAGAGGCTGCCGAGCGCGCACAGAGGCTGCCGCGCGCGCACGTTTTCCTCTGCCGTGTGCTCGTTGACCACGCGCGCACGCAGGTTTGTCACTTGTGCACATCCTTGTGCGCTCACAGACACAGTTTGCTCCCTCTCAGTGCACAAATGACCTCTCGCCATGTATATTTCCGCTCGCGAGTCCCGTTCACACGCGCGCTGTGGACCCAATGCGCGTGCACGGGTTGTGGCACGCTTTAAACGCCATAAAAAGCGTAACGGCAGCTTCAATAGTAGGCTCGTGCACGAGGCGTGCATGGTGTACGTGCACACTCCTTAACAAAAATAACAGCTGAGACAGTCCCTTGTGTGTGTGTGTGTGTGTGTGTGTGTGTGTGTGTGTGTGTGTGTGTGTGTGTGTGTGTGTGTGTGTGTGTGTGTGTGTGTGTGTGTGTGTGTGTGTGTGTGTGTGTGTGTGTGTGTGGCCCGGAGGACAGAGGACAGGAGAACTCGCAGCTAATTAATTAAATAACTTGGTTCTGTACCTTTCTCTTCAGCACAGCCGATAAAGGTTTATGATGGGTCAGTCCTCCTGCATGCTCAGATCATTCCCTTCCCTTGCTTGAAAAATTGTTCCAAAATGAAAGATGAACCCACATCATTTTTAATCTGTGAATTCAATGCCGTTCGGCGAGTCTCAAATAAAAATTTGTGCATCTTACTGTTAAATAATATACCATTAATGTAAAAAAGAAACTAAAAAACTATGTTCACATCCAGAATCGAATCCAGGACTTCTTCACGGGAGTCCGACGTCTTACTAGGTGAGCTAAAGTGCCAGTAACATCCTTTATATCTGTAACATTTATATCCTTGATGACAGCTGAAACAATGTTCAAAAAACAGTTCGGAGCAAAAGTGGCTATTTTGTTACTAATTTGCAGGAAATATCTAGAAGAAAGTAGCTGAGGGTCCTCAGAAATGTAGCTAGGTTCATTACTAGAACTTAGGAACAGCGAGAAAGTCGCTGAGTTGGCACTACCTCACTCTCTGCTGCTAAAGCTACGGATAGCAAATGCTACGGGCGATGCCTGAGCGTGAACGCGCATGAAGCAGCCTGCTCAACCCGAGCAGCTCTCTTTTTCTGCAATTTTACAGAAAAACAGGCAATCACAGTAAAAATGCCAGGGCTCATTCTACAGGACCAGGGCATTGCAGGAGAATGTATGAAGAAGAAATTTATTATTTCTATACATGCTTTGACTGTCAAACTTCCATAATGCCCCTTTAATGACCAATGTTAAATATGTTCACTGAAAAAACAAACTCATTTGGTTATTTGATTCAAAGACATTTACATTTTTGGTAATTTGATTGCCTTCATTTGAATTGAACGGTTATTTTATTCTATGTGAGTTCTTATTAAAGATCATTTTCATTAGAAAGTTGTCTGGGCTTATTCTGGTTTAAGTGATAATGCTAATGTAATGGTTTGAGAGCAAAAGGAAAAGATTACTTTACCTTAGGTGAACCTGCTGGGTTTCTACCAGAAATCAACGAACCCAATAACACACCCTACCAGTTTTAGATTGTAGTGCACAGTTATACTAGACTGGGTAAGGGGGTGCTACACTGTGAAAGCTGACGGCATATGACAGCTTTGTGGTTTCCTTTGAAGAGGAAGTACAGAATGAAAAAAGGAGGAGTTCAGAGATGGTTAAGGAAAAGGAGAACAACAAAAAGAGGAAATGATGATGTAGAAAATAGGGCATGAACACAAGCATATCTGATATCATGTGTATCATCTGACAAACCGCTCTGACCACTGACTCTCCATCCCATCAGCATTCTGTTTCTGTGTACATTAATAACACAGTAAATAGGCTTTATTCAGAAAGTGCATCCCATCAGAACAAATAAAAACAATAAAGTTTACGCTTTGATAAAACTATTTAAAACTTCCATCTAGGCCTGGGCAAAAAATCAACTGAATTAATTCATTCAGTGTTTTTGTTGCAGGTGATTTAAAAGATTATTAAATTGAGTTCTTATGTGATGGTGCATTTTTGGCTCCCCAGAGCTTCCGTAGCGCTAGTTCCACATAGCAGTATGGCAAGCGACAACAATGTCATCATAGCACACAAGAAACTGCAACAGCAAGTGACAACATGGCTACTGGTGAGGGTGGGAAGTTTCTTCTAAAGAAAGGAATAAAATTGTCTGTTGTTTGGAACTGGTATGGGTTTGCTGCGACAGACGTGGAGCAAGAGACCCCATGCTGCAACATGTGACTAAAGCCCATCGCAGTCAAAGGCAGCAGGGTTATATGTTTGTTTAAATGTTTTGTATGTTCTTTTTCTTACACTGTATATTTACTATTGTAGATGTTTTTTTAATTGCGCGGACCCCAGGAAGAATAGTCATCACTATGGTGAAGAATAATGGGGATCATTAAATAAATAAACAAACAAATAAATAAATAAACCACAAACCTACTCCAACACCGGAAACAGAGACGTCCAGTCGAATATGAAAAACGCCAGTCTGGGACTAACAAAACCACAGTGACCAACAAACCTTAGCTAAAAAACAGCTAACTGTAGCCGAATCGTTTGCACAAGGCACCGCATGTGACAGGAAAGTGACACAGTGGAGAACAAGCGCCAAAGCGGCAGCTTTGCACATTGCCAAAGACATGTTTTTGATTAAATAAAAGCAAAATTGGCTCTAAGTTGTCTTCCATTTGTCCTTATTGATTTTCATAAATATGGGGGGGGGGGGGGGGAGCACGCTAATAAATTGAATAAAAAAAATAATATTGGAGATTTTATTTTTAGGCCATATCGCCCAGCCATACATCCATCCAGAGCACATTAATTAGAACACTGAGCATGGAAACAGATAATATAATGGCCTGTGTTTACACAGTGACTTCTAGAGTTCTACAGTCCCCCAAGGGGCTTTACAATCACAAACACAGTCACCGACCAGTCTCTCACTCACTCACTCACTCACTCACTCACTCACTCACTCACTCACTCACACAGAAGCGTGTCCAAGTCCTTTTGATGAAGATTGCGCTGCCAGGGACTTTTGACCTTAATGGCCATCCGTTGGTAAGGTCTTACTCAAACCAAGCCCCCACAATGCGGGACAGAGGCCAATGCGGAAGTTAAATAAATTGCAGTTCCACCCTCATCCGCTAGGGGCTGGTGTCAGAAGCGAGCAAATCCTCATTGACTCCCATGTTAAAAATACCAATTTCACAGCAGAAATAAACAAGTTTATAGCCTGGTACCAGAACATGTTTTTTGTTTAAATGATCTAGTTTACACTCATGACAACTCTGAGGGGGGTGAATTTTTTTCTCACTCTTCTGTTTAAGTGTATTAAAAGCCTAAAATTCTGTATAATTAATGAGCATCAGACCCACGTGACCGCCACCTCAGACCCAAGTGACCGCAGAGCTAGCTCCGGGGAAAGGCCTCAGTCTGAGCCTCGGCCTCGTCTGAAAACTGTTCCGCCATTTTCAGTCTCTCAACTTAGACCATTAGTTGTAGCGTTTGTGTGTTCCTTTTTGGATATTATTTGTGCAATTGTTGGACAAAATGACTTGATGTGGTATTAATTGCACTAATAAAGCATCCAAGGAGTCTCCACTTCATTTTTTTCGGTAAGTAAAATTATATTTATGTATTTTAGGTCACTGCCGCTCTTACACTAGCTGAGCTTAGATTTTAACATGCACTGTTTAACCATGAAATTTAAATTTAATAGGGTAAAACCCAGTGCATTTAACATAATGCTGCACTTCAGAAAATGGGTTGAAATGTTGGTGGAGCTGGGTTCCGACTATCGGCTTGTGGAGCTCTCGGGAGACCGATGTTTTCCACCCGGTTCTCCCCTCCCCGCAGCTCGGCGCATCTCTGTCTGATCGCGGCTTCTGTCTGCTGCGCGGGCTGCCAGCTTGTGGAGCTCTTAGATGGAAACCTTTCCACCCGGTTCTCCCCAGCGGCAGCTCTGCGCATCTCAGATCGCATTGGCGCTTGTCTGCTGTGCAGCTGCCGGCTTGTGGAGCTCTCAGGAGACCTCTGTGTTCCACCCGGTTTTACCCAGCGGTCAGCCCGGCATATCTCTGACTCAGAAGCTCTGGTGTTGTGCACAGTTAACTCCGGTTTTAGCTAGGTTGCTACCTCCGTTAGCTTAGCTCGCACCTCTGTGTTAGCTTTGGGTTAGCTTCAGGTTAGCTTGTAGCTAGTTCGACCGGGTGTCGTCAGTTGATCCCAGCCTTACAGCCCCACCCTCAGCTCCTCCTCTCTTCCCTTTTGTGGAATTGTCTGGGCTTGACGGAACCTGTGACACGGTCAAAATGGCGGTGGTGGCCACCTCCCATTTGGCCTCAAAAATGTGTTATTGGAGGCTATGGAAATGAATTGTCCAGTATATATATGTCGATGACTCAAACACAAAAACATTGCTTGCTTGCAATGATTCAGGTATGTACTGCCCTTTATCGCTAGGGAAAATACACATTGTTACTTTAATTTTGCAACAAATGAAATCAATTAAATCACAATAAAATCTATTCCATTCGGTTTGATAATACTATTTAACTACAATATTTATTTTAAGCTCATGAGAGTCCTACCCATCCTACCAAAACATATTTGCACATTTGCATTTACTGGAAAACAGCTGTTTTACTCAAACGCTCCGTTAGGACAAATACGATTTTTGTGTCATCCATTAAAAAGTCTATTTTTAAAATGAAGCTTTGCAGACTATATTAATATCCTTTTTCTAAAAAAATATTTAAAAAAAGGTTTTGAGCAGCCAAATGTAAAATCTAAACTGTGGAGATTTGGTACCAACTCTGGATGGAACTCCTATTAGTGACAGAAGTCATTCAAGGTAAATCAAATGCGTTGTTAACTCTTTTGAAGGTAAAAACCAAAGCAAAATGTGACTTTATTGTCTACTGTTCTATCAAACACCAATCATACATCCATGGTTCTAACAAGGACAGAAGTTCAGCCACTGTATAAAACCTACAGAGGAATCCCATAGATTAAACATTCACAGCAGCTTTAAATGCTGGTTTGAAATCAGACAGCAGTAGCTGAGAGCCACCAGATGGATGAAGGAGGATGTCATTTTCTGAATGAGCTGTAGCTCTAAATAACAGCCTGCCCATGGTTAGTTGGACTCTCCTGTGAAAAGTGCAGCTCCCACAGATCTAAACACGCCGGTAAACACCTCTGTTCAGACTAAATAGCTGGATCGGCTAAAGGATCACAGGTGGATTTATTAGGCACTAAACACTGACGCACAAACATAAGGGAGGTAATGGTCAATGAGGAAATGACAGGAGAGAAGGTGAGGGCAAAAAAGAAAAAGGACAAACAGGAAGAGAAATTAATTGGGGGGGGGGGGGTGGAAACCAGCACACTTCTGCAACTCCCATGGGTCCTCCACTCATTACGCGTTTGCACATTTTGCAGCAGAACACCACTGATGTCAGAGGTTCATGGGTCAATAATATCAGAGGAGGAGAAACAGCCGGCTGCTACCACTTGAACTTTGGGACAAACTACCAGAGTCCCAAAAAGAAAAACTCTATTTGAAGTCATACAATAAAAGACGTTTGGACCTAGAAAACAGTGACTGGTGTTTAGCGCTCACTCGTTTACTCTGGTAGCGCAGGTTCTGGTATCAGGTGGATGTGCCCCAGGGTTGATATCCAACCGGAGGGGTGAGAGCTGGCTCATTTTGTAGATGTGTCATTGCAGGTTTAATATGTTGTTAGCGTGTTGGAATGTTAAAGGGTCACACCAAAACAATCAGTCTGTCACTTTAAATAAACACCTCTTAAACCAGTCTCAGGGGCTCAAGGTTAGTAGGTTAACGGGTTAGCTAAAAGGAGCTGAGCTCAAAAACATTTAAGAGGTTGGAGAATATACCAATATTGATATCAACATGCCATGAAACTGATTATTATCTGCCAATGGAGTGAGTTTATTAGATATGATAAGATGTCTTATCAAGTCAGGGCAGCGGTAGTTCAGGAGGTAGAGTGGGTTGTCCAGTAATCGGAAGGTTGTAGGCTCGATTCCGGCTCACACCAGAGAATGCTGTTGTTGTGTCCTTGGGAAAGACACTTAACCCAATTGCCTGCTAACGGTAGTCAGAGGGACTGGTGGCGCCAGTGTTCGTCTGTCTTTCCTCCGTCGGTGAGCCCCAGAGAATCTGTGGCTACCTTGTAGCTCATCACCACCAGGGTGTTAAAATGTGTGTGATTGGATGAATGATACACTGTAGGGTAAAGTGCTTTGGAGTCCTCTGACTCAGAAAGGTGCTATACAAGTGCAGCTTGTTTATAATTTGTCATCAAGAGTGATAGTTTTTCCTTATATTTCTGAGGTTAACATGCAGGCTGAACGTGAAAATAGTCTCCTACACCTAAATCCTGCATTAGCTTCTGATAGAAAACAGACGGTGCACTCTAGGATTTGGAAAGCCTGACAGATCTACGTCTGACTTTAATGTTCATGGACTCACCCATCTTGACTCGCAACGAGGAAGACTGTTGTTTTAACGTCGCGGAAACAGCAGAGAACATCTCGACTGGTAGAAGCTAATCGCTAGAATTAGCTACTCCACTACATGGCAGGCCTCCTTCAGGCTTGTGTTATTTGTGGAGATAAAACATCAGCATTGCAGAGGAAACAGATACAGTACTAGAGTCGTGTTGCTGTTATCCAATGGTGAAATGTCGAAATATCAGGAAATAAGACTCGTGTTCAGCTTAACTCTGATCTGGCTTGCTTCTACTTCTTGAAACAGGTGCACCAGAGCTTTTTTCCCCCAGAAAAGGACTTAAAATTATGCATTCCTTCTATAGAACAATGCAAAACTATTAAAAATATGAGTAAAGTACCACCTTAAGACTTTTTATTATGAAAATGTTAGTAATAGAATAAAAGAGTATGTGCTAAATACAATTACATATTTTTTAAAACCGTTTTGAAATTATTGTGTAAACCAGATAAATGAGGTGTTGAACTGCATGTCTTCGTTAATTTGGAGAATATTCATTTTTATTAAATGCACAATTTATTTTAAAACATGCTCAACCTATCAACCAATGTCATGACAAGAAACAAGAGAAAAGCAAGCCCTATAGTGGCTGGTTCCGGTGTAACAGTTAAAGTCTCACCCCCTCTAAGTAAACAAATGGGACATTTTCCTGACTAAAACAAATTAAAATTACTTTTCTGATTCTGTTTATATATGTTTTTAAACTACATAAATGATATTAAAACACTGTGTGCTGATGAGTGGGTGAAGTGTTCAAGTGTGGCCTAAAATATTTATATACACATTTTTGATTAATAAATTCACTTTTTACCTTATAGAATAAAAATACTTTAAAAAAAAAAAGTAAACTAAACATTTTATCTCATATGCTCACATTATAATAACAAATGCTTTGCTCAAAGGCCGATTACATCACCCCCTCCTCTCACCTATGTGGCCGTTGGAGACGTGGGGTCATTACATCACTGGGAGCCGCCTGGAGCGGATCATAAAAGAAAGTGTTTGTGTCAGGAACTGATCACTCCTAATGTTGGTTAATGTTACACGTGGAAGGCCAGGGACTGCTTGACGCAATGCTGACACACACTCACGCACACACACACACACACACACACACACACACACACACACACACACACACACACACACCTTCAGGGTACCTGACTAACACGGGACTACTAATGATGAAGATGATGGTGTCCCACTACTGGTAAAATTATGATAATATGTAATAATGATGCGCTGATTACATTTTTTTTCCCTACAACTCTACTTCCTATCATTATCTGCCTCTCTCATATTTACTGTCACTTTTAGACTTTTATTTCCGTGATGGTTCACATCTTTCTCTAAAAAAGGTTTCTGCACATTCTGGATCACTCACTGAATATCAACCAGAAAAAGCTAGGTGCCTCTTTGACCTCTGAAAAAGGACACAAGATTAAGACTGATTATAGTTTCAGAACTTTTCAGGCCCATAAAGTCGATTTTAGCTCAATACAATCTTTTTTTTTCCAACTAAAATTAGAAAAATCTTTGGATGATGCAGAAGAGAAAAAAACACATAACAGACACAAAAAACTGTCAAGCTACGAAAATTTCTGTTTAAGTTTTTCACATTGTGATGAAATTTCACAGCTAAATATTTAAAAGTGAGCCACAAAGTATACTGTGGTCTTACTGGGTCAGATGGAAAAACATTCACCAAGGTAAACTAAATAACGATAAATAGTTTTATTTCTAATAATTTATATGCCCAGAAAACCAAAATTCTCTGAAGTTCTGTAAATATTTTTAATCAGTGAAAAAGCGATTCGTGGTTTACACATCAGTCCCATCCAAAAGATGTTTTCCGTCATTTAATTTCAGCTTTAATTTAACAGATGCAGCTAAATAAATTTTGACAAATTCTTTGTGAAAAGTCTTATAAACTTAGGTTTTATTCAGATGCTTAAAATAAAGTTTATGAACATAAATTCTGTTTTATTTTCTGTTGTATGTAGACACAACACAGGCTCATCCCTTGAGTTAGATGACTTTTTTATAGTTTATATAGATTTATATCTTAGTGTGGCTCACAAAACAACAACATTAAAAAGATTAATAATATACTAGTATCAAAGCTGCCATGTCCATAAAGAAGTTATTTTCTGGATGTGATGTCATAATCTTCCTTTTTAACAAGATAAACAGGTTTAAGTACCAGTGTGTAGTTTCCTGGCACTAGGGGGCAGTACATATATTTCAGGGTAGTTTTACACCATATCGCTGTGACTGTCGCTGCATTTTTAGTTTGTTTGTTTGTTTTAACCCAGGAAAGGTTGTTTTTTTTTACCTTGCTGACAGTTTCGACCACTCTTGCTATCTTTATCAGAGCTAGCTGCTAATGGCAGGGTCATGGTGGCGGCTAAGTGATGCAGCGGCTAGCTTTGATGAAAACCACAGGAGTGAAAATTCAATCGAAGAAACACATAGAAGGAATACAAAAGTGACTGTCGCTAGTTTTTAAAAATCATTACAGTAAATGTTGTTGTGGAGCAGAAAGCATGCGACCTCGGCGTGACTCCTCAGATTTTGATGGTCCTTCAGTCAATTCCATCGACAGAAAGCAATACCGACTGCAGTTTTCTGGTGCTGTAGTTTTCAGATCTGCTCGTGATCCTGCGCCTGCCGATGACATCATCATACTACGGCAATACTGCTTCCCCAAAATATATTGCATCTCTTTTTGATTCTGTTCTTTCACATCTTCATTGATAGGCGACGGTCCTCAAGCCGGCCAGAAAGAAACATGGGGTGTTTCTCAATGTCGAGGAACCTTGCCTTGTCTTGTTAGGCCAGGTGCCTTGCTTATGAGGACACTATCCTTCCTTGGTCAAAGAAATGGAACGGGATTACCTCACACGACCTCGACGGTCACGTCACGTGACACATGAGGTAAAGTTATATTTCATACATAGTTTCAATATAAATGCATAATGGGCCTATTACTGTTTTAATTGTGTACATGAAGTGAGTTACTACCTGCTAGCCACCGAAGCTGCAACTACTAAGCAACTAACCAACCATAGCTAACTGTTTTGGCTCTAAAAGAAATTTAGATATTTGCCCGATAGCTACAACAGGTTGGCTTACGTTTAAACTGGAAATGTGCCCCTGAAGTAGCTGCTGGCTCCTGATCCAGCATCCTTTTGAAAATGCCGCACTGTATTCTGGGAAATTTTTGACCAAGAGAAGACCCATTTTTTATGGCAATATGGTACGGAGTCGCCACAATTTTTCAATAACTAGACATCGTTTTATTCATTATCAACAATGTTTCGATCAATTTTTCCAGAGATTAACGGTAAACATACACATTGTCTCTAAGCACAAACCAGGAGTAGAAGTTAGTGAGGAGGAGGCGGGGCTGGGGGAGGGGTACTGCAGTGTGTGTGTGTGTGTGTGTGTGTGTGTGTGTGTGTGTGTGTGTGTGTGTGTGTGTGTGTGTGTGTGTGTGTGTGTGTGTGTGTGAAATGAGATCAAGAAAACAAAGCTGAAATGTGTGTTGATCCTCAAAGTATCCAAATATTTTTTTTTATAAATTAATAAAGAACACATTAAACATCATTATTTTAATAAAGTTCTGTAACTTAAATAACTTTATTTTTATTCTTATTTTGGAAAAGGATTCTGGGAACAGCTAATTTTTTTCATGATTTTTCCAAAGCTGGAATTTATTAGGATTTTTTTTGTTGTTGCCTTTGTTTCTTTGACTGAAGGAAGAAATGGAAGCCTTTCAAAAGTAAGTGTGAACAGCATGGGGTGTGTAACGTCTGAGCTAAAGAAAGTTGTGAAATGAAACTGTAAAGATGTTTTTTAATTAAAAAATGAACAAACACTTTGCAGCAACATTAGTCAGAAGAAAAAAATATCACCAGGATGCAGCAAAACATTCTCGGGTCCCCCCCTCCTCCCCACTGTCTCAGTGAAGTCGCACACACACACACACACACACGCACTATGGTGACACTTGGTGTCTTCTGATTGACTAACTGCGTTTCAGCCAGAGAAACGTGAGCGAGCTTGGCAAGCATTTGTCAAAGCACAGTGTGCTCTGCAGCGCTCCTGCTTTCTGCACAGCACGTGATTCCTTGCAGATCTTTGGTTCCATCTATAGCTCCCCATCTGTGCTGGGCGTTGTTGAAAAGCACAAACTACTCACAAAAATGCATAAATTGATGATCTGAGATGAGGGTAAAGATAAAAAGCGGTCAGACCTGCTGCAGCGTAATGCAGGAAGAGAGAAGCAGTTGTTTATATATATCAGAGTCTCTGCTGAAGGAGTGCCAATGAGTTAAAGACAAAAAGGCTGCACATCAAAATCATCAGTCAGATCTCTATCTTCATGACTCGATCTGTAAAGTATACCTGGTAAACATAAAGATAAATGTGAAATAAAGTCATTTTCTTTTTGGTTTGTGGCGGTGACAGAAAACAAAAAGCCAACTTTGGACAACCCCGTTACCCTTGACACACACCAACCATCAGAACCACAGCTAAACACACACAAACACGGATCTCCTTGCAGAGAAACTCTCTTTCTGCAAAAGAAAGACTTATTCAGCATTTTAGCAGATTCACCTTGATTTTACTGCACCATTATTTTTATAACTAATATTATAATAAAACTTTGTGCAACATTTGATCATCCAAATATTTCTACAATTAGACCACTCCAGTTTGTGCTGACTGGTCAGAAAGTGTTTTTCTGAGAAATTATTAATACAATAAAATTGATTTCAGATGCAGATCAACCTGCAACCATGACCTTTATCTTGAGTGGTTCTACTGTTGAGTCTGATCAGCAGCGATCAGACTCAAATGTTTGATTTACAGGCCAACAGAAACCTTAGAGAACAATAACAGGAAGTTGGTCAGGGAAGGAGTGAATTTGCAGTCGAACAACACTGACACCTAGTGGATATTTGCCGAACTGTCACCAGAACTAAAACCTAAACGATGCAGATTCTGATAGAATCTGAAGTCTCTTTTCAGGTGACAAATTATACAAAAGAAATAGTATGTGAGCTCAAAAGCATTAAGTAAAATTAGAAATGTTCCCATGAACCTTAAAATCATGATGTTTGCTGCTCCTCAATAATGGGAAAGAAAGGAAAATCTGACCAGCAACTACATGTTTTTTATCAATTACACGTATAAACAACACAATTATCTCACAGACCTGTGACCATGATGAAATATTAAACCAATGCAATGCTTATTCAAATATATTAGCTCATAATTAAATCTGTAGTTTTATGTATGTGTTGTGTATTTGAAGAAAATCCAATTCTAGGTTCTCGGGTTTTATGACAACAACGTTTTTTTTTATCCTAAGAAGAGTAAAAATGCATGAATAATCTCCACATCAAAGCACTAAGGTCCCTTTTGATGCTCCAACATAATGACTGCGATAATGTTGTGACAGTGTTTGTTATTAGGGGCATTAAGTGTGACCGTATTAATGTAAACAGACAGTCATAATGACTTATAATGACATGGGTTTCTCCTCTTATTCGACGGCAGACAGCTGAGAGGAGGCAGCAGTGAAGAAGTGAGAAAGAAGCTCTGACTCAGTCGGAGCTGAACTCAAAGCAGCAGCATCCGAACAGAAATTACCCAGGATGATCTGCAAAAGGTCGCAACAATCCTTTGGTGTGAAATATTAAAGTTCAAGGGGAAAAGTTGAAAATTACAAACCCAGAATCAGAATCAAATCTTCTTTCTTGATCTCGTTTTCCAGAAGATGCTGGAATTTAGAGAAACTGCCTAACCAGTCGTAATGCTGCTCCGTCTTGTATCGCTCATCCCAGTAAGAAACGTCTTTGTAACAGGAGTTCTGGTCTGGCAGGAAGTCCATATTATCTGCAACATGGATGCATAGAATAAGGAAATTCAGAATCTTAAAAATTTTCGGGATCAGGAAATAATTGTCCAATTTATTTATTGGTTTGGTTGGGGGGGGGGGGGGGTTCTCAGAATTTCCTTTTTTTTTTCATTGTTTATGCTAAATTTAATAGTGAAATATTCTAGTTTAAATTTAGCAAAGTTTTCAATTTACTAACTATTACTGCACACAGTAAAATGTGTTCTGCAGAAATCTTTCATATTTTAAGGAATTTCTCGCAGCAAAATCTAGTGAATGAAATTTTGATTTATCAACACAGATCATTAATGCATTAAGACAGAACCAGAAAATTCTCAGATTAAATTTTTTACAAGAACTATGTACTTTTATTAGTTTTTAATATTCTTTAAATCTTATATTTGCTTTTTACAGCTTCCTTTGTGTTAGCTCTGCTTCTAGCAGGTGAGTTATTTCTTTCTTTCATTAATCCCTAATTAATTTGTGAGTGACAGATGTATAAAGTACTGGAAATTGGAATAAGACAAATTATTACAAAGTGGGATTTTTTCGATTTTGTTGGTGCTCCTGAACGCCACTCGAGTAACGCATCAGCGCATGCGTACAACCAGAATCTTCACAGGAAACTTGCCCTGTAAATTCAAACTGCAGCTCGTTAAATTCGTAATGTTGCGCTTATAAAGTAAATTCCTTGTACATTACTCACTTGTTGGTCACAATCTCCTCTGAAGCTTCACTTATTATGTTGTAAAAAATAAAACTATTCCGACTGAAAACACGTGTTGAACGATGGTGTTGAAACTAACACCACCAAACGTCTCCAGGCAGTCCCGAGCTAACTTCCTGCTAAAACGTACTTACAAAAACTTAAAGAAACCAGATTAACTCTGATTTAATTATCTATTTTAATACTGGCACAGTTTTTATCTGTGTTTCTCAAAGCGTGAATGTTTTTGAAGGCGGAGCAACATGTGGGAGTGCTACAGTATTGGTGCGTTCAAATACTTCCTGAAAACACGTAAAATCTCCTTGTTTCATTTGAGGAATTTACGTTTTAAACTGAACAGATTTAAAACCTTAACCGAGTTATGCTTTTGTTGGTGTGTGTGTGTGTGTGTGTGTGTGTGTGTGTGTGTGTGTGTGTGTGTGTGTGTGTGTGTGTGTGTGTGTGTGTGTGTGTGTGTGTGTGTGTGTGTGTGTGTGTTTATTTATTATCTTATTTTTTGTAGTGAAAACCAGCATCAGCAAGGGCCTTGAATATAAAACATGGCTACGTCGTTCAGCATGACAATGATCCCAAACATCGAAAGGGTAACGAAAGTGTGGCGTCATAGATGCATTAAGGTCCTCCTAGAGTGGCTTAGCTACCCTGCAAACAGTCAACGTCGCATGGACGTGCAGATCATGTCTATATTGAGTCTGTCGGTCCAGACCACGTCTGTGGGACGTCCAAACTAGATCTTTGCACAGTGGGCAGTCTCCAGATCTCAACCCCACAGAAAATCTATGGAGGGAGTTGAAAGTTCGTGTTGCCCAGCAAACAGCTGCAAAACATCATTGCTCAAGAGGAGATCCGCATGGATGAATGGGCCAAAATACCAGCAGCAGTGTGTGAAAACCTTGTGAAGACTTACAGAAAACCTTTGACCCCTGTCATTGCCAACAAAAGGAACAGAGTATTGAGATGGACTTTTGTTATTGACCAAATACTTACTTTCCACCATAATTTTGGCAAATAAGTTCTTTAAAAAATCAGACAAATGTGATTTTTTGGATTTTTCCCCTCATTTTGTCTAATAGCTGAAGAATACCGATGAAAATTACAGACCTCTCGTCTTTTAAGTGGGAGAACTTGTACTAATGGTGGCTGACTAAATACTTTTTTGTCCCATTGAACATGAAACGCCACAATCAAGTGGCTAGCATGTGGAACATCTATTTGGACTGCCCATATGTGAGTTCTGGAGAATCCCAGAACAGCCAGCATGCTTTAGGGCCAATGGGTGGGCTTCGAGCGGCATTGGCAATGCTGCAGCAACACACATGCCCCTCCCCCGTTGTTCTGTTGTTTTAGTGTTTTACTTGTTTTGTTTGTTAAGCACTTTGCAGCTTCTATGCTGCTGTTAAGTGCTATATCAATGAAGTTGAATGGACTTGACAGACCACCAGCAAAAACCACTGATCCACCGCTGCATCCACTGATTGCAGCATCCATTTTGCCTCAGAAAAACTAAACTAAAACACACACAGAGAGAGAGAGAGAGAGAGAGAGAGAGAGAGAGAGAGAGAGAGAGAGAGAGAGAGAGAGAGAGAGAGAGAGAGAGAGAGAGAGAGAGAGGATTAAAATAAAGTCTCACTCCAAACTGCAGAAGTTGGCACATAGCTCATTTGATATCCCCCCCCCCCCCTTTTCCGTGGTGTAGCAGTACCGTAAATGTCCAGTAGGTGGTAGTGTTTCGCTTTCCTCTTTACAGTTAGTCATTTTGATCTGGAAACTTTCTGACAAGCTCCTGCACATCATCCCGCTTTTTGTAGCTTATTATTTATTGCTTGTTTTCTATGTGTGATGTGTTCTATTTTGTGATGTCTTCAAATCGATTCTAAAGTCAAAATTGTCCAAGTCATGTGACTTTGATCCTCTTTCCTGCAGGTTTGTCTTAGGTGGACATAAAATGTCTCCTGAAATGTCTTTAAAAACGTTTTTTACCGCCTTTTCTGCACTTACAGCCAAGAAACAGACACAAAACTGTTCAAATGAGACAAAAATATGAATTATATGGGCTCCTTTTACCAGAACAGATAGAATGATGCAACATAACCTAATTTTGAGGAAAAATAATACTCTGGATGGATAGAATAATTACGGCTACAGATGACAACATCTTTTGTTGATGTGACCTAAGTTTTTATAGTAACCCTTTTATTTATTTCTCAGCTCGTCTGTGTTTTAGAGTAAAGCGTGTCCCTCCAGCCCGATGTAGAGCGCTGCATCACAGTTACATAACCCATCTAATGAAAGTGGGGTTACAGTATTTTAAATGGTTTGCAAATTTGGAAAAAGCTGACCTAAACATCCTGAACTGGAGCTTGTAAAACGCTCCGATGCTCTCAGGTCCTGAGTCCAGACGCGGATTCCTAGACCCGGTCTGAAGATGCGGAGAATAATTGGACTCGGATTCCTCTTCACAGAGAAGAAGCAGCACCAGACCACGTGAGAGGACGCCTCAGACAGCCCGGCTCATCTCAGCTGCTGACATGGACTCCTGGACGTCCCCAGAAACAGACGCACATTAGGCAGAGATGCATGAATGTAACCTCTGATCCTCCTTCCCTCATTTCTTCTTCTTTTCGTTTCTTTTAGTTCGGTTTACTCCTCCCTCCCCTTTTGTTTGACAGCTCCAGAGGGAGTAATGGCTTGGCCGTGCATCAGCAGAGTGTGCTGCTTGGCTCGCTTCTGGAACCAGTTCGACAAGTCGGACCTGTCCGTCCCGCTGACTATCCACAACTACTCGGACATTGCCGAGCAGGAGGTGCGCTCCGTCACCAAGCAGATCAGCGAGTCGGAGAGCGCGCCCGGGAATAACTACACCATCCCGCGTAAAGGCTCCCCACAGGCGCCCTCTGATGGGACCCGCGGATCTTTCAGGGCACGGAAGGAGCCCAGCTACAAGCCCCGGGAGGACTACCACCCACCTGGGGTGCCCTTCCCCAGCGTTACCCAGTACAAGCAGGATTTCAAACCTTGGCCCATCCCCAGGAAGGACAACTTCCCCTGGATCAGTAACGGGGGGAGTAGGACTGAAGGTGTTCCGGACGGCCCCGGGGACAGAGAGGACAGGGGTTCGGGGCAGAGATGGGTGATGGAGGACAGCAAAACCAGCTCCTACAGGTAGGTCTTTTATCTGTTTAAGCACCTGGAGCTGTCCACTCCTTCACTGCCCCAGAGGCATTTTATTCTAGTTATGGGAGACTGGACGGAACCAGCCTGTATGGAGAAAGAGAGAAGTGGTTCTGATCAATATTTCCCCTATCACACGGATCCACTGAGGGAACTTAGATACAGATATTTTATTTATGTTTCTACTTTTGCTTTAGGTGGTTCTCAGTGAGGAGTGCTCTCGTTTTAGTCTCTGGTTGTATTTTTAACCTACTGATGGATCTCTCCCCCCTTTAGGCAAGAGTACAGAGCATGGACGGGGGTGAAACCAGCCAAAAGTGCAAGGAAAGCCCCCTCAGCTCAATACTCCAGCCCTGGAACAGAGCCCACCCAAGTCCCACGTGAGACCAGCTACCAGGCTGCCTACAGCGGAGAGGTCAGCAGGTCCATAGGAGTGAATCAGGTGGACCACATCCTCCCATCTGCTGCCTCCACACAGCCTCCCCCTGTCACCCAGAACACCCCACAAGCTGGCAGCTCACCCAGCCCTTTCAACCTCCAGCAAAGCCTCTTGCCTGAGGGGTCCGAGCACACCAGGAGAGAGGTATAAGCACACACGGCACATCTAAACATGTTTGTAGGCAGCTGGGCACCAAAAACATAAAAGAACCACAGATTTAAGCAACTGCCTTTGAAAGTCATGCTCATTAATCTCCCAGGTGGTGCTGCTGCTGAGGCATCTCAGAAAAGTGATACAGCATTCTGTCCCAGAGCAGCTCAAAGTGACCCAGCTGTTTAAAGCAGGTCGTGTGCTCTGTTAGGTAACACCGCGGGTGCCTCACTCATTACTCTGACCTGAATAAAACAGGGATGACACAGAGAAGGGATCTGTAAGTTACAACTCCATCGGTGATCTGATCACGATTGTCATTTACTTTCACTCACACATCAACATCAATAATAATAAGTCCAGAACCCTGTGGTTGTGGATCAGAACAAGCAGATCTAGGGGATACCCTTACCCATCCCACCAGTCTGCCCCAGTGATGGGGGTGCTATCCAGGGTCGACTGTTTTTGGGGAAGTCTCCAGAGGTTTAGCGCCATCCCTCTTCTTCACCCAGCAGTGCTCAGAACCATCTGGGCCGGCTCAGGTAGTTGGTCTGTCTCTGTCCCAACAGCTGCCCCGATAAGCTGAAGGGTATTAGAGAGGAAAAGCTAGGATTTTGTCTCTCTTCTTTTTGTTCTGACCTCTTTGTTTGCCCTTGCTCATGCAACTTCATCTGCTTATCCCACATATAATTAATGCAAGTCAAATAAGACCAGCTTCTGCTTATTTGCATACTTTTCTCAACTATGCCTCAGCTGTCTTGCCTTCTTGGTGACCCACATGACGATGGAGATGATGAAAGAGGTCAAAGCAAGAGAAGTCAATGACAGGACATGCTAATAATAATGGCTGACCCAGTTTGAGTGAGTGTTCACAGTAAAGAAAGGCGATGTGCTGCTGGCAGTGTGTAGCGGCTGTGGAGGAAACGCCTTCCATATATCTAAACATTGTGTTTGTCATTCACGTCATCAGTCAATTTGACAAAAATCAGCCCTGGCAGCAAGTCAAGCTGATCTCAGATAATCCACCACAGCACCCACTCGCTGCCAACTCATCACTGACTCACCAGCCCCCTGCAGAGGTGTCTGACCAGGCATTACACACGCATCAGACCCTGTTGTGACATGATGGCATTCTGTAAAACGAGCGCCTTCAACAAGAGACGAGCTGTGACCAGCAAGGAAACACATGCATCTAAATGTGGAGCAGAGCCGCTGAGTCAAAGACTGTGACTGTTCATTTAAAAAACTTTAATTGTCCCAAATGAGCTGCTGAAATCAAATCAGTCCGCTCTCGTTGACAGAGAAGGAGGGCAGCCGTGCGGTTCCCGCTGCTGTTCCAATCAATTAGGGAAATGTGTGCAATCGCCCTGCAGGAACAGATAGAATCCATCTTGAGAGATAAAAGAGAGTTTCAAGACGAGCATCCGTGCACTGGTGATGCCTTTAAAGATGGAGTCGTTTGTTCTTGAACTCGCTGAACCCACAAACTTAATTTCAAGCATCTAAGAAGGAGCCTCTAAACCTGGAACCGAGCTGGGATTGCATACGTGCACAGGGGGAACAGGTGTGGAAGCGTGTTTAATCTGCAGCATGTGTTGAGGATGAGCGAGACAAAACAAAATGAGAAAACCTCAGCGGGAACTGGTGAGACCGATTCCTGCTTTCTTCAGCGTCAGCTGAGATGCAGCGGCCGTCAGAGGTTTAGGAGTACCAAACACAACAAGGAGTCGTGTTCTCCTGCAGCACTAATGCACTATAGAGCGATGATGGAAATGCTGATCACAATAGCTGCATAAAGAGGATTAGATGGTCTGCTGGGGAATAAAATCTAATACATTATGAAATTCACTTTGTGTTTTAACCCACTTCCCTCAATTATCCAGGAATGAGAGGAGAATCATTTTGGCCAAAATAATGAAGTTCATTCAAATTTGTTTTTTTAGTAGTTTAAGGCCTTATTTAAAAGTTGGGAATTTGGCTTTGCTGATGAATCCAAATTATAAATAATGCGTTACCACTTATGTCTTCACAAATGACCTGATCTCATCGCTGCAAAAGTTTGCGTTTCTTTTGATCTATAGCTATCAACAATATACAGGTGAGACTTTAGAATATGGTGCAAAAGTTCATTTATTTCACTAATTCAACTTAAAAGGTGAAACTAATATATGAGGTAGACTCTTTATATACAAATCCAGATATTTCAAGCCTTTATTTGTTAAAATTGTGATGATCACAGTTTATGAAAACCCAAAAATCAAAATCTCAGACAATAAGAATATTGTGAAAAGGTTAAACATTCTAGATTTAAAGTGTCACACTCTGATCAGCTAATGAATCCAAAACACCTGCAAAAGGTTCCTGAGCATTTAAATGGTTGAATTACTGAAATTAATAGACTTTTTGCACAATATTCAAATTTTTCCACTTTTACCTAAAATGCCTGACAGATTCCTTTCGGATCCTTGATCCGTACTTCGCTCAAGTCCGCATCGATGTGTACTTGGGTGGAGGGCACTACCCACAATCCACTGCTGCGAGGTAAAAGGCTCAAGTGCTTTTTCTAAAAATATGTATTTTCAAATAGTTAATTTTAGGATGATTAATTCATACTCTGAATGTTTTAGACAAAGCAGCAATTAATGTAAATGTATTTCAATAAATTGTTTGGCTGTTTGTTTGAAAGTTGTTATTAAAGTTTTTATTTAAAAAGTAGCACAGCGACCAGCATCCTAGCATGCATTACAGTTGATGATGCAATGGCCCCGTCCCAGTTCGCCAATTAGTTGCCCACTTATGAACCACGCACTTGAAGCCTGCGCACTTCCTCCAAGAGCTGTGCATCAAACGGAAGGATTTGGAGTCTTAATTCCTGATATTTAGACATCTTGCCTCGAATTGGGTAAAAGCAACGCAACGCTACCGCTAACTCTGCTTGCTCTGTGACATTAACGTTTTATCTCCACAAATAACAAGCCTGGAAGAGCTTCAGCCATGTGTTTGAGTTGCTAATGCTAGCTGTTAGCTTCTGTTGAAAGAGCCGTTCTCTTCTGGATGGTAGAACGACAGCCTTCCCCATCATGGGTCTATGGGTAAGTCCAATTAACTTTCACTATCAAAACAAAGATAACCAGAGCAAATACCAAATGTACTTTTACATTTAAGAACCAAAACATTCTAAACACTGCTGCCCTCGTTTAGTCGGGGTTAAAGTCCCGTAGACATCATCACACACTGGTGAAATTCCATCTCTGCTTTTGACCAATCCCAGTGGGGAGTGGTGAGCTGCAGCTGTGGCTGTGCTCAGGAACTATTCAGTGGTTTAACCTCCCAATCCAACCCCTTAAAGCTGATTGTCAAGCAGGGAGGCATTGGGTCCCATTTTTAAAGTCTTTGGTATGACTCGACCCAGGGCAGACGCTCTACCACAAGGCCAGTGAGAAGGTTAAGGTCATGAATCAACAATAAGAGGGCAAATGCCAAAATGGCCTTCATGCAGGAGTAAAGAGAAAATAACACAAAGACCCATCTCACATTCACCCAAAAACATGATGATCCCGAGACGTTTGGGAACATATTTTGTGGACTGACGAGACAAAAGTGGGACTTTTTGGAAAGCATGTGCTTTGTTTCATGTGGTGTAGAACTAAAAACATGTTTCACAAACAGAACATCAAACCAACTGTCAAACATGGAGGTGGTAGTGTGATGGTCTTGTTTGAAAACTATATTTTTTATTGACTCCAATGTTAAAATTTCTTTGATAATCTGAAACATTTAAGCGGGAAAAAAAGCTAAAACAGCAGAAATTCATAAGTAGGCAAATACTATTTTCCTCATGTTCTCATTCTGTTATTTTGGGGAAATAATTTCTTTTGATTAAACATAATTTGACATTGACATGCAGAAGTAGCACAAGTTACAACCTTCCTTCTTCTGAGCTCATCATATATCCTGGTAGATCCAGGAATGACACACTGATAACTATTAAGAGTCACATGATTATGTTACTTTTTAACAAATCACACTATAACACGAGAGAAGGCAAAACAAAGACCTCAGTTCTCGTACTCTGTTTTTTAAACCTGTTTTCCTGTTATCTCCACCATCCCAAAGCCAAATTTTCTCCTCGTTTGTCTTTCTCCTTTCCTTTCCTTCATCCCCATTCCCACGCTGCCCAGAACCAAAGAGCTCAGTGCCAAGTTGGCAGGGCCAGGGAGAGGCCTTTGTATTGGGAGCAGGGGGCTCAGCATGAAAAGGGTGAGGAAAAGGACTGAGAATATATATATATATATATATATATATATATATATATATATATATATATATATATATATATATAATGGGAAGAATGGGATGCACAATGTGGAGGATAAGTGACAGTGAACGGAAGAGGAATAGAAGCAGGGAGGAGAGGAGAGAACATCGTTTGATGGGTTATCTGTTAAAGTGCAGGGTTGCACCGGGCTGCAGTCTCGTTCAGCACCAATCTAATTTAGGAGAAAGGCAGACCTCGCTGCTAAAAGAACAGAAAAGAGCTGTGTGTGTGTGTGTGTGTGTGTGTGTGTGTGTGTGTGTGTGTGTGTGTGTGTGTGGATGTAGGAGGGGAGGTGACTCGACTCACCAATCTGACTTAGTGAACAACGAAGCAAAAGCTTTTGCTGCCACCCACGGCGACGTGAACCCACAAGGAGAGTTGGGAGAACAAGTTGACATCACCTTCAAAAACCTTCCACTAAAATCTATATTTTATTACTCTCCTTTGTATGTCACTGTGGATGAAAGCATCTGCCAGATACATGAGCATTTGTATCGTCTGATCCATAATTACAGCTAGAGACGACAGAACGGGGTGAGTTTGATGCAGGTTTTTGGAGAAGCTTCAGAGCAGAGAAGCTACTAACCCAGTCCAGTGTGCTGGTGCTCTGACATCAGACCTGAGGCTTTGTGACAGACTGTCCAGCCAGTCTCCTCTCATTTCATGGGTCCAGTCAGCCAATGCCCTCATTTTTTTTAATCTCACTGACCATCTCAAAAGTCACTTCTGTTCCTCTCTTTCTCCTTTTTCATTTAGGAGCATCTGGTGAAGACCAAACTCTCCCCGAACCCTTCTGCTGTCTTTCAAAGTGGATCAAGGGTCTTCAACATCTGACGGCTATTGCAGGTTCTTCTCAGTCCCACTTCCAGCTCCGATTTTACAGAATCAGCCCGGGGAGGAGATGGTCCCAATTTGTTTCACAACACAAGAATCTATGCAAACGGAATGTATGAAGCTAACTGTCCCAAGTGGAGAGAGAGAGAGAGAGAGAGAGAGAGAGAGAGAGAGAGAGAGAGAGAGAGAGAGAGAGAGAGAGAGGAGACATTTCATTTTACTCGCCCCTCTTCTCCTTGTTGCTATGGAAATGAATATGCATGTAACAGAATAGTTTTAAGACTATCTTTTTTTTAGGTGATATAGACGCACAAGAATCTAGCTGAGTGTGTGTGTGTGTGTCTGCTTTGATGTCCTTTTATTGTACATAATGTCGCCTCAGCACCAATGATTAAGAACACGGTTTGTCATTCACAGCTTCCTTTGAGTGTGTTTATGCTTTTTGACGTTGCTAGAAAGCTGCTTGGAAATAAGTTTTCCCTTTATTTGCATTTAGTTTGATGTTTTAAGATGTACTATTTGCATTGTTTATTGTGAATATCACGGTGAGAAAAAGAACAGTTATACAATCTAAGTGGAATTATAATAAAAGATAATTAAATAGGTTCCTAGCACTTTCTCTGAAAGGACTTTTCCTTTTTTTATTGTACATTATAGTAACTGAGTTGTTAATATGAAGGTTGTTTGTTGAAGAATGTGCAACCATTAAAGCTGCAATTGCAAATCTGCAAAACAAGCTGGCTTAAAACATGTTTCCTTGCCTCTTTACCAACGTTCTAACATTGTATAGCTATAAATATAGCATAGTGCTATAAATATATTGTGAAGATAAAAAATAATAAAGTGGTTCTCGCATTTTGTCTAAAAACCTCAGCCAATAACACGGCTCGATCTGAAACCAACAATTAGACCATCCAGTCGACGGTCTCACTTCCCTGGGTCCTCCATTAATTACACACTCGTGTTTTAAGCACCAGAACACCACTGGTGTGAGAGGTTCATCGCTCATTAATATCAAAGAAGAAACAGCCGGCTGCTATCGCTTCAACTTTAGGACAAACTATCAGAGTCCCAAAAAGAAAAACACCATTTGACATTTGGAACTAGAAAACGACGACTGGTGTTTAGCGCCGTCTCGTTTCCTCTGGCAATGAACGTTCCGGTATCAGGCAGATGGGAGGGTGATATCCAACAGGAGGGGTGAGAGTTCTGTGACGGCGTTTGTATTTTAAAGCTAGCTTGTTTTGTAGGTTTGCTAGAACAGCTTTAATAATCTAAACAGCCACTTCTGCTCCATCTTCAACTGAATAAAATCTCAAGAGTCATAAAATGTGGTTTTAGCTTTAAATAGATTAAGTGTCATCATGGAAAAAACTGTAATATGTTGGTGTTATTAATAAAACAAGGAGCCACAGTGTATGTTTTGTCAGACATTTTAAAATTATGATCTAGGAAAATACATAAATGTTTTTGCTTTTACACCCTTGATAAACTTTGAAATAATAAACCATCCATGCAGCCATCCATTTTCAACCACTTATCCAGGGTCGGGTCACGGGGACAGTAGCCTAAGCAGAGGCCCAGACATCCCTCTCCCCAACCACGTGGGCCAGCTCCTCCAGGGAAAGCCTAAGGCGTTCCCTGGCCAGCCAAGAAACAGTCCCTTCATTGTGTCCTGGGTCTTCCTTTAGGAGTTCCACCTTTTGGACATGCCCGGAAAACCTCACCAGGGAGGCGTCCTAACCATGTGCCCGAGCCACCTCAACTGGCTCCTCTCGATGTGGAGGAGCAGCGGATTTACTCCAAGCTCTTCCCAGAGCTTGGAGTAAATCCAAGCTCTGGGAAGAGCTAAATCCAAGGTGAGCTTCTCACCCTAGGGAGAGCCCAGCTAACCTGCAGAGTAAACTCATTCTGGCCGCTTGTATCCACAATCTCGTTCTTTCGGTCACTACCCAAAGCTCATGATCATAGGTGAGGGTAGGAACGTAGATCGACCGGTAAATCGAGACATTTGCCTTCCGGCTCAGCTCTCTTCACCATGACAGATCGGTACAACGCTGCAGATGCAGCACGAATCCGACTGTCGATCTCCCGCTCCAGTTTTCCCTCACTCGTGAACAAGATCTCGAGATACTTAAACTCCTCCACTTGGGGCAGGACCTCATCCTTGACCTGGAAAAAGCATTCTACCCTTTTCTGACTAAACCAGAATGAGTATTAATATTATATAAATATTTCTAAAGCTATAAGTTAAAGTGGTACTTTACTCATATTTTAATATATTTACAGCGGTTTCTAGTAGGAATGAATGCCTTGTAAGTCGTATTCTGGGGAAAAAAGGCTCCAGTGTGCCTGTTTCAGGAATTAAAAGTGAGCTAGACAAAAGTATTTGGGGTATTATTTCCTGATATTTGGACATCTCGCCTCTGATTGGCTTACAGCAACTCTACCACTAACTAGCAGTGACTCTGCCACTGACTGTTAGCTCTGCAATGTTAAAAGTTTCCTGGAGTTCTGCTGTGCTGTGGAGTTTTTAACGCTAACAGTTAGCTTATACTAATCGAGACGTTCTCTGCTGGACGCTAAACCAGCAACAGCCATCCCCGTCGCAAGCCAAGACGGGTGAGTCCATGAATGTTTAGCGACAGTGTGATGTAGATGTCAGGCTTTCCTGAACAGAGTGTTTTTCTGTAAATTTTCTAATACACGCGCACACACACACGCACACACACACACATGCACATGCAGATGACAAGAGATAGTTTTTTTTCTGGGTTTATTATAAGAATATTGATCATATATTTTTGGTTTGCACAAAAAATACTATACAATATTAAATTATCTTTCACACTAATTAGATTTGGTCTAAAAGGCATTTTAACCAGATATCCAAACATCCACATACAAAGCTCCACATTTAACACACACACCTGATAACTGTTTAAAAGCTGTTGATATTAGAAACAAAAGAAAGTTCCATAATTCAAATACTGGTGATCTATAGCAATCAGTTGCAACCAGAACATCCATCATCCTAATACTTTAGATGAACTGTGATAAACATCTGGACCCACGTGGACATGAAGATGAGAATTCTGGGATAAGAGCGGCGTGTCATGAACTGAGCCGTTCATGACGGGTCATTTTGATCTGGAGGGGTCGGAGCAGAGGTCTGCATCACCCCGACTTGTTTCAACACATCCTGAAGATGTGTTAAGCTGTCCAGTTGAGAAGGTCCAATAATGTTTAGACATGTCAAAGTCCAAGGGGATCTCCAAGAACTACACACAGATATGGTTACAGAACACCTAAAAACCTCTGAAAGAAAAGCCTGAATGAGACGACTAACATTAAGAAGTTCAGATCCACCACAAAATATTCAGGATTCAGATTTCTCAGCAGATCTCAGGAACAAAACTATCTGTGATTCAAACACTTGAAGAGTTTATGTGTTTTATTCTGCTGCAACATGTAACTATCACCTATGCTGGGGGGAAACACTGGCTGTCATGGCAACGGCACCTTTGGAAGAGCCAGTCTGAGTGCTTCACCCGTCCCAAAAAATAAATAATAAATAAAAACAGCAGCCATCCGTCACACTCGCTCCAGGTCCCTTCTGGCATCATAAAAGTAACGCCGTTACAAAAGAGCACAGCAGCTACGACGAATTAGATCAAACGAGCAACAAGAAGTGGCTTTACTCAAAAACGGGAATAAAATATGACTGTATGCTCACAGTATTACAGACGTTTGTTATTCTGCTGCTGAGAAGCAGGATGAGCCCCTCAGAGATCAGGTTAATGAACACAGTACATCAACTGTGTCGCTGGGCAACCCGAGGCGTCAAAGGCAAGTGGCTTGGTCACATAGCGCGTGGCTCAGACAGCCCAAATCAGTCCGTGTGTTTAAAACACAGATCAATGTCAGAACTGGCTTCAGCTCAGTCGTCCTTGGTGAGGCAACCCATGTGTGAGTTAGTGAGGAAGTCACAGGTGGGGATGCTGCAGACGGCCTGGTGGACGTTCATGGCTGTGACCTCTCTCGGTGTCCTGAAACCAAATGTGTCAATGTCAGGATTCTAGGAATGACTTCATACACTAGGAATGACGTCTCGAACAGAAACACTGCTGCTAAAACTAATAACTGTTAAATCCTGACATCTACAGGTTTAGTATCTCACTTTCCCGCCTCACACACCTAAAACTTTTGTACCTTTAAGCTCATATAATGGCTTACAACATCATGATTCTCTTTTTCTTTCAGTTCCTAGAGTCAGCAGAGAAGTAGGGAAATATGCTTTTAATGTCAGTCTTCCTGCAGACACCCGCTCGCTCACTTCTTTTCACACTTTCCCAAAGGCAATTCCAACATACCTACAGAGTACCAGCACTTGTAAATGTAACTCATTTTAGTTTATTAACTTATTTATTTATTACCATTTTGTGTTAGAGTTATACACTTTTTCTGGCCTTTGTAGTAGTGTTATTAACATTTTGTTAGTGTTTATGGTGTTCGTCATATACAACACTGTGTTTGATGCTTAACTTACATTTTATTGTAATGTGATGCTGGAAATTTGGTGGGGGTTGGGTGAACCATGGAGCTGGTCCGAGTGTGAAGATGTGTGTTTGGTAAATGTTTTTGATATTTATTCTCTATATTTATTATTATTATTTAGCAAATATTTCTCGTTTTTATTTATTGTACATGGTGGTAGCTTATCTTGTTAAAGAGGACCCTCACGACAACGAGATGGCACATCTCATGGGGCTACTCCTCTTTAAATATACGTTAATAGATAAATAAATATTATGCAGGCCAGGACAGATGATTTTATTGATGCCTAACTGTAGCAAACATTGATCATCTAGGTCATAACTATACAGGTGCTGGCCAGTAAATTAGAATATCATCAAAAGGTTGAAAATATTTCAGTAATTCCATTCAAAACGTGAAACTTGTACATTATATTCATGCAATGCACACAGACCAATGTATTTCCGATGTTTATTACGTTTAATTTTGATATTTATAGGTGACAACCAATGAAAACATCAAATCTGGTATCTCAGAAAATTAGAATATTCTAAAGGCCAATGAAAAAATGTTTGTTTCTCTAATGTTGGCCAACTGAAAAGAATGAACATGAAAAGAATGTGCATGTATAGCACTCAATACTTAGTCGGGGCTCCTTTTGCCTCAATAACTGCAGTAATGCGGCGTGGCATGGACTCGATCAGTCTGTGGCACTGCTCAGGTGTTATGAGAGCCCAGGTTGCTCTGATAGTCGTCTTCAGCTCCTCTGCATTGTTGGGTCTAGCGTATTGCATCCTCCGCTTCACAATACCCCATAGATTTTCTATGGGGTTAAGGTCAGGCGAGTTTGCTGGCCAATCAAGGACAGGGATACCATGGTCCTTGAACCAGGTGCTGGTGGTTTTGGCACTGTGTGCAGGTGCCAAGTCCTGTTGAAAGGTGAAGTCTGCATCCCCATAAAGTTGGTCAGCAGCAGGAAGCATGAAGTGCTCTAAAACTTCCTGGTAGACGGCTGCATTGACCCTGGACCTCAGGAAACAGAGTGGGCCAACACCGGCAGATGACATGGCACCCCACACCATCACTGACGGTGGAAACTTTACACTGGACCTCATGCAACGTGGATTCTGTGCTTCTCCGCTCGTCCTCCAGACTCTGGGTCCTTGATTTCCAAAGGAAATGCAGAACTTGCTTTCATCAGAAAACATAACTTTGGACCACTCAGCATCAGTCCAGTCCTTTTTGTCCTTGGCCCAGGCGAGACGCTTCTTGCGCTGTTTCTTGTTCAAGAGTGGCTTGACACACGGAATGCAACACCTGAATCCCATGTCTTTCATGAGTCTCCTCGTGGTGGTTCTTGAAGCGCTGACTCCAGCTGCAGTCCACTCTTTGTGGATCTCCCCCACATTTTTGAATGGGTTTGTCGTCACAATTCTCTGCAGGGTGCGGTTATCCCTAGAGCTTGTACACTTTTTTCTACCACATTTTTTCCGTCCCTTCGCCTGTCTGTTAATGTGCTTGGACACAGAGCTCTGCGAACAGCCAGCTTCTTTAGCAATCACCTTTTGTGTCTTGCCCTCCTTGTGCAAGGTGTCAATGATTGTCTTTTGGACAGCTGTTAAGTCAGAAGTCTTCCCCATGATTGTGGTGCCTTCAAAACAAGACTGAGGGACCTTTTAAAGGCCTTTGCAGGTGTTTTGAGTAAATCAGCTGATTAGAGTGGCAGCAGGTGTCTTCTATATTCAGCCTTTTCAGAATATTCTAATTTTTTGAGATACCAAATTTGGAGTTTTCATTAGTTGTCACTTATGAATATCAAATTTAAATGTAATGAACATTGGAAATACATTGGTCTGTGTGCATTGCATGAATATAATGTACAAGTTTCACGTTTTGAATGGAATTACTGAAATATTTTCAACCTTTTGATGATATTCTAATTTACTGGCCAGCACCTGTAGTATTAAAGTACTGTTGGCTTTAGATTTATACACATTTAATACTTTTGCGAGTATTTCTCCCTGCAGGAGAATGCCTGTGGCTGCAAATCAACTGCCGCAGCAACAATCACTAGAATCATAGCACCATTAATCCAAAGCATGTGTTTATATAGATATCTATATATATGTAACTATGACAAACACATCTAATTAAAATTAGACTTTGGTCACTCATAAATATGCAAATAGACCCAAAAACTAAGAGCCACTGATGACTTTATTCTAATCTGGGACTGAAATGATTGCCTGCAAATATGGAGGTAAGTGTCAATAAATAACTAGTAAGAACATGAAGTCAAATAGTTAAAAAGAGCAAAGAACAATAAAGCGTGAAACCAACAGCCTGGAGATGTCAAAGAAACAGAAAGGATGTGCAGCATGAAAAATAACAAACCTGTTTGGAGAGGATTTAGCGTGGGCTCCAGCTAGAGCTTCTCTCAGGATATCACTGGCAAACTGCTGTGTAGCCTGCAGTACGCAGACACACACACACACACGCACGCACGCACACACACACACACACACACACACACACACACACACACACACACACACACACACACACACGTGCACACACACGCACACACACAAAGTCTTTAATTGAATTTCTTTAATTTCACCAATTCTGGGGAAAAAAAACCCTATCTTCTGTTCCTCCACATAAAAACTAAACACTTCCTTAAAAAATCCCGACTCACTGATTAAAACCGAGATAAAATCAGCCCCTGTAAACCTCATTAAAGTCACTGACCTTGAGAATCATGGCCTCCACTACAGGAGCAAAAACATTCTTCTCCACCTCCACCGGCTGAAAGCTTACCCCGATCTAAAAGACACAAAACACCTTTAGCAAAGAGAGCAGAACCGATGAAACTTAGGAACACACACAGAGCTCACTGACCTGCTGAGCTGTTTCACTGACAAACTGGGAGGAGATGCAGGGACCCAGATAAAATTTCGGCTCCACATCTGTTTCCTGCTCCTCCTCTTTGACCTTTAGCCTCTGGCAGGGCGGAGTCACGGTAACAATGTCGACTATTTCGTCATCTGCCTCCTCTGGTTCGGTTTTTAGCAGAGCTTGCATCTGCTCCAGCCTCTGCACCAGCTCCTCATAGTTGCTTAGGGTCGACGGGCACTCTGATGAACAAATCCATAATTTTATTAAAGCAGGACAGCCTAACATTCACTAAAGAATATTACAGTTGTGCAACATAAAGCAAGATTCGCAAGACAGAAACGTTGTCTGGCTCAGGCGAGTGACTCATAGAGAGTCCTCGTCTCTCACCTTTTAGAGACAAAGGACCAAAACGGATTTCAGCTGAACAAAAGCACCAAGGCTGCACACCGGCCGCCCTCACAACCACATACACATCACTGTATCAAGCGGTAACTGCAGAAGAGCTGTACAGAGCTGCTGAAATCCAAAACACACACACACAAAAACTCGCCCAGCAGGTCTCCCTACAGAGGACTCGTTCACAAAAACAAAACTTACCAGGCTCGCTGTCGATTTGCGTGAGAATGTCCTCGATTGACTCGTCTTCGTTTCTGTGTTGAGGTTCAGGGTCGGGAGGCGTGTAGCCCCTCTGCCGGCACCACTGCACCACCTCCTTGGTCTTCGGGGGCGTCAGGGCCTGCAGGCGGGGCGAGCGGTCCAGCACGTCCTGAACCAGACGCTTCACCGCCACCGCTCTCTGAAGCTACAGAGACGGCCAAAGATCAGCTCATTTTAACTCGGAAGAGTCCGATCACAAAGTTTAAGCATTGTAGACCCTCGCTGCTTAAACTATTTAGCAACATGCATGAATAAGCATTAATATTCACGGTATCCCACATACGGCTCAGAATACAGTATTAGTCAAAGAGATGATGTGGCAGAAACACACATCCAACTAGAGAGAGAAGAGATGCAGCTGGAAGACGGATTAAAATGCAAAACTGCAGCCGCGGCGAATCATCACGTCGTGTACTCCATCAAAGTGAGTAAAAACACGGTCATACTTCTCTTCTCCACAAGAACAGCAATGAATCATTTACTATGTTGATGAAACACGAGGCTAGTACAGCATGAAGACGAGTAAAACTGAAGATAACGGTGAGAGGTGGACATAAGATTTCATCAAAACAAAATCAAAAGGTTACCTCTGACGCTCTGCGTTTGCCAATGTTCCAAGAATAATACTGTTCTACTGAGGAGGCACAAAAGGGATGGGAGTCTTCAGCTATGTAAAAATAAAGCAGCGTTACATTTAAAGAGTGTCTTCAGTCGGTTTATAAATATGAAATCTAATTGTATTTACTTTTTTCTGGCACAATTAGAGGAAACTTCTTCACCACAGCCGTCAGCAGCTGCATCATGGTTTCGATGTGCTCAGTGCTGAGAGGAAAGAGCTTTGGATTAACATCAGAACATCATCTGCATTTGTGTTTAAAGAGACAGCGGCGTTGCTCTTACTTAATGAGGCAGTGTGCTGAGTTATCTGTGCCTTGTTCCTGTTTGACGGTGGTGGCTGCAGAAGCAACATGGACAGGGGCTGGAGCAGCAGCCGTCGCCAGGGGCGACGGACCAGCTGCGACGGCACCTGGTTCTGTTTTCACTGTGGCAGCGGAGAGCGACAGCAGATGTGTATATGTGGGGGAGATAAATGTTATTAGGAATCACAAACATATTTAGACTTGTATAAAAGATTATTACTCTGAACTATTTCATCACAAATCAACACATGTAATTTATATTTTAAAGGGAACTAGGCAGTCTTGGCTTGCTTTTGGCACCCCCTAGAGTCCATTTATAGAACTGAAAGCAAAACTTATCTCCTCGCTTTCCCCCCAGCCTTCCTTAGTATCTACAGGAGTCATTCATTCATTTGGGGCAGCAGTAGCTCAGGTGGTAGAGCGCGTTGCCTCATGATCGGAGGGTCATGGGTTCGATTCCAGCTCCCACCAGGGGTATCCTGCTGTTGTGTCCTTGGGCAAGACACTTCACCCAACTTGCCTGTGTTAGTGGTGGTCAGAGGGGCCGACGGCGCCAAATGGCAGCCTCGCCTCTGTCAAACCTCCCCAGGGCGGCTGTGGCTACAAGTAGCTTATCATCACTAGCAGTGTGTGAATGTGAGTGTGTGAAAGCGTCTTTGGGGGTCTAGAAAAGCGCTATATAAGTTCAATGCATTATTATTATTATTATTATTATTCATCACTAAATTACACAAATCAGATGTGTTCATAATCTAAAACATCCAGGAAATGTGCTGGAACCAGACTGCAGCACCAGGTATGTCAACTCCTTTTGTCTAAGTCCCAACAGAGCTGCCCGCCAGTCTGAAGTTGCAAGTGGAATACTCTGGTCACAGGTGGCGATGGGGGCTGGGTGTCATTTCATTAACCATGTAAAGGGTCATTTTAGCACATAGTGGCTCAAGAAAATGATTGAAAAAGTAGCTAAATGTCCCATTAATAAGACTCTAATGGTTTGGATTATGTTCATCAGCTTTAAACACAACTATCAAACTATTTGCTTCGTCTTCAGTGGCCAATGTTTGATTCTGACAGCTCAAACATAAAAATGGAGTTAGGAAGAAAGAGAGGAGAGGGTGGAGTGACAATGGACCCCTCTCACCTTGTGCTAAAGGCGGGATAAGGGAGGAGGAGACCTGGCTGGAAAGACCTGAGGAGGCTCCAGCTGCTCCAGGAGGAGTGGATGAAGAGGAGAAGGAGGGAGGAGTATTGGAGACTGGGCCTTTAGACAGACAGACAGACAGACAGACGGACGGACGGACGCACGCACGCACACACGCACGCACGCACGCACACACACACACACACACACACACACACACAGAAGGGTCAATGTCCTGCTAGGTAAACAGTAAGACAAAAAATGAGATGAGAGGATATTGGTAACAATAAGATATTTCCAGATGATGGAGCGCATCTCAGATTTATTTTAAAATTACATCAAGTTCAGAACAACTAAAGAAGTAATCCAGGATCAGTTTTGGGATTCTGTTTAACTTCAACACTAGCGAGATTATTCTGTGTTCATGGAGTGGGCTTACCTTTACTGACAGGCATGAATATGGATTGCAGTCCAGCAGACCCAGTTCCAACCCCTAGCTGCTTCAGCTGGGTGGCAGGGATGGTTAAAACGGTCTGCTGGGAGCTGGAACCAGCAGACTGGATCTTCAGCATACCTGGCCAAAAACCACAAGGTGAGATCATTTGCACACCCATGTGTTGTGCATAAACATATGATTGTAGGTTGTGGTGTGTTCCTCCACACCTGACAGTGCAGCACTTGTTTTTCCTGCTCCAGCTGCCACTCCGCTGACTAACGACGCCGCAGAAACTAATGGAGTGTTGCTGCTTTTGGACACCCCCACCACAGTCCCAGCTCCAGCTCCTTTGGACGTGCTCATGACGGGCAAATTTGTGACACCTTTTGCCACCATCACTGCGGCAACGGCTGAACTTCCTGCACTCTTACTTGGGGAGGCGGAGCTTCCAGCTCCTTTGACCAAAGAGGCCACAGCTGCCTTGGACAGACTGCCGCCGCTGGCTGTGCCGGCGTTCTTAGCTGCGCTGATTACTGCCGCCTGGCTGGCTGACACCAGCAGTTGCTGTTGCTGGGAGGCAGACTTCCCGCCATCAGCAGCCTGGATAAAGATACAGAAACACATCTGTCAACCAAAAAAATGTGCAGAAATACTGCACCTCTCATGCATGTATAAAGCAGAAAAAAAAAAATCCTGACATAGTTTATGTTTTAAATAAATAAAATTTTGACAGCACTCTGCAGCCCTCTGCTGACCAGAAACTGCTCTTAAATATTTTGTGGTTCCGGTAGGGGTACTACCTGCTTTACGACAATAAACGTCTACTGTGCTGGTAGCTCATATAAAGGCTAGCTGTTAGCCATTTCAGTTTCACCGGCCGTCAATAAATAGTGCAAGATGAAATAGTTTACTTTTTTGTTGGCATCATGGCGGAGCCTGGAAATTAAAGTAAGAGAATGATGGCTTTGGAGGCAGAGCAAAGAGCAACAACTAGAGTGAACATCAACACGACCTACACTCGTTTGAGGACAATAAAGGAGGCATTGAAATGAAAGGTTTATGGTGACCTGGCTTTGTTGTAACTTATAAGCAATATTCTGGTCCAAAAGTGTGAATTGATTAGATTAAGCCACACTTGAGATAAGAATGAAAAATAACTAGGACCAGTAATTTGACAACACACACACACACACTTCTACAACCTCCAAGGTGCTTCGCAACACAATCAGTCATTCACACATTCACACGCTGGTGGGCATGAGCTACATGAGCCACAGCTGCTCTGGGGCACACTGACAGAGGCGGGGCCTGCCGAGCACTGGGCCGCCGGTCCCTCCGACCACCACCAGGACAAGTGTCTTGCCCAAGGACACAACAGCAGCATTCTCTGGCAGGAGCCAGGATCACAGTTACAACCTTCCGATTACCAGACAACCACCCCTCCTCCTCCTACGTTTATATAAATATATACTTTTTTATCTATGACTGGGAAGTGTAGGATAGCAGGATCGAATTTCCCCTTTGGGCACATGTCCCATTTAAAACGAAGAGTATGTCAGCAGAAAATGAACATTATGGCTGTAAAAAGAAATCCTGCGAGCTGCAGAGAGATGATATTTGAAAAGCTATGTCCATAATGGTGTTTACTGGGTGACGGCTGCCCTACAATCACTGCTTAATGTTCCTTCAGCTCGACATGACTAATTCATCAAACTGTTGCTTTTAACACACTCAAAGACTGAATAGTCACTAGCTTTCACAGCAAGGCTTCACACCAATCAAAATGACTCTTCTGAATGCTTTATGTTATAATTTATATACATTTTTGTTTTTGTGCCTTTCCATTACTCAAGTTAATGAGGTTCAGCAATGACTTTAAAGCTGTAATCACCCCAACTAAGACTGAAGCTGAACGGTTGCTAAGTGCTTTTCAAGCACTTTCAATTATTTCTACTCTTTTATGACAAATAAATCATCAGCTTTACTGCAGCAGTCACATTGGATGCCTGCAGGTTTTTATGCATTCCTGTTGCTGAAGCAATTGCTTTATTTGTGCTTTTGGCATTTCTACCACTTTTCAGCTATTTAAAAACAAAAAAAAATAATCTTCCTAATGAACTGCAAACTAAAAATATAAATTCTTGGAAGAATTTTCACTTCATATAGTTGAGAAAACTGAAGAAACAAAATAATACATTTGTATGGAGAATCAGCAATAGCTTTAAAATTGGTTCAATGACCAGCTAAAATAAACAAACAAGTGTTGAACCAACCTGTTGTTGACTGGCTGCTGCAGTACTGATGGGGGTGGAGCTAGCAGCAGTGATGACACCACCCGTCATCCTAAACGTGGTGGTACCCGCTTTGGACATGTGACCCACTCCTGCTGCTGTTACAGTCTTGACAGAGCCATCAGACAGCTTCAGGTGTGCTCCCTGGGAGCTGCTGACCACCTGGAGATCACGTCAATAAGCCCACAATAAATACACACGTGAACCTGATGACCCGAGGTGCCAACGAACATTAAAACCAAACAACGTGGAGTATATTCTGACAGGAAGACTTTCCTTTCAAAGTAAATTACGACGTATGCAGACCATCTGCTATTCTGCAAGAACCTACACGTTCTAACTAGTCTGCAAAAAAAGCTTTTAAAATTTCTAGCTGCACAGGGTATTGGGAAAAAAAGGAAAGTGGATTGATGCAGTTATATAAAGTGAGAGATTAAAGTGCTTATCAGCCTCCAGTTCAGCAGCACAACCCTGGAATAGACCTTTATGCCTCGACGAGTCCATTCCAGTTACAGCTCACTCTCAGATCGGATGAAACCAGATAAAGGCCGATTTCTTTTAATGCCTTTTTTGTTTTGATCAGTCTATATACTGGAGTTGTCTCTAAACAGTGACTGTGGATGATCAAATAATGAAACCTAACCTGAGCCAAGATGGCCGCCTTCTGTCCAGCGGTCACGCGAATAGCCTGCTGGGGAGCAGCTGCTGGAGATGATGCAGAGTGACCCGCTGAACCAGAACCTCCCAGCTTCCCTGACCCATGGGCTGGCTGGCCAACAAGAAACGTACCCTAGACAAAACCAAAATAGTGGGCCAAGATGGAGAGCATGCAGTGTTGATCTATACTAAACGAAAAGTAAATAAAACTCTTGTCATCTTTTAATCCAACTTATTATGTCAGCAGCCTGATGACATGTGTGAGGGGATCGCACGTACCCTGAGTAATCCCACACATGTGCAGGGAAACAAGCAATCCCAAACAAGACACAAACCTGCGGCGTCTGTTTCAGGATGTAAGATGTGTAGGAGAGGTTTGAAGGCAGGCTGCCAGAAGAGGAGGAGTTCTGCGAGCCCCCTGTCGCTGCTGATGAGCTGCTCTGGGACTGTTGGCCTGAGTTACACACCGCCACACACACACATCAGATACACAATCTTCCTCACGTTTTTAAATAGAGGTTTGTTACATGGGTTATTTTGAGGAAATCTATGTCATAAAAGCATCAACCAAAGATGTACGGTGTCTTACTTGCACTGGAGGCTCTGAGGATGGCTCCCTGTGGAATGAGAAGCAGCTTCCCCTTCCCTGATGGGTTCTTGCTGTTGGTGGTCAGGTACAGCTTGGTACCCGGTGGCAAATTGGCCAAATTGGCCAGGTTGTTCGCTGGGAGCTGAAGCGTGGCCATCACTAAAAATATCCAAGTATAAAAATATATGTAGATGATCAGCAGAATGAACGGATATGCTACAGTCATAGCACGTGTGTGTAGCATGTGAACTCTGACCTCCGCTCTTGCCACCTGATCCACTGGCTGCCCTGCTACCAACCTGCTGACCAGACGCGCCGCTGGCTCCACTAACAATGGCTTTAGCAACTCCCTGAGCTAAAACTTGCTTCCCACCCATCACTTTAGAGACAGAGGGGTTGCCCTTGGCAACCAGAATCTGTCCACTACTGATGGCGACCTGTTTAACTGAAGACTGGAGCATGGAGCCGACAGGAACCCCCAACATCTATAAAAGTTGGAAACACAAAATTATCTCTGAAGCAGAATAAGTTATCAACGTGCATCAGAGTGCATTAAAGACACTCTGACCTTGCTAGTCGCGGCCCCCGTGGCCCCCCCAGCCTGTTTCTGGCTTGACATAGAGACCATGTGGCCTCCTTTCACTGCGACAAACTGGTGGGCTGCCGTGGAAGCAGGTTGCTGCTGGCTGGTTACTGTGGAAACCATCTGCTGTTGCTGTGTGGAAACTTCCCCTGGCTCCTGCTTGATGATTACCTGCACAGAACAGAAATGACTAAGACATGCCACACATCGCCCGTAAAACACAAAGCGTGCTAATCCCTCAGATATTTGTTGTAGCATGTTTTTAACGGTTTTAAGATTGCATGGCGGATTATTTGGATGCAAAATGAATATGAATGAGGATGTGTTCATGCTCTTGTCGCACGCAACAGACTGCAGAGGATTGTGAAGTGACTCGTTTGATAAGGCAAGTTAAAAGGTGGATACAGTCACATCTTTATTAGTCACAGATATTTAAACAAAATATAAATGTTCAGAAACGAAGTTGGGAGAATGTCAGGGGTACACAAAGAAAGAAAACATGATTTCATAGTAATGGATGGAATAAAAGGATTGTTGCCACAGGATTAGGACTTCCTGGTGAAAATGAACAGTTTTCTATGGAAGCTCCCAGCATTCTCCTCCCCCATCTCCAGACAGGTGTCCTAATTAAACATGTGTTAAGGCACTCACATCTGCTGAAGATAGCAACGCGATTAACACCACCGCTTTCTGCATGGATTTAGGTTCCACTCAAGACAGTCCTGAACTGCTTTGCAGCTTAATTCCAGCCAATTTAAGACGTTTTAAAGGCCAATTTCAACAAATTTAAGAGCTTACATTCTCTGAATGGAAAAAGGGGTGTGGCCACTTTACAAATAGCTCTGTCCAAACTTTTATTGGAACTAAAAGTGCAGAAAAATAACACAAACTTTAATATAGCCGTTCTGCAGCGAGTGAAAGTGCATGTATTTTCCAAAAAGGTGAATGGCCTGTATTTGTTTAGCACCTTCTTAGGGTTCTACAACCCCCCAAGGTGCTTCACAACCCATTCACACGCTGGTGATGATGAGATACAATGAAGCCACAGCTGAACTTGGAAGCACTGACTGTAGCAAGGATGCCGAGCACTTGCACCACCAGTCCCTCATGCCACCACCAGCAGGCAAGACAGGTTAAAGAGCAAGTCACCCCCTAATAAACTTTTTTTGCTGACAAACTAAATAAACGAGTGTCTATTCGTGCTGCAGACACATGTCGTCAATAATTTGGCACTTCAGTGCATCTTAGTTAAAATGTAAATATTCTGCCTAAAACGGCAGTGTTGTGCCGTTGTCAGGTAAAAACTCTGCACTGTATTTTAATTTAAATCTGCCACCGCTATTGGCTAAGAGGTATGCTATGATGTAAACTGGTACATTATGATGTCACAATGCTGTCGTGAGCCTGTGTGTGTGTGTGTGTGTGTGTGTGTGTATTTGTTAGCAGCTCCTCCTTCTCGGTCTGCCAGGCAACAGCATTTGTTGCATTTTTCAAACATGAAGTGGGAGTGGAGTTAGACTCTGGTAGGGGTTGACTTGCTCTTTAAGTGTCTTGCCCAAGGACAAGTCTTGCACAAGTCTTTAAGGATTCCTTGTCATTTTAATAATGGGAAATCTAAGTACAACTCCTAAGGCCCTGGGTCCACATATGTGGATATTGACTTCTTGCAATATAATATTGTATTCCCTTCAACTTAGACCCTTTGTGTTACTTAGAGACACTTGATATTGACTTTAGTTTTTTTCTTTTTCTTTTCTTTTTTCAGAAGTTTGTCAAAATTTTTATTTAGTTTGGTTTTTCTGTTTTTTTGTTGTTCACATTTATGAGGGCGGATTAATCTGTGATGGTTAGAAGTTTATTTACTTTAATATCACACCAAATACAAATTCAGGTCTCAGAAGGTTACAACTTTTTCCAAAGATACCCTGTTATAAAAATTTCCCACATAAAGATGAAAGCTTTAAAGTTGTATAAACTCACCTTGACCCCCGAGGAGAGGAGGGTACCAGTGTGAACTTTAGGTGCTGGAGAGCGAGCGCCTTGAGCCTGCTTGGCCGAGGGGCTTCCTGTGAAATCAATCCCACACAAATATAAAGAAACAAATCATCAAATACACGACTGTACTGGTGAGAGGTTGTGCCAAGTGCTTTCAACCGTTCCAAAGAATCAAAGGCACCTGTGGCACAAGTTATAACTTTTCTGGTTTGGGTGTTGAGGCCAACGTTTACCCTCCAGCAGCGATGTGGACTGCTAACCGTTTTGTTTCTTAGCTAAGGTGCGACATTTTTATTGCAGGTTTGGTGAATCAGCCACAACACCCACTTAAACCCCATCAACGGCAATGAGGTGACTTTTAAAGCCATGAAAACATATTTGACTCGGTCACCATGGAAACCATTCTACCATCCTGCTGAATCGCCATCCCTTTAGAAGTAAAAACAAAATGAAACTTGAAACACAAAAGATTAGATGAGAAGAAAGTCAAAATATATAAAAGAAATAAAAATGTGATCTAGAACTTATATTTTTACTTCCAGATTATCCCAAAAAATGTTTTTATTTTACATGAGTGGCTGAGGTACAGCTTCAGCGCTGTAATGCGTACCTGAGGAGGCTGTGGATGACGTCGCCATGCCGACTACTTGACCAGGTTTATCCACAATGACGTAAGGGTTGTTTAGCACAGAAGAGGAGCTCTGCTTGCTGTGGGCCGGGGTGGAGGCGGCGGATGTACGAGGGAGCGGCGAGTGGCTCGGAGTAGAGATGGGAGACCCTGTGGGAGGTAAAGTACACCGGACAGTTAGATGGATGAGCATCTATGAGGAGCTCAGCGGGAAACAAAATATCTAAAATGTTTTAAAAATCCCTCTGAGCTTTTTAGCTTTAAGTAAATGATACCACGTGTGACACATTTTTGCATGAAACCCACGTGATTTAAATTAACATTTATTTTGAAAATCTAAACCCTTAACTGGAGGTATTTATTAGGATTTTCATAAAACGTGGAGAGAAAAATACTAAGGAACCGGCTTATTGATCTCACTTTTACTGAACAGTAGGCTGCAGTGAATTTTTAACTACATTTATTTTATTCATGAGGTTGAGAAGGGGTGTGGAAAAAAACAATAATATCAATACATAAACATTGACATAAGTAGCTAGAAGCATCAAATGTTTGGAGTCAGCGTTTCATTAGTGACGTCGTATTTTATCATCAGTTTAGGGATGAAATCCTGGTTCCAAATTTCACTTAGTAGGGAAAAAAGAGACAATAAAAGAGGTTTTATTTATAAACAATGTGAAACAAGCAGCTTGGGTGTGGGTGTGTGTGTGTGTGTGTGTGTGTGTGTGTGTTAGGGGTGTAGCTACCTGAGACTATTTTGCAGCTCATTGTGATTGGTTGGAACAATTTCCCAGGAGACTCTGCAGGACTTGGTGGCTGTCCTTGTGGAACAATCTTACAGCTTGATGTGATGGGCTGAAATGCAGAGTTGCCATGGTAACCAAGGGTGACTCTGTCCCCAGCTTTGGGTCGTGTTGGGGTGCGTTCGCCAGCCGTAAGGCTTGAGCTGTGACCGCGCACAGGACTCGCCGCCTCTGCTTTGATTAAACCTGGAAAAAGGAAGAAAATAGTAAATCAAAAGCTCCAAAGTTTCCTAAAATTAACTAATAACACTGGTTGCTATTCAAACGTTAAAAACAAAAAGATTCATTTGACTGTTTACTGGGGAGTTTTAAGGGGGGGAGCAGGTAATTTATTGTTTAACCTCTTTATGTTGATTTACAATAAACATCTTTAGACGTATCTAAACGTCTAGCTACAGATAGGTTTCTTATCCTGATGTTTTGCAAATATAACCTGATTTATGATCTAATTGTCATTATTAAAACGACTGAAAAAGCAATATATCTCCCCTAGGGTCATCACGGTGTGAAAATTTAACCTCACGGTTATTGTGACCAAAATTATCACGGTTTTCGGTATTATCGCGGTATTTTTTTTAAACGTGTTACATTTTCAGACAACTAAATAAACCGTGTATATTAAGAAAATATTGTCCTCGGTTTGCGTCTAAATTTTGCCTAAAATTTGATATTTTGTAATTATGTTGTTTGTTTGTTTACATTTTTCTCCTTTAGTCTTTAAAATACCAACATTTGCCCATAACTTCTTATTTTATGTCTGTTTGATGTCATCATTTTAAAATATTAGACCAGATGATACTCAGTACTCAAGTAGCCTTCTAATCAGATACTTTTTTTTTTACCCTTACTTGAGTAATAAACCCTATATCAGGAAAATATTGTCCCGGTTTGTGTCCTTCCAGTGAGCTTTGCAGATGTGGGAAAATGTCATCAGGCAGTAATCATTGTTAAATTCATAATTATTCTCTGAGAGAGACCAACTCTTATCTGCCCCTGGGAGCCCCATAATGCATAGCGTCATTTCAACATGGGGGTGTCCGCGACACGGTTTATATGCATGAAGCGGCGCTGCGGCTGCTTTTTATAGCGACTCGTTGCATTCTCCCTCAACCCAAATCCTCGGATCACGCATTTTAGCTAAAACGCTAACGTTAGCTTGCCTTGCGTTGACTGTAGAGTTGTGGGTGATGGTCACGCAGATGTGTCATGAGATTTGAAGCGTTGCTGCCTTTCACAGACACTTTTTCTGCACGTGCTGCAAACAGGATAGCCGTCTTCTATCAACTGTCCCTCGACATTCTTCAAATATCCAAAAAATGCCTGTACTTCCCACTTTGTCTTCTTTGAGGGATAATAAATGTCCTGAGCGCTGCTGTCTCCTCCTTTGGCCGTTATTTCAGCTTTAGCTTCAAGAAAGATTTGGTTGTAAACAACAAAGTGCGTATGTGCCACCGGCAACTTTAGCAGATGAAACGGTGGCTGGTAAGGGTCACCGCGCCTACACCGCAGCCACGGTAAACCCACCGAGATATATATATATTTTTTTTTAAAACATGATGGTTATTATTATTGTCAACTTTTTTACCAGGGTTTACCGCTACACCGGTTACCGTGACAACCCTAATCTCCCCTAAAACTCCCTTAATCTACACCCAGCAGGTATATGTGTGGTAAATCTTCAAAAAAATGAAAATATGTTGACTTGTGAAGGGTAATGAATTTTAATAAAGTACCTTTATCAACACTGGAGTCGTGAGAGATGGGGGAACTAGAGTGCCCATAACTCGGGGCTAGCGACGAGGCCGACATGGGGCTGGCTGTCCTTTGAGCTCCTCTGGAGGAAGAGGGCTGAGGGATGTAGTCTACGCTGACAGAATCTCTATGAAGTTCCACATCGACCACCTGAAACAAACGCACATTGGTGAAGAAAGCTCCGAAACAGAAAAGAGAGCCAATGTTTGTCACTTACAGTTTCTGCCCCAAGAGTCTGCAGCCCCGTGTACGTTCTGTCCAGCTGCAAGAAAAAAATAAGTCACCGTCAACCGTGACGCTTTCAGCAGTGGCCGGAGACGTAACAGAAAGTAAGTCAACTGATGGAAACAACAGGAGAAGTGACCTTCAGCTGGTGGATGATGTCGATGCGTTTGTTGCGAGAGTCTTTGAAGTGGATCTGGATCCTCACAGGAAACTCGCCCCAGCCCCGGCGTGTTAAATGAAAGGGAGGCTCGCTGAGAAAAGACAACGTCCAAAAGTCTACTTCAGCATCATCAGAATACAAATCAGCAAAAGACATCTCACAGCACAGCTCCCTGGATGAGATAAAGCTTTTAATCTCTGCGTTTTACATTTTTAACCAAAGCTCTGAATGCCTGCATATGAGCACCCTGTTTGAAGCCATATTTTTATGCCCCCCTGTGTAGGGTCCACCAAGAATGAAGATTTGAGTCAGGAGCTGCTTATGAGAAGCTGCAGGTGGCAGCTCAGGGAAGAAAACGACAATGGATCGTTTCTACAGTCTATCAAAACCAACAAAAATCCAAATGACTAAAAACGACAGTTTGACATTGATGACTCGTGTTGGCACCAACATCTAGTCTGACTCACTACAGTCAAATGGATGTGACGTAAAACGGATTTCTACATGATAAATATGCCGCTTCCTTGTTGGCAGCGTTTAGCTGATATACAGCCTGCCTCAAGACAGACTCCCTTCCCCAAGATGGTGCTGGATCATCAAAAGAGCACAAGGGGGCACTCTTCAATAAAACATGACCTCAAGGTTCTGTTTGTCAACGACTCGCCAAACGTTTTGATTTATGAGTTTCATCTGAAAGTTCTGGATCACTAATGGGGAAAAGCGCCTCTTACGTAAATGTTGTTCAGACGGTTTCTTCGCTCCCCGTCAGGTCAGTGGGGTGTGAAAAGAGGTGGGGCAAACGACTGATTCAGAACAACATCACTATGTTAGAATCAAATGTCATGTCTGTTGGCAACAACAGGATGAAGGAACAAAGTCACCGGAACGAGTTTATCCTCACCCCGCTGACTCGTGCCTTTTACCTCAGGTAACCAGATGAAACCGTTCATCAAAGGAGGAGTGCCGCCCATCTTTAATGATTTGTGGAGGCTGAGAATCGCTATAGACACAATCTGTTTCGAAAGTGGGCTGAAAACCACAGAGGAACAAACCTGACTTCCACCAGATCGTTGGGCTTGTAGCTGGGGTGCAGAAAGAACCAAACTTTCTTCACAAAGTGGTCGATGCTCGGCTCTCTCCTCGAGCCTCTGACGTACACCATCCACTTATGCGTCGACTGGTCGTTCTCTTCACGCTTGTCTGGAGGGATGTACCTGAGGGCAAGAAACAGCCAAAGGTTGTGATGAATTAGCCACAATGTCAGTTAGAGATCAACAAGGGGGTTTAGCAAATAACAAAACAAGGAAAAGTGGATGTAAATAAGCAACATGTAACCTAAATATTGTAATTACAGCTCCTTAAACAATTAAATGTTTAATATCAACTTGCAAATCAATTGAATGTCCTCTACTCTTGCATTGCTTCTGAAATGAAGCCTTAATCACATTTAGAGCTTTCTAAAGATGAGAATTGTTAATAAAGCATCTATAGAAGTTATCTGCATCATCTCTGACCCAGAGGGGAAAATAAAAATGCATTTTTGACTCTTATCAAGACTGGGCTTGTGGTCTTGTGAGCACTCTGTTGCACAAGAACAGTTCAGCTCAAATCACAACAACCCATTTCCCAATTTATCTTCAGTTTTACGATTAAATGTGTTTATTATTTTTAAAAAGTCATGTTTACTCATGATTTTAAGATTATTTTATGGTCATTACACAGATATATAACGAAATTGACTTTGCTCTCACTAAAGGCAACTCTCGTAAAATAAAATTACAAGGCTAAAACAGATGTCACACACACGCACGCTCGCTCTCTCTCTCTCTCTCTCTCTCTCTCACACACACACACACATACACACACACACACACACACAGCCAATTTAAGGTGCAAAAAATATAAAAGTATAAATGTAAACATGGTAATAAGACAAGTCTAAACTACAAACTGAAATATAAGGTAAACATAATATAAATGTAAACAGTCACATGTTGAAATATCAGGATGAACTAGCTTAATGTTAAGGTGCTTTAGTGCATTAATTGTACAGCAAAATCACTGTTAGTGTGACCTCCTAGCAGCAACATTCAGTGATGGCTCTTGCATAAAAGCTGTTTAACAGTCTCGTGGTGCGTGTTTTTATTGCCCTGTATCGTTTACCAGACGGAAAAAGTTTGAAGAAATGGTTAACTGGGTGGGTAGAGTCCTTTAGGATGTTTGTAGTTTTTCTAAAGGCAGTGAGTGGTGAAGATGTCATCCAGGGCAAGCAGGTACGTGTGTTTGTTATTTTCTCTGCAGTTTTGATTACTCTCTGCAGGGCCTTCCTGTCAGCTGCAGAGCTGCTGCCGTACCACATCAGGATGCTGTTGTTCAGGACGCTCTCTATGGAGCAGTGATAAAACCACACCAGCAGTTTTTGTGGCAGGTTGATCTTCCTGAGAGCCTTAGGGAAGTACAGCTGTTGTTGTGTCTTATTTATCAGACATTTGGTGTTGTGTGTCCATGTGAGCTCCTCTGATATATTTGTGCGCAGGAACTTGAACTGTGACATCGTCTCCACCTGCTCTCCATTTATTGTGAGTGACTGGTGCTCCACCTTTTTCCTTCTTGGGTCAACGATGACTTCTTTGGTTTAGTTGGTGTTCAGGGTCAGGTTGTTAGCTGTACACCAGTCCACCAGCTGCACTCCTTCGCTGTATGCTGACTCATTTCCCTGGCTGATTAGGCCCACCATGGTTGTATCATCAGCAAATTTAATGATAGAGTTGGTGTTGTGGGCGGGCTTAAAGTCATGTGTACAGGGAATACATGAAGGGACTCAGCACACAGCCTTGTGGGGCTCCTGTGCTGAGGGACAGGGAGGAGGAATGGTGGGGGCCTAACTTAATAGAAACAGTTAACTCATTCTTAATTTGAGCTGATTTTTTTGGGGCTACGCATTTTTTCCAAAATAATATGACCTTTATTTCTGATGAATTCCTAATTTATATCACTTATAACTTAAACAATCTTTACATTTTACGCATGTATGTACTTTATACTTTTTGAAAATGACACCACAAAGACAGCTTTTGTGTAGTGTAGTAGTGAGTCATTCATTCATGTTTGTTTTTCCACCCATTTTACAAAATAAAGGAATGTGGGGGATTGATAAAAGACACGTTTGTATGAGATCAGATAAACATTTTTACACTGAAGATCAGGTTTTCAAACATTTTATTTATGATCTGTAACTCAAAAATAATGTGCTCTTTGTTTTCAAACCAATTCTTTTTATGTCCTTACCTCCAGACAAGCTCTTGACATCCAAGTTAAAAAGACCTGCTTAAAAACAAACATAGTCGGAAAGATAACGACGGTGTGAGCGATGTGTTCATACCTGGAAACATTCCCCACAACGATCGTCTTCTTTACATAAAGCCTAGAAGCTTCATCTCCAGTTGTGTGGTACGTCACCTTCTGCTCTTCTTCCACAGATGAAGGCACACCAAATGTGTCCTAAAACACACAATTAACCACATGATCACTAATAAAAAATATTATACCCACCAAATCTTGATTCTGACATTTCTGTACTCACCCTGCCAGTGTTGCGTCCAGGTCTGCGCTCCTGCTTGCTCCAGTCTTCTCTCCATGCTCCCTCTCCGTTCCTGTCAGACCCCTCTCCTTGCTGTGAAAGAGACTCAGACTCTGAAGGGACCAGTGAGGGAGTCTCTGAGTCCTGGTTTAGAGGAGAAGAGGACCGAGACGGAGATTCCAGAAATCGGCGGATCGCTGGATGGTTTAACATGGCAGGGTCACTTTTTTGAGTGTGCTGAGATACAATAAAAGTATATGCAAACATATATTACTTGATGCTGCAATATCACAACTGAAAAGATGCTGAAAGAACAGAATATACCTCTGGAAGCTTTGTTATACCAGCATTTGCATAGTAATTGGCCACTATACATGCCCGCAGCTTGTCCATCATCCTCCTGGCTTCATTTAGTCGCTGCAAAACACATTTGATGCATTACAAAATCTGCAACTTATCTTCCACAGCACCACAGTTTGTGGTGAAATTATTAATAATGACACCATTACCTGACTTATCACATCTATTTCATGCTCTTTGTTCTTCATTTCCAAAGAAAACTGCTGCCTGATGATGGTTTCTATTTTCTGTACTGTCGTTTCTCGAGCTGACAACAAAATAACAGAATAAAGATCACTGAGCATCTGTTAGTTTTAAAGTAAAACATGCAAATCAGGTGTAGTGGTTTAAGATTCATAACCTACCATTATATTCAGCCGTTTTGCTTCTTTTATTATTGTTATGGACCAGTCCAGTGATGTCTTCATAGTCTGGATCACTTCCTTCTAGTTTCCTTTTAATTCCAGACATGATTACCTGTAAAGATGATGGCATAGAGAGGCTAAAACTGTTTACTCCCATTGCACGTATGGCCAGTAATTACTGAAGCTAGCATTAGTTGCTTAGCAGTGAAGCTAAAGGATCCAGTAATTGTCAATGCATAAGGCTAGCTGTATGCACCGCGGACTAATTAGCAAGATGCGACTTTCTCTATATTGTCCAACAGTTATCTTTTAACATGATTTGACTTACCTAAAATACAAATCACTAAATCGTTCAATACACCCACATCGATGCTTTTGATTAAATACGTGGCTGAATTTGGCAAAGCCGACTACCATGTGACGTTAGCGAATGCTATCCTATGCTAACGCTAACATAACACATCGATTCAAACTGTATGAAAACAAAAGACTTACTGCAGTACCCTGCGGTGTAGTTACATGAACCTAAAGAGTGTATATTTCAACTGAACTTTATGATATCGGTGCAGCATTAATCCAACTGAACTTTATGATATCGATGCAGCATTAATCCAAGACTCGTGTTTGATAAATTGCTAAATCTAGAGCTGGACTTGTTTGCTAGCTGAGTATTGGACAGTTAGCTCTGCGGTTCATCCAAATTGTCACTAGGGGCCGCTGTTTCACCAGATGGATTTTACTCGAAGAATTCCTTTGGATAACCAAGTTCATTGGAAAAAAGGAAATGTACCATAGCCATAATTTTAACCTGCCCTACAAGTCACCAACTAGGGAAACAAGTTATGTAGAAATAAAAGTAGAACTACAATCACTTCGTTTCAACCTCTGTCATTACTGGAATGACAGTGTTCATAGCCTTTGTTATCGCTGTGGTTTGTAAAAATGGTTTTGTGCATTTGTTTTTCCATTATTCAGAAGAACATGATAGGACTGAGACAGAAACCAGATTCCTTGTCAGTTCAAATGAAGATTTTATCATCCAAGGGACATTTAGGTGAAGGAAGACATGCAGTTTCCTAATCTAACACTTTAAATAAAGGACATGTGCTTGTAACAGCTGTTTTCTATCTGTAAAAATGGTCTTTTAGTGAAGGAGTTTCATCTACTTACATTTCTTGCTGGGCAACATCGCAATTGTATAATTGGTACCTTTAATAGGGCTGCATGGTGGCGCAGTTGTGAGCACTGTTGCCTCACAGCAAGAAGTTTGCAGGTTCAAAACTCAGCTGCTGCCTTTCTGCGTGGGTTTCCTCCGGGTACCTCAGCTTCCCCCACAGATCCCAACATGCCCTATAGGTTAACAATTGTATGTCGCTTTGGATAAAAGCATCTGCCAAATAAATAAACACAATAGTAGACATAAAAACACAGACAAGTATCAAGACAAGCCTTTACAAATATTATCAAGAGACGTCAAGGGTCTCCAACCTGCTGCTCTGGAGCCACAATGGCTCTTGATGACTTTGGCTATAAATAAATACAAATGATGAACTCACCTTTTTATTTAAAGATATAATAAAAATTTAGGTTTAAGCAATTTTTTTGTTTATTTTTTCAGGAATGAACAGAATGACACCAATTAGATCCATTTTTGTTTGTTTGTTTGTTTTTGTATTTTGTTTACGAATTTGTCTGCAAACATCTAATCTAAATTTTTCTAAAGGTCTTGTAACAGCTGCAGCTGTGGACATTTTTTATTCCGTTGGACTGAGGTGAAATGGCTCTTTGGATTATAAAAATTGCACACCCCTGTCCAACATGGCCTGAAAAGTGATTAATTCCACACGCTTAGCATGAAAAGAAAAAAAAATCACGAATGCCATTTTCTTCTTGTAAAGAAATATTTATTCCTGACAGGTTAAACCATTATTTTTTGACATTCTCATAAGAAATGTTACTTATATTTTTCTGTTAATGCTGCACTTCAAAGCAAATCTAATGAAACACATTCAGTTTTTATTCATACCAGATCTTTAAGCCTGTTACTGTCCCAAACTAGATCCTACAGTCAGTGTGACATGCGAGGCAAATGTGGGACGAACTTCGTTGTGATGCTTTCTTGTTTCCAACTGTGCATCTTATATGAACTCTGAGAATTTTAATTGGCCAGTTTCTCCATGTTGCTTCATATTAAAGTTTTGTAAGAATCTGTGAGAACATTACTGCTGTGGCTAAACCAAACCACAACATGGAGAATAGTCTGCATCATCTGAGGTGTAAATAAATCCTAAAGAATGCTCTGTGGAGTTTGTGCTGCTCAATCCTACTTGAAATAGAAGAGCTCGCTTTATGCTTTGTCTCCTCATTCAACACTAGGCCTCATTAAAACATCACCAGCTTGATTGATTCGTCCCCTGATGGGCTGAAAACATCAGCAGCCGCACAGAGCCAGCTGCAAAATAATTTTTTTTTTCAATTGACAAAAAATCTGTGGCATAGTCACTGCAATTATTGGCACGTAAGATCAACTATTTTAGCACGCATCTCTTCTTTTGGTATCATTTGAACATGAGAATGCATTTGATGGATGTTGCACATTCCTAACTGCTTATCGGAGTCCTTTAAAGTCTTTCATATTTGTTTTTAATGAATAGCTGGCATGAAGATAATCTGCAAAGCCGCACAATCAAGCGAAGATCAAGCATCGAAACACAAGATTGTAAACTATAACAAAACCTGATCAGAAACGACATATTTTGAGACGGTTTTCATCAATAAGATACGACAAAACTTTGGTAGAGAGAAAAACTTTATTGATGCTCATTCAAAGTTGAACATTTCAATTCAACACACCACAGCTTATAGACACCCCCTTCCTTACATTGTGCACAAAGGTTCATAGCCCAATTTAATCACCAAATCTTTTTTTTTCTTTTCTCAAGACAAAAAACAACATTTGACATGTAAAAACTTCAATCTTACATGCAGGTACAAATTACAACAAAAGAACCTTTAAGACTAAATGGATCACTCATCAACCTTCAACACTCGTCTGTTCCAGCTCACATTTTCCGTGTCAAGTTTAAAAACATCTTGACAACACAAAACCCCAATTCACCACATGCACAATAATAATAATAATAATAATCTGAATACACAAAATAATGAAAATGCGTTTTACAAGCTGATTAAATGAAGGTCTATTGAAGTAGCAGTAAATCAGCTTAATAATACCTAGATATCAGTGTTTAATTTTAGGTAAATACTTAGTGAAATCACACATGCAAACAAGCTCTATTCTTTTGTTCCATTTTTACCTCTTTCTCGCTCCAAAACTCCTCATGTTGGCCCTCTGACGTTCATTCAATCTAAAGAGGAAGGTGAGTGGGGCTAAGGATGCTTTCCTTACTAATAAAGAGCTGAAACAGTCATTGGATGTCCAAGTTTAGGCCAGATGGATTATCTAACAAGACCCCCTTTGGGTAGGTTAGCGTGATAAACGGGTGGGTAATCTACGCCGGTCTAACTAGAAGCTTTAAGGTTACCTAAAAATAACCACATTATTCTTTGACATCCTGATATCAAAAGGAAAAACTGTCACTCAAATTTGCTCTGTCACATTCCAAATGGTGGCCAAAAGGAGTGAGTTGCCTTATATGCTGCATGTACGCAAAGAACATTTACAAATACAAAAAATAAAAATTAAAAAAAACAATAAGCAAAAAGGAAAATGTGGTCATAATTTCTACATTTAACAGGATTCTGTGAAAGTGCACAACTGGGACTCCCTTACAGAAAAGAACATTTACATATTCAAAAGAAAACAAAATAAAGTTACATTCACAGCTATTTCTATACTCTATCAATACTAATCAGAGTAAAATGTGACTTTTCGGACTGTCAGCGCAAAATCCTTGTCATGACCTCCTAATCCAACTGTGCCAGCATTCGTAACACGTTTCATTTTAACGGTGTGATACACTCGTTTAATAGAAACATTTGTAGTGGTCTCTTGTAGGAATAACCGCCTTGTATGTTGTACTCCTGTATCGGCACAGGAGTCAGCTGGAGGAAAGTGGCAGCTGATATTTGTGCATCACGTCTTGGATTAGCTAACAATAACATGACTCTACCACTGACTCCCTTTGCTTTACAAACATTGATGTCTCATCTCCACAAATAAAACAACCCTGGAAGAACTTCTGCTGTGTGGTGGAGTTGCTAATGCTAACATTCAGCTTCTACTAGTCAAGACGTTCTCTGCCGTTTCCTGGACGCCAAACCAACAACAGCCTTCCCTGTCATGAGCCAAGATGGTTGAGTCCATGAATGTTCAGCGACAGCGCGGTAGATCTGTCAGGATTTTGGAATCCTAGAGTTTCATCGCCTATTTTCTATCAGAAGCTAAAGCAGGAGATAGGTGTTGGGGACTGTTTTCATGTTCAGCCTGCATGTTAAACTCAGAGAGTGACGGATAATCAGAAAAAATAATTAAAAATGTTTTTTCAGTGTTCCACACTCTCAACAAATATTGTCCGTCACGCATTGCTTAAGCTCTAACTCGATGATAAACCATTCTGGCTCTTCAAGCCTCAGTCATGAAAGTCACAAACATCCATATATATGTATCATGCATGCACATCAATTTCGTAGAGCAGTTGTCAAGTTTGATCTAAAAAGGCCTCTAAGATCTCCACAACAGCACACCAATGAGCTGACACGAATACTAAACTGACACACCAAAGCTGGTTATAAAAAGACAGTTACTTAAAAAATGACAAAACAGTATAACTTAAAAACATATTTAAAAAGACAGTGTGGGAAATGAGTTATGATCTTTAGGTTTGGTGAAAGGAGACGATAACGTCATCCAAAAATAGTGCATATACAAGTGGAGAGGACAAGATGAAACACGCAAGTGGGACTTCTGAGGAAATGGGAAAAGTTCTTTATCTCCTCTTTTGAATTTGCATTAGAGCCTCAAAAAATAAAAAAATTCAACAGACACTTTGGAAGGGCAGCTGGCTGCACAGTTTAATTATCAATGAAAGTTTTAATTTAAAGGTGCATTATGTAGAAATGAAGTAAAAAATGACATCCTGTGGTAAAACTTAGTTACTGCAACCAATATAAACAACTCTGTGGAGTTTTTTTCTGGCCGACGTCAATTCACGATTGTTGGCGCTGCAGTATTCGCTCGCAGAAGGCACAGCCATCCCACACTCACTGATGGAAAACAGTTACGTCCCTCCTTCCTGTGTTTTGAAAGGAGAAAAACTGACAACCCCCACAGCCAGCTGGATATGAAATATGTTTCAGTATAACCTTCCTTCCAAAATGACTGAAACATTAAGACTCTTGTGACTTTCTCACTGTAAAATTCTCACTATATTCTTACATAATGCACCTTTAAAAAAACTACTGGATTCAATTCTGTTTATTCATATGGCGCCATATGACAACAAGCGTCGTCTCAAGGCACAAAGCTAACATTCCAGTTGAACCTACTCATTAGGTGCTTTGAGTTCAGTTCATTGCGCCAATTAGTTAAACATTTCCTATGTAAGGAAACCCAGCAGGTTGTGTCACTGACTTGTTGTTAATCCCCGTACTAAACAAGCATGTAGCAACAGTAGAGAGGAAAAGTCTCTTTTAACAGGAAAATAACCTCCAACAGGACCTTACTCAGTAAACATGCTGTTTAGCTAACAGAGTAAAAGAAAGCCCAAGTAGGTATTTTTGTTTATTGCAACTGTCTGGGATCCCTTTATTTCATCCATGACCCAAAGCCCAATGACAGGATTCCAAAGGTGTTGGAATGAAGGAAACTGGAGTTCTTTGCTTTCTTCAAGACTTTTCACTTCTCATCCAAGTTTTGTCAATTGGCAAGAAGCAAGACGTCTTCAAGAAACCAAAAAGTCCAGCTGCCTTCATTCCAACCCCTTTGGATGACCTTCACCAGCCCACTGACAGGACGTTAACTCACTACCTGCTCATTTTAATTAGAGTTGTATTGTAAAACAAAAGATTAATGTGTTCTAAATGTTCATTATCAATCCCTAATAATGTCACTCAAAAAGTAAAAAATTTAACCAAACAGTTTCACTACAAATACCTCCATTATTTCTTGCCTGATAAATCACGCCCCAATATGTGAAATTTAGAAAAATAAGGCACTTCTACCACACTGTAGCTCACCTTGTATGAAAAATCAAAAGTAACACAGAAGCCCAGCTACTCCATGTTCTGAACCAACTGGTATCTCCTACAAAAAGAACTTAAGAGTGTAGGTTCCTCACAAGTGAAATAAATATCTGACGTGCTTCACAAGCTTTTCATCCACAACGGGACAATGGGATTACGTTGTCCCAGAGGACAACACTCCACTGCGGGCCTTGTTGTGGCAGTGGATGGTCACACATCCATGGTGGGAGATGGGACGCGACATCTTTTCCGGACTTTGGCAGATGCCTTTTTCTGGGTCAAAACAACAGATCGTGTCCAGGGCGTCCCCTTGAGTCCCTCGGCCTCCAAGGATGAAGACCTTGCTGTTGCACACGGACATGCCGCAGTTCTCCTGTAGGGGGACAAAATTAAAACGTAAAGAAAAAAAAAAATTTAAAGTAGAAGACCTAATGTCTATTCCCTTTTTGTTTGGACTGAATTGAATTCATTACCACTTTGTAATCCATCTGCGCAACATTCATCCAGACGTCTGTATTTGGGTCGTAGCAAAAGATGTTGGGAGTGAGGCCACCGCACACATAGATCATCTGGTTGAGGGACGCCGCCGATATGCAGTTTTTAGCGATGGGGAGATTGGCCCGGAGATTCCAGGAGTCCGTCTCTGGATCAAAGCACTGAACCTGCGATGCACAGTTACACGATTAGTGAGAGTAAAAATTATAGAGGATTTATTCATTTTATCTGGTGTTGTGAGCTGTTCTGTGGGCTGAGTCTCTGGGCGGGTGGCCTTCTGGTATTTTTCTGAAATGCTTTAGAATATCTGGAGACGAGTGGCTCCAGTGAATTAAAAAGATAGCACACGTTTTACACTTGCCAGAGAGGTACATGTTTCAGTCTAATCTCCAATCAGAGCGCCAACCTGCCCTCCAACAGGTTTAGTACCGCAGCTCCTCTTAAGTCAACTTTCTGCTTCTGGTGAAATTACGATTCCTGCAAACGGTGCTTATCCGTTCGTCCTTGGAATTTAGCAAGTTGGTAAAAAAAAACGTGGATTTGAGCAAACGAATAACCTGGAATTAGGAAGCTAAATTACTTTTAGATACATTTTCACCTCAACAAATGAATAACTATTGGGCCATTCCCATCTGTACCGGGTCGGCCCGGGCCGGGTAGCGTAGGTTGTTTACATATCTGGGTGGCCTGGTATTTTTCCGGGCCAACCAAGGCTCATTCTCAGCCCTCTTCTCGAGGAGGTCTGCTTCAGGCCGACCAGGGCCAACACACCCACTGCTGACAGCAAATTCACACCTTCCATTAGAGCAAGCCTCTGATTGGTGGGTAGAATCAGCCCACATGGGCTTAAGGCAAGGATGTGTGGAATCAACCGGGCCAGGCTGGGGCCGACTGGGGCTACCCGGCCGGGCCGACCCGGTACAGATGGGATTGGCCCATATCAAACCTTTTAATCATTTGATGTTATTGTTAGAGCAGGATTCACCAGAGTGAGCAGTGTTTGTTACAGTTTAATTTGGAAGTCACAGCCGTTTCCCCGTAACTCTTTTGAAAGTTCAAAAAAGTTTGAAATGACGGTGCGTTGTATTTTTATGAGGTATAAACTTTAATGGAGTCAGAAAAATTAAACTAGATCAAACTTGCACACATTACAATGAAGAAAAAACACATTCTACATTTATATTTTGACTTTTGTCAAGTAGAACTTAAACTTCAAGCACAAGCTGTTTAAAAACAAAACTCAGCTGTCAGAACTGTGTTTGGCTTGGTGTATGAGAGAGTGCACAGCTGTTTCTCACCACGTTTGTACAGACATCATCCTCTATCCCTCCTCCAATGACAAAGAGCTTCTTGGCGCAGCCGGCCACAGCAGGAGAGCTGACTGCCTCTATCATGGGAGCCACTTCTTTCCAGCGGTTGCAATGGGAATCGTAAAACTCCACATGGTTCAGACGGCGGTGGCCATCGTACCCGCCCACAGCGTAGGCCTGAGGACAGAAACATACATGATTTTCATCCATAGCAGTATTGTGCAGAAAGGTTTGGTGTAAAAACATCTTTACGCAATATGATAATAAATGTTTTTAAGATTTTGAAGCTTAAATGAACAATAGCTCCTAACATCAGCTGTTCCAGAACCGGTTCGACGAGTCCAGTAGACGATGACGTTTCATTTGTGGTGGAAAAACATGTTTCTCTTTTGGTGGTTTTATATCTTAATTCCCATCCCTTAATGCCAATCTGCTGATATTGACTGTTACCATTACATATCATTTAATGAACCCCTAATAAGAACAATAACTCAAGCTGTTTTTTCTGTAATTATTAAGGTTTACAGCTAATGACTTGCTCATTACATTGAATATATATATTTTTTATTTGCAAACACAATTTGTGTAGAAAGAAAAAGTGTGTCAGCAAGACCCACAAAACAATCCAAGGGTCACAACAACATCAGCATACCGGTTTTTGCAACAGAAAACCCTCCAGGCGGTTCCTGTCACGCGGCAAAACAGGAAACACAAAAGAAAAAAAGAAGAGACAGGAGGAACAGAGGGAGACAAAAAGCAGGAACCTGATGAGGCACTCAGATATTTGCATTTATCTCCTGTGTAAAACTGGATGGGGCTACCGCTTTTTCTAACTGAAAGCTGGAACATCTGCCAACCTGCTCATCAGACAGTTGGTGTTTTCAAACTAGTTTGGACTCTGCCAACATTCATGCATGTTAAGAGAAAATAATACAGGCAGCTTATCGGAGGAGCAGCGGCTGCACTTTCTCTACAGGCCTACTCCATGTTCTTATTTTAATCATCTCGGTTTTAGCTGATAAAAAATATTAGTGGTGCTAAAACAACAGAGATGCAAACTAAAAAGAGGTAAAGCCACAGTCATCAAGTGCTAATTATATTTTTTGTTTATTTATTTAAATGTCTGCTTTTTTAGCTAACCTTAAACCTAAAATATTTTAATTTCGACGGAGTTGATGGAAGGATTTGAAAACAGTCAGTGCCAATGTGTTGTCTATGTTGCACAGGTGCATTTCATAGGAATACAACAAACTGGGTGGTTATCATTAAACCATGATGTGCAATGTGATTCATGCTAGTTGTAGAACAGGAATGCCTATGGTTAATTATATGATCATAATAATGACAAAGAACCAAATAAAGGTGAGAAGTAGTAACTTTAAAAGCAAAAATAATCTTTTTAGGAAAGACAAAACAAATCAGAGTACTATTATCCAGTTTCCATAAAACTCTGTGGTGGAGTTTGTTCGACGTGACTCAGACGAAGCGTGTTCGATTTGTAAATAGCATGTCATTCTCCTGAACATGAAAGATATTTGCCAGTAAATCCTACAGAAGTGTTCCAGGGTGAAGGAATGTGCAAGTGATGATTATACAGCTTGTTTACAACACACATGCTCGCCATGGAGCCATCCATCAAAAGAGAAAATTACAGACTGAACGAGGGAACGGCGGACCCAGGAAGAGAGGGGAAGTAGTTCTACAGAAAAATTACCAGAGAAAAACAAAGGAAAGAGATATGGCACGTCTAAGGTAGAAACCCAGATACAATCTGGGGTAGCATCAAATAACATTCAGTGGAAAAGCACAAAGAATGGAAACCTGAAAAGGGCAAAGAACACTCTGAGAGAAAATATCTTACTTGTTAAAATCGATAAGAACAGTCCAGCTTTATCTTTTTATCACAGGGATTGAACCTGGGTTCTTTAGAGTTCATCACCAACATTTTAAGCCACATTGTGGAGGACGACCACATTTGTAGCTAAAGCAGATCAAATGTCTGCATGTTTTGGTCCTCAAGTCACAGTTAAACTGATACAAAAACTAACCTCCAGACTGTTTGAGCTGCAACTTTAGACGTCCAATTAAGATAATTTATTTTTATCAAATGTGCTCCCTGACCAATCACAACTGTCAGATATTAAAAACATGACTTTCTTACAGATATGTTTATCTTTTCTAATAAAATATTCCACCAAGCCTGTTTGAGGAGGGTTGAATAATCCTTTTACATTCAGATTTGTGTTTACAGACTCATCTACAGCTCAGGCAGCAAACTATGGCCACTACAGAGGCATGTGAGGCACGATGCACAAATGTGAGCCTCGTATGAAAGAGTTTAAAAGGCAACAACCAAGCAGTAGATCTCAAATTTCACAACCAAACCTTAAAAATTAAAAATACATAAAATAACCGGTTCATAGTGTGAGTTTTTTGGTTGTTGCAGTCAAATATTTTGTCGTAAATGGCACCATGATGGAAAACGGTGAGCGTGATCCGCAGGTTTGATGCTGTCCAGTGTGACCAGTCCAAAGACAGCTTAATGGACACTCTCAGCACACACTGGCTCAAGAAAATGATTTAAATATGAAAAAGTTATTAAAGCTATCATTAAACATCTATGTGACTAAGTGCAGAATGCTTTCCGCAGGTAAGATATTTATTGGAACACCTCATACCACCACTCGGTCTTTCCAAGAGATTCTAATTACGTCATACGTCACATTAGATAAGAAAACGAGCATGTGAGTTTCAAAATGAAAACATGAAGGCTTTGCATTTTCTTCCAGTTCTAACGAAGAGCCCTTTACTCATATCTCTGTAAACATCAGGCTGTTTTGTTCCAACTGCACAAAATAAATCTCACACAGCAGCAGAGTGTTATCTTATAGATTTTTCAAAAGTACGTTTCACATGAATGTTCTAAAGTTTTCACAAATCTGCTGAAGCCCTGGCAATTTCTGTCCTTCTTCCTGATGCCTTGCATGCAAAAACAAAATTCCATCTCCACTGTGCTGTAAACAAAGCCCCGATGCCCACAGCACGTGCTTAGCGTCATGTCTTAAATTTGGACTGCCTTAGCCAAGAGCCACATTGAAACGTTTAAAGTTGTGACAACAGATCTCACACAGAGAATTCCCCTGCTGTGTTGTGAATGTGTAACTGTACACAGCCTGCCTCTTATTGCAGTGGTGAGACCAGCAAATGAAATCGGATGCTGGAATATATATTAAATCTAGATGAGAACACATTAGCTTGATGTTTTACCTTGCCCAGCAAGACGCCCATTTTGTGTCGCCAGCGGCCTTTGGAGAGTGGAGCCACTTTGATCCAAATGTTGAGCTGGGAGTTGTACATCCACACATCTCTGCTGTTGATACGACCTCCTGTAGCATCAAACGGTAACATTTGAGCTCTGTCAATAATATTACATCGTACTGTTCAGTCTTCTTACAGGAGAGATCGTTTCTAACTTGGGCCTAAGCTGGCTTTCAGAAAGTTAAACACTAAAAGATAAGAAACATAGTGAAATACCAGTTAATCATGTACCAAATGATTTCTATATATATATATATATCTGAACCCTGTTGTGTTAAGAGTCACCTGGAAATCTTTAAAATAAGCCATTACAAACACATGCTGTCATGCAAATATCCCTCACCTGCAAACCCACCCTCACACACACCCCAACCGTTCATTTTAAACAAATATAGTTTAATATTAGTTTGACAAAATCATATTTGGGTCTTCCCAAACTAAAATAGAATTGTCAAACAAAAGGAGGCGAGTTCGGGAAGTTATTTCCATTAGCTAAATACAGGGTATCTGCAGGTTTAAGGGAGCCGAATTTAAGACTTTTTAAGACCTTTTTTAAGGCCACTTTGACCTTAAGCTATTTTAAAAATTAAATTTAAGCTATAATTTCCAGCTATTGCCTGGAACCGGTGCTAACCACGTCGCGAACGTGGGATTAGCCATCCAGTTACCATTAAACTTGCACTTCCCCATGGCGCAAGCTCCCACCAGCTTAACCAGCTAATGTGCTCATCTAAAAATAGCCCCCTTTCACAACCAACTGAATGTGTACGGTTCCGCTTAGGTCAACATCACACACAAAAAAATCCTGAACACTAACTAGAAACTCACAAAATTTTTATAGAAATAAAAGAATTTTGTTTATTGGGTCTTTGGTAATTTAAGACCTTTTGAAACTGGATTTGAGGATTATTTGTCATTTTTAAGGATTTTTAAGGCCTCAAATTTGGAAAAGCAAATTTAAGACTTTTTAAGACATTTTAAGGATCCGCAGATACCCTGTAAATAATATGTAAGATAATCAAAGAGCCAGCCAGAGTGCTACCCTTGGGGCCTTTGCTGTTAAAACATCTGTATTCAGGAAATATGTTACTGAAGGGTTCACCATTTCAAAGGGTTTGTACAAACAGTGCAAGCTAAATCCCCTCTAAGAAAACAGCACAGTGTGTGACAGGGCAAAACATAACTATGAGTCACCCTGTTACCACGCAGGCAGCTACATGATTTTAATTGATTATTGTTAGATTACATAGCAGCTGATTAGGAAGATCTAGATATTTTGGCAAAGGTCAAGCTTGTGGACAAACAAAAGATGTTTTGTTCACCTGGTTGAATTGCACAATATTTAACACTACAATTACCTGCAGCTGTGCCAGATTAAATGCCGGAGTCTCTGTACGGCATTTGTACCAGATGGTTTGGGCAGAAAATGACATAGATGGTGCAAATTAGAATTAGTAAAACAGAGATTAAAGGGACATGTGTGCGGAAAATGAATGACAAAAGTGGGGCAGTAAAATCCTGAGGCTATGTGGAGATGAATGTTTTCAGGCGGTGAGTGGAGGGGAGAATGAGCTCACACCAGAACATTCTGTAAAGTGAAACTTTGCTGGGGGAGAAAAACTAGTTTGTTCTTTATTGTATTCAGTTGTGTTTGTTCTGCAGATTTTACAAAACATTTTGTGTATAAACAATCCAGCAACCCCACCAACAAAATCATGTAACTTCTTTGCTGTCAAACCCAAACGCCTGGCAGCAGCACGTCCCATGACCTCATTTGTTGAAACCAGTGAGGTAATAATAGCATCTTGTTTAATCTAGGTCTCTTTATTTCCTGGGAAGGAAACTTTTCCTACTCTTGACTCTAAAACCTGGAAATGCACTAGCTGTTCCAAGAAGATTTAAGAGTAGTTAATATTCAAATGTATTTTGAAATTTTGCACAAACTCTGTAGAAAAGTGTTAGATTCTTGTGGCGTTTGTGAAAGTTGTTGAACTGATGTGAAGGAGGGGACCTTAGTGATTGGTCAACAGAAAAAGTGGATGAGTGAGGCAACCAAAGAGGGCTACTCGCTGAGAGTGAACCAGATGTTGCTGTCATTTTTTTCACTTCATAAACTGAAACAACCAAAGATTGCAAAACCACACGAGGCATATCCCACCCACTACTCACAGGAAAGGACACACAGAGTGTTTAAAACATATTAGGATCTTACCAGACACCAGAATGTCATTGCGTAAGGCACAAACAGCGTACTCCGACTTGGTGAACTCTGGTAGCTTCTTCAGGGGCCTCCACACTCCATCTTCTGGATCAAAGCTTTCAGTGTAGGGCACGTTAAAGCCCCCAGTCCGCTCACACCCACCCACCACCACAATCACCTCTGCAACGCCAGTTGATCTGCGCAGAAAAAATGGCAAAGATCATGAAAGAGAAATTGTGGAGAAGCAACTCAACTCTTTTAAAATTCAGTTCATAGCAAAGGTATCACGATGGGGTGCAACAATACACACTAAAGACCAAACTTCCACTTGATCGACATATCTAGGAGTTATCATGTATATCTGATGCATTGATTGTAGAACCTAGCATGACATGGAGACACTATCTGTTCTTGAGATGTTTTAACTGTGTAATCATCTGTGACACGCGGTCTCCCACAAGTGGTTTAGCTTCATCTGAGAGCAAAAGAGCAACTATAGACTTGAAGCCCATGAAAGAAAGGAAAGGCCCAGCTGTAGACGCGAAGGCGGAAAACCCGGCATTTGTTGTGAACACGACTTTATCCCTCAGGGCAAACGAAGCAGACAATGTGGAGAGTAACTTCTCAACTGGCTTGCTGATCTGCCTGGATAATGGCAACACAGCTGAAGTAAACTCTGCACAGCCTTAATAACCGACAGCTGGCGTTGTTCCCATTTGAACCGACTCAGCAGTTCAAACAGCAAAAGCAGCTGCACTGCTGTTTGTCGTGTAGCAGCCTACCATATGGTCTGTTTTGTAGTTTATTCATGAGGTCTCACTCAGCACCAGTCTTTGTCTTTCATCAAAGTGTCCAACTGGACACTCTTCAAACGTTAGAAACAGTAGACTGCTTGGTAAACAGGTAGAAGGTGAAAAGACGAAGACAGTAGAAACACACCTGTGAGATGAGCTGCACCGCTGGTATATAACAAGACCCAACAGTTCATTTGATTGCTATTTCTTGCATCAAGTGTTTTTTTTAAGAATCTAGACTGCGTTTGAACATGTCCTGTCTCCCTCTACCATTTCCATTTCAAAATACTCAAACCGTCGTGGATGCCAAGTTTGTCTCTTCAGCATAATTACACTCCCTGTCTGTCTCGCTCACGTGCACAGACGACAATAACAGGGCCAGGAGCACAGAGTTCATTAGCATGTTATCACCCCCAGCTAAGCTGGACGGGTTCAAAGATTGCCCGACTGCTCACAAACTGTTGTCAAAGTGGGGCAAAGACTTTAACCAGAGGGAGAAAACAGGTGGAGGAGATCAATGAAAATGCTTTTCAGAGGAAAGATCAGTCATAACAAGTTAAACTACTTCCACGGGTTATCAAATCTAGCTGACTAGTATACCTCATACCAAAGAAGCTGAATTTTTCATTACCGTCGTGGACGTGTCCTAGGTGATGTGATTTCCATTCCTAGCACATGGTAGCATCTGGCTTCATAGATAAGGTCGTAGACGTCTGAGAATTTCTGGATGAGCGGGTCTCCCTCCACCACCTGGACAAAGTAGGTGGGATGCAGCAGGGGCAAGCGAACGAGTCCCAGCAATTCTCTGAGGCTGGACATCCTCTTATCCACATTGTGGTTCACCCATCGCATGACCGCCTCAAACACATACTCCTCCTTACACACACACAGCTCATCACTGTCGATGACTCTTTTCAGCTCTTTGGGTTTTAGGTCAAGGAACTCTTCGTGCTGCAGCACCTCTGTGAAGTTTTCCCGGGCATATCTGAGACAGGCACTGACTAGATTGTCCAGTGAATAGATTTCTGCAAAACGTAAGAAGCCCAGGCAGTTGCACGGGTCCTGCTGCTCTGCAATGAACTGTACACACGCATCCCCCAGCTGTTTGATCTGGAAGAGGTTGGAGGCTTCATAAAGAGGTGGTACGTTTTCTGGCTCAATCGTGGCATGGCCGGTGTAAATAAAGCTAAGCAAGATCTCCATCATTTTACGGTCAATGCCACTGATCTCAATTGTCAATGAATTGCGCTCACGGTAATTGTTGGTGAACATGGCTTTGAAGTAGGGAGAGCATGCTGCAAGAACAGCACGGTGGCAACGGAACTCTTTACCGCCCGCTTTGATGACCACATCTGTGAAAAGGTCATCGTTACGAAACGAGTCAAGGTTGTGCAGGATGCCATCGGAATGGACTGGACCACCGTGGAACTCAAAGTCTTCCTGATCAAATGAGTACTTGGTATCAACCTCAACCACCTTAGGAAAGATACATAAAATATGTCAAAATGGCATTCAAATAAGATATTCTCAAAAAAGAGAGAATAAATTGCCTATTAGTTGGCACCTTGCGTTTGCTGATTACTATCTCGCTGTCATTAGTAGCAAGCCTCCGTCTCATAGTCCACACCATGGCTGCCGTCTTTAGTAAAGACCCCCCCTCCCCCTTAACTTGAGGATAGTCTAAGGAACAAAAGAGAGAGTTTAGCACCATCACAAGATGTCTGCAATAGGAGATTGATGGAAAATAGTAAAAATGCCAAACTAAATAGATCACAAACCTAAACTATTCTCTCAGCAAAAAGAAAAAAAAAATAATAAAGAAAAATGAAGTGTTTTATGGTCAGGGAAATGGCAAACGTGTTACATCATACCTAAAGAAAGAAAGCTTAAAGAGTTCAAAAAATAACAACCCAGAAAACTGAATGGCACTTCCTCTTGCAAGCTCAAGTGTGCTGTGAAACAGTTGTGCCCTGCAGCACAATAGATTGCATGAGATGGAGATGACAAAGTGGTACAAGCAGGAAAGAGGTTGAGCAATTATTGGAGGCCAACCTACACGTTGGTTAGGTTTTGTTTTCAAAAGAGATTTAGGGCAGGGATGCTGAAATACACAACATGGTGAGTGTTGCAACAAGTGGAAAGTCAGGGATGCTGATGTGACATTTGAGTCAACGCTTTTGAGAGTTTGATAAACATGTTTTATTTTCTGCTCTCTATTTGTGTGAATTTAAACTGTGTGGGTTTATTCTAATACTCTCAGAGAACCAATCATATGGCTGTTATGGCTGTTCTGACTCTTTTAAAGCTGACAACAACCCCGGCCCATGTTCCTGTGAGGTCATTCAGCTTATTTTTCTTCTTTCACTCATGCTAGACTCAACCGCATCACGTGACTTCTAGCAACAGAAGGTCACTGTAATCATGCTGATTATGAGACAGGTTTAGCCAGATGTGTCTGACATGTACTTTGTTGAAAAATCTATAATTAGAAGCAAGAAAAAATAGTAATGAACTAATAATATCAAAAATTATTGCAAACCTGAAATATTAGGCTATTATTTGAAGTTATATGGAATTGTAAATAGCTTGTTTATTATAACAAAAAAGTAAAGAGTGGACTTTAGGGTTTTAAAAATGATTTAAAACGTGTTGAACTAATATGTTAAAACACGGTTGTGTTGTGTGTTACAGACGAACAGCTTTAATGGTTTTGAGGCATTTAAAGGAAATAGGCCGAAAATGTATAAGCGTCGGTTAAACAAAGCAGACTCGTCTCGTGCCAAAGACGACAGTGGCTCGTGCCGACAAAATAGCGTTGAAAAAACATGCTAAAAAAACTGAAATTTCATGTCAGAAAAGCTCTAAACAAAGTAAGGAATAAACACATTTTACACTGAAAGGCTCTGACATGTATTTAAACTGTTTTTAAAAAATAATAGTAAAAACTCGTACCTTTGTTTCCAGACGAGTGAGCTTTGTTGTGAAGAAACAAAAGAGGAAAAAAGTTTTTATGCTACTTTTAAAATATCCACCTTAACCTGGAATTGTTGTGAAAAACATTCATTAGCTGACAAAATACCCAAAACGGTTCAGAGACAAAAACAAAGACTGGTTTTGGTGTAAACACCTATTTATACTGTCAGTCGGGAAAAAAAATAAAAAACCTCCATCCCGATGGGCCTACGCAGATGTTCATGATGCATTGTGGGTAATGTAGTCGTATCGTCATGGAGTCACTTAGATCACCAGAACAACAAAACTACACCTTCCAGGGTCCTTTTCCCCCTCCACGTGGTTTTCTTTGTTTGCAAACAAATGTCACATTCTTGGGGAAAACATCTCAACACGAAGTGAGCTAAAGACAATAATAATAATAATAATAAAACACCAAGTAACATTTAGAGAGACAGGATTGTGTATAGAGTTGTTGAGGGCAGCTAGTATCGCGATATTTAGCCTACGCTAGGTTGCTACACATAACAACGCTTTTATATATTTATAAATAGCTTTTGTGTAAAAGTTAAAACGTGTTGCGAATGCAACTAGAATGGTTGATAAATCAAGAACGATTGTGGCCTGGTTGCAACCTCACTCACGTGAAAACAGGATGAACGCAGTTATTTTTCCAGGTAGAAAGGAGGAGCTTATTGGGAACAAAGGTTGTCTTAACTTCCTTAAACTATTGCAAAATATTTAGCAGAGGCCACGTTGCCCTCATCGATTAAAGTTGTTTTCCACGAAGTACTGCTGCGGTGAGGTAATGTAATTAAATAAAAGATGGTATTTTGGTTGAAAAGCATAATCAATAAAACTGGAAAAGAAAAGGAACAGGTGATGTGTTTAAATTTGCCTCTAATTACCAACTTTTTGCCATAAACATAAGCAAAAATAATGAAGACTTGACCAAAGATAAGATTCATTTTATTGGTGACTTTATAGTTGTTGTTTTTTTACACACAAACATATAAACGATAATAATAAAGATAAAATTTCGAGTAATTCTGATCCCTATGTAATCATAAAAAGACTGGAAAAGCAAGAAGGGTGATCATGTACGAGTTTCATCAGGGGAAAGCAGCAACGCAGCCCAGTAGACAGATAAATGTGTCCCCCTGCTGTTCAACTGAGGTCATGGTTACAAATAAAACCCTCTCCAGGATGTCTGACTCACCACTACCATTCCTCTCCCCTAAACTGCCACATCAAGTCTATTTGCACATTCAGCTTTAAAGAGCAAGTCAACCCCTACCAGATTCTAACTCCACTCCCACTTCATGTTTGAAAAATGCAACAAATGCTGTTGCCTGGCAGACCGAGGGGGCGGAGCTGCTAACAAATACACACACACAGAGGCATTGTGACATCATAATCTACCAGTTTACATCATAGCATACCTCTTAGCCAATAGCGGTGGCAGATTTAAATTAGAATACAGAGCAGTTTTTACCTGACAACGGCACAACACTGCCAGTTTTAGGCAGAATATTTAAATTTTAATTAAGATGCACTGAAGTGCCAAATTATTGACGGCACGTGTCTGCAGCACGATTAGACACTCGTTTCTTTAGTTTATCAGCAAAAAAAAGGTTATTTGGGGTGACTTGCCAAATATAGCTGAGTGTTTTGCTATTGTGGTCATAAATCTTCAGGTCACTGTCAGATTTTGCATGTCTTAAGTAAAATGTATTTTTCAAATAAAACATGGAAACCAAGGGAGTTAATTCTGTAACTTTTATTTTAAATTTAGATCTATGGTAGCTCTAAATCCTTGAAAAATGCAAAATAGAATAAAGAAAATCAGCTATGTGTTTTCAACAAAATACACAAATATTTACAGGTAGAAGGGATTCCATCAAGTGCATTTCACCTTAGTTACAGTATATATGAGTAGTTAGGGGGCTATTTTAGACATGTTACTTCATAGCAAATTATCAGCAAAAATTAATTGTATCAATATTTTTTAATTTTCACATATTCAAAATCAACTTGTAATTATAAAATAACTCGTGGCATGAATTGTTTGTTCTGCACTCTAATGTTTGGTTTATTGTGGGAAAAAACATGTGAAACTCAAACAATAAGATCTGCAACACAAAGATATTTTAAAGATGATTCTCTGAGCAGTTTTGTAACACAAATATCTATGTGGACACCTAAAAAAAATGCATGAAACTTGAACAAAAGCCTACCTTTGGGTGGCTTTTCACAAACTAGTTTCCCCAAACCCTTCTAAAATCACACAGACATGGATGAAAAATTACAGATGTTAGAAAAAGTTATACCAAAGTGTAATAGCGGGCATTTTCTACGAGTGTTCATGGTAAGGTGATCTGTCTAAGTCCCCTGTGGCGATGCAGCAGCGTAATCACAGAGTCAGCAATCTCCCTGTATCTGAGTCCGTACAGGTAAGGAGCAAACGCCCGGGGCAGCAACATAAAAACACAAGAGTTGACTGTGCTAATCCACACTCGAACATCCTGACTTACACCTTCCATTTGGAACATATAGAGCTCCAGCGTGAAAACAAATCCAGGGGCGAAGTAAAGCAGGAGAAGGACCCCGTGGGCCAGAACTGTCACCCGAGCCCTGGAGAAGCGGCTGTGCCAGATTCCCTGTGTCCTTGTCACCATGTAGAGCCGAATGTAGCAGTAAAAAATGAAAAAGGTGCAGATTAGAGCTGAAACAAAGAAGTACAAGTACAAGATCCCTCCAACGTTCTTGACTTGAAGGAAACCGAGAGAGATGAGAGCCAGACAAACTGGAACTTTGTCATCCCGAGGACTTCCCCTCTCCTGCTTCACAATGATTAATAAGGTGAAAGGGTAAATGGCCGCCAGCACCCACACCCCCAGCAGGATGCAGTGTGTGTGGGTGGGTGAGAGAACATCATGGTAATAGAGAGGCCAGCGTACAGCGGCGAAGGTGTCGACCACCATGAGGGTGACGGTGAGGATGGCACAGCTGTAGGCCGTGACAAGGACGGCTGTGAGCAGCTCACAAGCGATCCAGGGTATCATCGCTTCCACGGCGTTGCCCATCAGTGTGACCAGGTTGAGGATGAGGAAGAGCATGTCTGCAGTCAGGGTGTTGGCCACCAGCAGGTAGCGGGTCTCCTGGCGCAGAGCACGAGACAGGAAGATGCAGATCAGCAGAACAGGGTTGACTATGAAGGTGGCCAAAGTGATGGCGACAGCAGGAATGCAAAAGAGCTGTAGGTTCCACCGCTTCATGCTGTCCATCCACTCCTGTGTGAGGTTTGAAATAAGAACAGATGATGCCATTGTGTTCAGAGGTACTTCAATGAAATGCAGGTGGATGGTGTGTGCTTTACGATCTGTTCTCAACTTCCTCTTGGAGCATCCTGTGAAACAAAGACACCATAAATTACTGTGGACAGAGCTCAGCTCAGCTCAGCAACGAAAGAAGTCAGGATGTTATGAAGGTATAAAAATGAACAGATGCAAATGAACAAAAAGGTAATCTAAATTTAGATCCCAGCTAAAGACATCTTAAAAGTTGATCCTAACCTATTCGTCTCTCAGGTCAGAGAGGGAAAGTCCAACCTTATTTAGGTGTTTTACCATCACTCAGTATCTGCTGCTCGCCCCTCTGGGCCCTCTTTTAATGAGACCCGGCTCAGAAGACCTTCAAAAGGGCAAAGAGCCATGAGGCAGTCTCATCAAATATTTAAACCACCCAACTTTTGTATGTTGAGGAGCTAAATTAATTGGATTCTAGATAAAACACCTCTCCATGACCATTCCAGCAAGTCTCAGGCAGGAGCTCCAGTTTCCTTATTCCTGGTAAGGTGGCCATTTTCTTCAAGGGTTTATGATTCATGCCAAGCAGGCTCTCTCCCCAAGGCCGGTTTTCCATAAGATACCCTAAAAGAGGATAACGCCCACGACAACACAACCACCAGGATCATGGGGAACTCCGTCTGAGAACTGTTGTTTCCTCTTCAACCTAATCTCAGTTTCTGATTACACTTCAGAATGCAGTGATGCATAAAGTGACAACTGTTTTCCAATGTTTTCCCAAACCATTTCAGGGTGATTTAAGGTCGCTGATTGTTTCTGGTAAAGTGCTGCCTGTAGGCTCATAGGTGATGCTAGTTCAGCAGCAGCACATTCTAGATGTTAAAAGCTTTAAATATCTTTCAGAAACAGACTTAGACTTCACTCTTTAGAACCGATCCAGGATGTTCTGACAGAGTTTGGAACAAAGCGATGAGCCACAGTCCATCCCTTGTGGTTTATACCCAATACCGCTTTCACCTGATTCACTCTGCTTTCCTAACTAAATATTTAATTTGGAGCTAAAAGTTTAGTTTACAAACTAAATATATTTAATTCCAAATAAAATATTTATTTTCCAAAATAAAGATTTAGATCTTGGCTAAATATTTATTTGGAAACCAAACCTAAATATTAATTTTGCAAACTAAATGTTTAGCTCCAAAATAAATATTAAATTTGAAGCTAAATATTTAGTTTGTAAACTGAACATTTAGCTCCAAATTAAATATTTAGTTAGTAAATTAAATATTTATTTTAAAAACTAAATATTTAGGTCTGACCTAAATTTTGGTTTGTAATATTTAACTCTAACTAAAAATTTTGCTTGCCAACCGAATATTTAGTTGGAAACTTGAACATTTCTAAATGTATGAAGAACATGACAAAATAAGATTTTGAAAAATGAACAATTTTTTTCTTATGATAGGCTAAAGAATCCACAATGCTGCTAAATTATGACTCTGAGTTTATAAATGGCTTTATGTTAGCATAAAAGAACATGCAAACTAAGAAACTTTATTTTACATTAGTACAGAACCAGACACATGGCTGATAAAAACATTATTTAGTGTCAAATATCTTACAAAATCTTTAAATTATGTGGAAAATTACTTTGAAATGCTAAATTACTGGGTATAAAATGCAAATATGATAAAAATGTCACCACCCTCATTGGTGCTGACAACTGCATTTTAGACAGAAAACCCAGTTAAAGTTCAACTTGACAAAATATTGATTTAATTAAGCAATCTTACCGTATATCTATGGTGAAGAGAGCTGCTTGTGTTTTAAAAATCGATGTTAACTTCTCTCACCCACCGTCTTTATCCGATGCACTCTTTGTTGACTCAATGATAAGATTGAGATGCAAAAAGCTGCAGCCACTCGGCCGTCACATAGTAACAGGGAGGAGCTTTTCATGCTTTTAAAAGCTCCTCAGGCTGCAGTTTTTATGGTTTCCTGCTTTTAGTTTTGAGTCTGATACATCATACAGCACGAAGAATTTGGGTTTGAAACGATCACAAAAAAATCAGAGCAGTTCAACTCATTTTGTGCAAAGCTGAGTCAAAAGGAGGTGATGACAGCAGACTGCACCGATCACACCTCACATATGGTTCATATACGTGCTGACCTACGCTCCTGCTGACGTCATCACACCTTACACCTCACCTAGATAAACACAAAAATCAATTCCACATCAGGAGGTTCGATCAATTCAATAGAAAAACATAACAGACAGAATGATTCCATGTTTGATTTATTTTAGCATTCTTTGATAAATCAGCTTTAACAGCATTTTCTAATAAATGTGATTAGTTTCTTGATTTTTTTCATGTTCTGTTCTTTCAGCTATTTTTTCTTTCTTCTTTTCTCATATCCACTTCTTCCTTTGGCCTCTTCCTCTTCCTCCTCCTCATCATCCCCATCATCATCTTCATCACTATAAGCTTCAACCCTACCCTGCAGTAACTCTTCTTCCTTACATTCCCTTGCCAAAAGTTTTTGAAAAATATCATACTCCTCTGCCGAGGCCCGAGCAACACTTGAGACAAACGTGTCCTGGTCGACGTTAAGGATGTCACCCAGTTTGGGGTTGATAATCGTTGTCTGTCCTTTTTTATCTGGAGTCTGGTAAAGGCCCCGTCGCTCCAGGAACGTGTGTCGGCAGCGGACGTCATCCAAAGTGAAACGGAACAACCTGAACTTCACCATCTCTGCCTGTTTGACGCCCATTCGGAAGTAGACATACTGTGGAGAAAATTGAATATGTTCTCTTAAAAAAAGATAGAAAAGCATCACATATAATCCATGTACAGCCATTATTGACCACCAGATAGAGCACCATTACATTAGCAAAACCTACATATGACTGTTTAAATCAGCAGCAATGTAGTTGTGTGTTTACAAAAGATCAAGTAATTCCTTATTTTTTGTGTGTGTGTGTGTGTGTGCACAAGTTGGTGGTCAAACTTTTATGACTCATCCTTTGCTGTAATATTTAGTCATGTTTTGAGGAAGTCAATAAATCAGAATTGGTCTACTGTGTAAATTCTAATCAAGTGTGTGACCTTCACATATCAGTCAGAGAATCAACAAATTACGCAGCGATGTGGCATCTATTAACATATTTAGAATACATGTAGGTCATACAGTGCTCAGCATAAATGAGTACACCCCCTTTATAAAGTACAAATTTAATCAGTAGCTCAGTGAACAAAAGAACAATTTCCAGAATTTTCACAAGACTGGGTTTTAGTGAACACTTGTTTAACCCCATAACATGAAATTACGATTAATAATATAACTTAGATCACAAAATCTTCAGCTTTACTAAAATTGGTTGAAGTAAAAATGAATACACCCCGCAACAATGACCACTAGGGATGTGTACTGGTGAAACTCTGACAACACGGTACGTATCACGATACAGGGGAGACAAGACGATATATTGCGATACATTCAGTCAGACGATATTGGCTTTTTTTGCCAACAACGCCAAATGTGGCAAGGTGGAGAAACGAGGGCCAGGGCGGGATTGGATCCCCAGACTCCCGGGTTGGAGTCATGCGTGCTTACCAGTCAGCCAAAGGGACATCCCTTTGGCCAAGTAGCCAGGCCGCATGATCAATCGAGACACAGCGAAAGGATGCCCAAACTGCCACATATTTATTGTTTGTTCATTCAGTTTTATTTATTTATAAGTTCTGATTCTGGACATACCAATGTTAAATAAAAGTTTAACTGTTGCATTTTAAAGGGTGTACTTGCATTATTATGATTAGGGATGGTCTGATCCGACTACATGACCGGAAATCGTCCCGATCACGTGTTTTTATAAAGGATCGGAATCGGGAGAAATAAAATGGATTTAACCTTTTAAAACAACAAACGTGACTTTTTAAATTAATCCTGAGATAGAGATTTTCAAATTAAATAAAAATGATTTAGTTTTAATTTCAGTTAGTTCCTCTACATCAATAATATTTGTTTCTTGTATGAAAACAACTCAGTAACGTCACACAATTTACGGCAGGCAAGGACTCAGCAACTTTGTCGCTCTTCCTAATGACTTTTTGACCCCCCTCAACGACTTTTTTTCCAAAAAGCGCCTAGCGACAAACCTAGCGACATTTCTCAGGACACTGCTACTTTCTGTAGAACTTTCTTGTAGATATTCCCTACAGATTAGCAACAAAGAAACCATTTGCACTCTGAACCGGTCTTCCAGGAGTAAGGAAAGAGAACGATAATCTGCACACGTGCATGAGAACTGACCAATCATAAACCATTTTCGGCTGGGCGAAGACAAAGGTACAGCTGCAGAGCTGGAGACCGCCGACTTACGTCTGCTGCTGCTGCAGGCTCACGCTTCTACTAGAGACAGCACAGGCGTCAACCTGTGATCTCTGGTTCTGCAGCCGTCAGACACTTTGGTTTTTCCTGCATTTGGCAAATAAAGTCAACGGGAGTCTCAACTACCGTCCCGTTTACACACGCAGCGCTGTGGCTCATCTGAATTTCCTTCAGTGACACAGGGATGGTTATACCACGAGACACCCGCTCCCTTTTGCTCGGTGCGCCGTTATTATCACGATGGAGAGAAAACACAACAGAGAAGTTGAGTTGTGAGGTGCAAAAAAAAAACCCCCAGCTTTTTAGGAAAATGTCTGTGAGAATGAGGAGAGCAGGTCTGAGTTATATCCTACAACAGAACTGTTTGGATCACCACACCATATCTGTCTTAATGCCACTTTATTGGTAGTTTTGGAATTTATTTTACATATCAAAGCAATTTGGGCCATTTTAATCATGCTAATTAATAACATTAACACATGAAATAGTTTTTTATTTTCTTCCCTTTTAGTCCTAAAAAGACCAACATGTTTTTAAAATCTTCAGTATATATATATATATATACAGTACATATATATATATATATCTTTTAGATGCTACGGGGAAAATGAAAGCAATGTGGCGTGATGATGACATAAATATGCAAATTAGCATTTGACATCATCTGGCGACATCTGGGTGACTTTCTGGGTCAACTTCAGCTACTTTCTATCAGGGGGAGTTGGCAACACTGAAGCCTGCTAACACAGAGCTAACGTGTCTCCTCAGGAGAGCAGAAATATCTACAGCTTGGTGGTATTTTAAACCGGACAGCAAAGGCAGAGCTACAGACACTTGTAGTGTGTGCATATTGGGCGTTCAACATACTGGAAACAGCTCCATGATTCGCTGCCTTCAAACAAGCTACTTTTGCTGTCGGCTTTTCCCTTCGGGCATCAACAAATCTAATCACCGGTCTCCATTAATCCCCAGTTTACCTCTAACAGTCACAGTTCAATATGAAGTAACCACCTCTTAGTGCAATACTGGCACCAACTGGAAAGGAGTGGGACTGGGAGCGAGAACCTAATTGTCAAATTCTGTCAATATAGAAAACAAAGAAAATAATAATAACAATATTACAGAAATGTTCTGTAGGCCTGGAGTTAAGTTTTAAAGGCACATGTTGCCACCTACTGTCTTGGGGTTTGTAACCCCAAGCCTTTTATGGACAATGGAAAGTAAATTTAAAAGGGTGGGGTGGCCAATCAGATTCCAAAGGTAGCATGTGCTACCCCAGGCCACTCCCTGGACAAGCCCTTGGCACGGGAGCTGTGCACTGACGCTACAGGTGTTATGCAGAGAAAAGTTACCTGCCTGCCAAAGGCTGACCTTCAGCTGCATATTGAGGGAGTAAACAACTTGAAATAGACCCTTTTACTGTTTGTAAACAATATGACGTCAGCGAGAATGCGCGCGCAGCTCGGCAACAGAGAATGGCGTTGTGTCAGGCTTTATCAAGCTACGCTGCGGGGTTATCACCGGCAAATCTTGAATGTTATATTATTAAACTCACTTTAACGAATGGCAACATACTCCCAGATCCCTGTGGCATTACGGAATGGGTGGAAGATGTAGGTGCGTGGGCAGATATCCAGTGGCCCGATATATATACGTTTTTAGTGGAGAGGCCCAGTAAGTACACACGTGAGAAGCTACGGGCATACAAATCGTTAGATGCATACAACTATGTTGTCTGTGGCCACGTACAGAAAGTAAAATATCACGACATAGACTCTGAGTTTTGCGTCTTGAAGGCAGAAGTCCTTCCTAGCCAAAGACAAGGACACGAGACAGCTACGTACGAGGCTTGGGTCAGAGTAAACAAACCAGAGAACTACGTCTTCACAGCCAACTGTACCTGCATGGCAGGGTGAGTATAGCATAGGTTTCTTTTTTTAGCGTGCTCAGAGTACAATCGTGTTAATTTTAGAGAAATACAGTTTATACTAATATGCAGTGGGAAAATACAGATGAATTAGAATGAAATGTTAATTTGAAGCATGAAATAAAGCGTATAAATTTGTTTAATTCTGTCATTTTGATGTTCCAGACTTGGGTCATGCTGCAGCCACGCAGCAGCAATTTTATTCAGAGTTGAGCTTTGTGTTAGGATGGGGAAAACGGAAAAGGCTGCAGTTACCCTTTTGATGGCCTGCAGCCACAGGCGCCTCCGATTTTGTTGAAATGGATGTGCTCCCTTCGGAATTCTGTAAAGGTTCAGTCCACTGCTTGAAGAGAAGCGATTCTGGCATCCATACACGCAACAACCCGACATTTTTATGTGCTCAGAACTTCAAAACAAAGGGTTTAAAACGCTGTTTTAGTATCGAGCGTGAATGAGGAAGCCGTCGCTCTCGTTGCCAGGGTGCGTGCGCAACTTTTGATGACGTAGGTAGTAAAAGGGTCTATTAGAGCAACACTGCTACTTTGAAGTATATTCACAGTAGAAATAAGTTTTTTAATCGGTGTACTTCCTACAAAAATTAAAGTGGACAATTTGAATGTGTTTTCTTCTGATTTTAGTGCTTTCCTGACCCCCCCCCCCCATTTTTTTCTTCTTATTTTAATGCCTTTCTGAAAAGTATCGGATCGGGAGCAAAAAAAACGTGATCGGAATATATCAACATTACATTAGTGGTTATTTTGGTCTCGATAATGTCGACAATAATATTGTTGATCGTCAATAATTTGTTGGACAATATATCGTCCAGCAAAATTTATTATCGTCCCAGGCCTACAGTCACCTGTCTGCTGGACACCTGATTAGACTCACTAGTGGTTGAATGTCTGTTAATTTGAATTTTGTAGAGTGACTTTTCTCCTGAGACTATAATTGGGGTGTACTTATTTTTGCAACATAGGTTTGAATGGATTTGTTAGGAAAATCATTTTTTCGTGTGGGAAAATGAACAAATCTTGTTTGCAATCAATGGCCCACGTTTGTGGGAGTTTTTTTAGTGTGGTATCTCATAGAAAATGTGGATTCTGAAAGGAAACTAAAGGTTTTCTGACAAATGTGGTGGGGTGTACTCACTTATGCTGAGCACTGTATTTTTAACTTCACATACGTATTTCAGTTGTTTTGCAGTAAATGGCCCATACTTCTATAGCGCCTGAGTTCTACAACCCCCCAAAGCGCTTCACAACACAATCAGTCATCCATCCAATCACACACACACATTCACACAGTGGTGATGATGAGCTACAATGTAGCCACAGCTGCCCTGGGGCATGGACAGAGGCGAGCCCTGCCATATACCGGTGCTCCGACCACCACCTGCAGCCAAGGTGGGTTATGTGTCTTGCCCAAAAACACAACAGCAGCAGTCTCTTGTGGGAGCCGGGATTGAACCTGCAACCTTCCGAATACTGGACAACCTGCTCTACCTCCTGAGCTACTGCGGTCCCAATTATGAAGGCCCATCAGTTTCACAAAAATATTTTTGTTCAACTCTGCTCAACTTCCTGACCTGAAACTTGTACTCCAGCTGAAGCAGGTCCTCCAGGACTACTGCTGGTGTGTCCCTGAGGATATCCGTCACCTGCTGGGTGGTAAACAGGCACTTCTCTCGGAGAAACTGCACAACGTTTTTTACTGACTTCACAGGTACAGTCAGGATTTTGGGGTAATGGACCACCATCCTCTGAAGACTTCCTGTCAGACAAATGAGAGGACAGAGACGTGTTTACAGAATCGTGAGCCAGTTTTTCCATTATGTTAAAATGATGACCTCACCTTCGACCAAACCCAGCTTCCTCAGGTGATCTATGCGCTGCTGCAGCAGCGTTTCTTTAACGATGTAAAGGTCTGGACATATGTCCAGCATTTTCTGCACACTTGTGGGGTTGAGGCCCAGGACGAAGAGAACTGTGAGTGTCGATAAAACTCTTTTGACAGAACTTTCTTTTTTAATTTCAAACACAGAGTCACATATGTGCCTCGCCTGGGAATCTGTGAATCCCATTTCAAGCAAAGAGCTGAGGGAGAGCTCGGTTATTGGTTTATCGGATTCAGGAGAACAGTTGTGTTGTGGTGACGCAGCCGTCTTGTGCGGAGGGGAACACAAATACCTGCACTGGATGCATGACAACGGGAGGCGGTATCTCTTAAAGAGAGGACTGAACCCAGAGTAATAGACATTTTTTACAGTCCACCGAAGAACCTATGGAAATAAATCATTATAAACACGTTTGATCTCAAAAGGATAACAATGACATCACTTAAAAAACAATAAAGTTGCACAAGTCAAAATTGTAAATTACAATATGCGACTTTTGGACTAATTATAGCAAAACGTGAATTCCGTCGACTTAAAAACACGTTGTATTCCATAAATTTTAGGTTTTTTTTTACTCACCTGATGTGCTACACGGGTTCCCATTTCTTGTCCGTTACGTATTGTCTTCCGTCAGGATACACGAGTTGCCCTTTTCGTCCGTTGCACATCATCTTCCGTTAGAAAATGACACATAAACGGTTCCGCTATTGGTGGTTAACGTAGCGCGCACTCCCCAAAATGCAAAAGGGAACATATTAAACATGAGAATTACTTATTTACAAATGAAATTTCTGTATTCATTTTCCCAGAACTTTTACAAGCTCTGAAACAATTGTTTTAGTCAATATAGGCATAATTAAAAAAATAAACTCAACACACTTTAATATAAAGCCCCATTTGCCCTATTTACTCACCAATTGTTAGCAGGCAAAGCAAATGCTATTAACTTCATATTGGCGTTTAACTCTAAAGGGTTAAGGTCACTTGATTCGGTTTCTCTGTAAAAAAATGAAAACGGTGCTACAAACTCACAAGAAGTACAAGTCCTTCTATCTTTATTAGCAAGGCAATTCATTCATTAATGTTCAAAAGGCCCAACACATTTGTAGCAGCATAGTGAAGATATTTATTGATGTAAAAAATAAATATAAAAATATTGTAAATATACTTACATGCAGGTAAAATAGAAAAGATTTCAAGATAAATTTGAACAAAAATTACCAAAAAGAAAATGCTACTGTTCATAAAAAATAAAAAACCTAAAAACACTATAAAAGAAAAACAGCTGCAGACAATTCAAAAGTGTCTGATTATGACTGGCAGGCCACACTGTGACGAGTCACAATGCCACTTTGGTTCTAAAACCTTGGTCTACATAGAAGATTTAATTAATATCTTGAATTAAAAGCAAGCTTTTCTTTTGACTTTCACTTTCCTCCCACAGTTGATCAAAAATTATAATAGCCAATTAGATTTCCTTCTCTTTAAATTTAGTCTTCATTCCTCTGGAGGTATTTCTGAAGCTCATTTTGCAGAGCCATCCTCTCGTCCTCATCCTCCTCTTCCTCCTCAGGTAGAGACTCATCTCCATAATCTGGGAACAAGTCTGGTCTGATGTACGCATTAGGACTGGTTTCTTGATGGTGTGATGTGCCTGCTGGAAGAAAAGAATCCCCTTAATAGTTGAAAAAAAAAAGTTGTTGTTAAAAGTGTCTGACCGTGGTGCTGATGAGGACTCACAGAGGCTCTGGTTTGCAGAAACCACCTCTGACCAGCTGTACTCTGAAAGGGAGATGGGCTGGCTTATCCAGGCCTGCAACAGGAGCTGGTCTAAGGTCATCCTCTTTGTGTGATCGGGGTGCAGCAGGCCACGCAGCAGCGCATGCAGTTCTGAGAGTAAACAGAAGGTACATGACTGGAATGCAAAAGGATAAGCTAGCAAAATAATGAATTAAAATATATACCAGAGGACAAGGGGAATGGGGGCTTTAGTTTGGCATCCAGTATTTCCCCCACATCACAGAAAGGGTTCTCACTGAACAGCAGAGTGTATAGTAAAACCCCCAGAGACCACATCTCAAGCTCTGGACCCTTGTAGCTAGAAAAGAGCCCAAAACATGATCAGATAAGGTGATAACATGCATTATAGGAATCATGGTGACATTTTAACAGCAGTTACCAATCTTTAATGACTCAAGTCCATTAGAATATGCAGGAGGTAGCCAGAGAGGAAAGCGAGACTGCAGCATCTTCTGTGACCTTTCGCACATTTGTGATTTCAACATTTACATTAAGCATGGGTAAAACACATGCTAATGAGTATCTACAGAGTGTTTTAACTGGGTAGGAAATTACTGCAGCCATCCCGGTGGTTTTACTTTAGTTCATATTTCATGAAACTGAAGATGGCTTTTTACTTTATGTGTAGTGGGACACAACCTTGCAGCTGTGTACACCCACACATTGTTGTAGACCACATGGGAGCTGATTGACAAAGACAAATTGGAGCGGTTGTTCAATTTTAATGTCCTCAGATAACGCAGATCCAGATGAACCCAGCTAGCTTTTAAAAAACACAAGTTGAACAGTAAAAAGGAAAGTCTTGCTCTTTAACCCATAAAGTCTATAAAACAAAATAAAAAGTAGCTTATTATTAAATACTCACGGATTGCCCTGGAGCACCTCTGGGGAACAGTACTCCATCGTGCCACAGAAATTATAAAAGAGCTTCCCAGGAACCAGTATGGCAGCAGAGCCAAAATCTATCAGTCGAATGTGAAAACATTTGTCAATTATGATGTTTTCATCCTTTATGTCCCTGTGGATGATGTTCTTGCACCTCAGATAGAAAACAGCTGCAACAATCTGGAGGGGAGACAAGAATATCACATTTGCTCTAAGAGCGCCCTTTACCCGTCATTAGTACTGCTGGGACTTTCACACACCTGTCTAAAGATGTAGCTGGTCAGGGGCTCGTCAAGCCTTGGCTGCATGTCGATGAATTCAAAAAGGTCCAAACCATCTCCATGCTTCTCCATCACCATCTGGAAATAACTTCCATTTTCAAACACCTCCAACACCTGGAGAAGGACGAATATTTGTAAAAACAGAGAATTCAATGTCATATTTTCCTCAAAGCAACAATGCAGTTACCTTGACGATGTTATGATGCTGCACTCGAGTCAGTATGGCGATCTCCTGGCTCACTCTGCCCAACATGGGGTCGTCCACCCAGCAGTCACTCACTATCCTGGCCTTGCTAATGAACTTCACTATCACCTGCAAAATGTCCACATCTTTACAATCTCATCGTCTTAAAGAAGCCAAAAAGAAAAAAGCTACAAAGATAAAGCTTGAGCTCTCACTTCTTGTCCGTTACAGCGTCTTATTGCCTTCCAGACAAACCCAAAAGCTCCTTTACCCACAGCTCTGATTGGCTGGTATTCTTCTTCAAACTGTCCGTCGCAGGCTCGAGAGTGCTCGAGGTCCACCGTGGAGCGCAGCACTTCTCCTACACCAGCCTCATCAATCCTCTGATGAAAGAAACAAAGATTAGAACGAGGAACACGATGAGTTCTAATGTGCTGTGGTCACAAGTGCCACTGACCTTTCCTGAACTGTTTCCTGATTGGTTTTGAAGCGATAGATCTGTTTGCAACAACGCCCCCTGCTGGCTAGACCTTTTAATCCACACGCAGAACATGAAACTTCCATCTGGGAGGTTGGACCGGCACACATCACACTGCACCTCTAGATGTAGAGAGGGAAAAATAAGAAACTTTTAGCCCTGCAGTTGTGTTTGAGGTTTTAATGAGTAAAACAGATCAAAAGTAGGAACTTTATTACTAACCTACTCTTGTGCCATCTCTGTGGTATCCACATCCTTCAACTCTTCCCTCCAGTATGCGTGTATGTGAAGATAGAATGTGTTCATTTGCTTTCTGCTTCTTAGGCGTTGACGTGGCAGGCATGTCCGTCAGAGGCCCAACCGCACTGTTCACCTGCCCTGAGCTCTCTTGGCTCTTTGCATTATGAATAACAGACAAAGCTGCCCACTGATCCTGCTCCTGAGCTGGACCTTTCCTCGTCTCTGCGGCGGGGGGAACAGACGCTTCATCATCGTCAGACAGCACCACACATGGAGAAGGTGTTCGTAGGAGCTCAGCTGTATCACAAGACAACGCGGAGTGCTGGTTGTTCCCATTGGAACCTCCGGTGCTGAGCAGCTCCATACTACCACTGAGATTGAGCTCATCCAGAGCACGGGTGATCACATCTCCATCACTGTTGATGTCCAGGAAGCAACTAGCTGAGTTCACAAAATGTTTTGAATTGAACTCGTCTGCTTGGGCAGGATGAGGACCAGCCTGACCAGCGAGATGTTCACAGAAGCCGGAAGAAGCCGATCTGACAGAATATAATTGAATAAACTTAGTCACCAGTGAACTATATGAATTATGCAGAGTAATGTTTGAAGTTTCCATTAACCCCTCACCTGCTATCCAGTGTGATGATCTCAAAGCTTGAGTCTTGGAGGACAGAAGTGTAGGAGTGATGCTCTTTTTCTACATTAACAGCATTGCCCTTACGAGGAGTGTCTACAAAACAAACAGAAATGCAGAAAAAAAAACTTTATTTAATCGTATCAAATGTTTTCTTACTTGTTTAATACACCTTGGTGAATGTTTTGAGTTGAAACAGCTGCAAACTAATTTAAAAGAAAAGACAATTAAGCCAAAAGTCGCACCAGGAATAATTCTAATAGCAGGTGCATTATTTTCCGGAGCCACATTGCCCAGATGCTCTTCTCCGTTATGATGAGATGGTTCAGTGGGAACCAAACAGCAGGTGTCTTCATCTGGAGGCTCCACCCAAGCAAATGTCTTGAGAAGTGCCTGAGTATTATCTGCACAATCCAGCTGGCTACAGCAGGGAGCTGCACGGACCGCTTCCTCAATCAGCTCGGTGGTGTCGTTGGCCCTAAAGGAAAAGGTAAACGGTTCAGTCCAGCTGTTAGGTAGTCAGGCAGCATCAACCATCAAAGCTTTGACCCAGCTATAGAGGAGGAACATGTTTAAAATAAAGTTAATACCAAAATAAAGAACTATTAGATCATCTTTACTAAGCATCACTCATAGAAATATAACCCCACATCAAATGGATAATAGTGTTACATTACTTATAAAAAAAAGTTACAATACCAATGTTCTGGTTTGAATTAACAACAAAAGCCTAAAAAAACAAACAATAAACTAGTAATGAGAGAATGAGGCAGAGCAACCATCAGGTTTGACAATGAAGCTGCTGCTCAGTGTACAGATTCACTGCAAAATGCATTAAATATACATGCAGTCCAATGCTTTTAGCTGCTGGCTTGTTTCTGCAGGATTTGCCTGTTCAGCATTTACAATAGATCAGACCATGTAGACGTCTACAATTTATTCTCTCTGCAAACATATATAACCTTTAAGTCTTATTAACATACAGTCATATTCAATAAATGTTAGTCTGCAGGACAAAAAAAACCCAGCAGCAATGAATGCGAATGGTGCATGCTAACTTACATAACCAAATGTGTCGAGGTGACTGCAGGAAGAGAGAAGGTAGACAGATTACTGCCCTGTTTCTCCAGTCTGGTGCTGGTTCCAGTAAAGATTCTGCCTCTTCCCACTGAGCTCCGTTCTGAGATAGCCTTCTGCACCATAGCCATGTCTCCAGCCACCAGAGAGGAGGGGTCTAAGGCCAACACAAAGAGAAAAATGACTAAAATTCATACAGTGTCAATAAATAATGCAACTTCGAGTGAAAAGAAGAATAAAAGTCTAAGAATAAATACTTGTAATGAGGTATAGTAGGCTGCTTGGTAGAATGCATTTGAATACATCCTTTATATCGTAGTTGAAACATTGTTGTAATGTAGAAACTTATAAGGTCAGCAGGTTATGAGACTTATTATAAACACAAATGTATTTGTAGTTTTAACACAACAAGATAAAAACGCTCACCAGATGTTGTGGATATTTTAGACGAGGCGGCACATTTGTCCGCCTCTGCATGAGAACCAGTAAGTAGGCTGGCCTTTTTGTCAGAGTCAGACATCCACCCATAGAAGCCAGGCATAAGGAAAGTGACACTCTGTGTGTGAAAAGCAACAGAACTGAGAGCTGGCATAGTGCTTAGAGCGAGCAGCCTTGTTCGGCTGAGCGACTTGGCTAACCTTTCCCACTAACTCGTCCTTGCTGTATCCAAACAGACTGAGAGCCAGATGGTCGTGGATGCAAACAATTGAGCCATCAGGACAGAGGAGGAGAAGGCCACTCATGGGAGCAAACACCCAAACTGTTCCAGAGTATTCCAGGGCTGGACTGGGAGAGCGGACAACGCTGTCCACCTTGGTGTCTGTAGAGGCAAAAAACAAGTTCAACTTGCTGGATTAGCTGCAGTAAATGCTGTTCAAGGGTTTCTGGTATTCAAGTTGTTAGGTAGTCCATCATTCTCATGGAGTGCATTAGCAGAGGTTTCAGTCTTATGGATGCCATCTTCAACAATGTTTAAGTTCTGTCTGGAGCTTTATGCTGCCAGATTTTAGGATATTGCACAATGCACAGTGCAGAATATTGACTTATTCTTTTGTCAATACAATATTTAGTGCATCGAAACAACCCAGGATAATTTTACATTGTATAAACAAACCCTTGCAGTGTCCAGAAATAGTCAGTTTTTCATCTACAGTTGACCTCTTCAGTATTAGGTCACATGGAGACATGCGCCTTAACTGGAACCTTTAATCTGCAAGAAAGACACTGTTGCCTGAACAAGGTCCCCCTCAAGTTTCCTCTTATCTTTATCTGCTTTGCTTCACAGAACAAGAAGAATGAACTTTTATAATACTTAACAATATGGTTAAATGGAATACTTCATCATATAATGAATGGACAATATGGTTAAATAAAAACAATGTTTTGATTAATCTGTGCTTAAATTACTGAAGATGAAATTAATATTATTATGTTATGATCAGTAAAGTTTGATTTAACAAGTGAATATTTATCTATTGGCTCACACCGGTTAAACTAATATCATGATGCATTGCTTTCTGTTCCACAAATCAGAACTCCTGTATCGGATGCAAGGTGTGGTTTCTGAGGTTTGTTGGCAAAACTCATTTACAATTCAAATTCTGATTGGCCATGTAATCAAAATATGGCCATCATTAAAACAGAACTCACTTCCTGAGTGAGTCAGTTGAGCCGAACTCTGACTGGCCACCGGCGGAAAACTCTTCTCCAATCGCATTTTTTGACAAGCTGTCAAAACCTGTTGCACGCTACAGCTGGCCGCAAACGGTTCCTTCAGAATAAAGCTGACACAGCCAAGACTCCTTCAGAGTCCATCAGTTCGAGAAGCAAAATGAGTCCACCTGTTTGTTGTGACCTGGAGACGACTCTGGACCTGGTCATACTGCGGTTTTTCTACGAACCTCGGTACCGTGGGGTCCACGGACTCCCCGACATCTCGGATCCAAAAGAGGGTCTCCGAAAGGGTACGTAGACACAACAGTCTGATAGGGTTTTATAAACCATCAACTTACAGTTTATAGCAGACCAAATTCACTCCTACTCAGAACTTTCTTCAGATACGAGAGGTTCTGATAACATCATATTCGCACACATCATCACACCTCACATTCCATCCACTTAGATTCATTCATCACATAAAGTGTTCCTAGTTGTCATATTTTAAATTGTTTAGAAAATAAATTTCTTACTTTTTATAAACTTGACTCTGTCTGAATTAATATGAAGTGTCTTACAATCTCTGAATAAACAAAGAATTCTAATTCTTCTGGTTAAACATTCAAAGATCAATCAGACTGGATTTCCATATCTATATAGAAATTCACATCTTATTGGTCAAATGTAGTGTAGTTATTTTAAGCTTTAAAAGTACCCATAATACATACGTATGCTAACTACCCAATGACTGCTCATTATTAAGAGTTCCCATGAGGTTCCCAGAATGCAAAGGTTCTGTCTGAAGACACGAGAGAGGAGCTTTGCTTTTTGCACTTTTTCATTACAATCCAAAATACTCTTTTGAGAAGGTGTAACCATAGTTACCGTTCTTGTGGGGGGGTTTCCCACATATCGCTGTCCCCTGAAGTTTCACACAGAGTGGAACTGATGCTCCATCTCGGCTTTTCCCGTGCACTCTCTGAACCCTCAGAGTCTGAAGCAGAAAATAAAGTGTAAAGTGCATCAAATGAAAGACATTTTTTTCTCCTGTGAGCCTGCACAATATGTCTAAATTACACTGGTACAGAATAACAATCCTACAAAAAAGTTAGGTGTGCTTACTTTAGGCAATGCATGACCGTTGAGGGGAATTTGTAAAGAAGGGATAAGCTCTCTGACAGACACACCCTTTAGGGCCTCAGGATTGTGGTATCCATGGAGATGAGCAAATGCCCAGTCACAGTTTATGACAGAACCCTGAATGTGATAAACAATAAAAAGTATTATGAGAACTATGAGAATTTCAGGGTTTGAAAGCTGTTAAACAACAATGCATTAAACTTACATCTTGTGAAAAAGACAAAATGGCTGAAACCCTCTCCACATGTTCCAACAGGACAAGCCAGCTGTCTTCGTTTTGTGAAAGCTTGTGAGTACAGAACGACACGGGTACCTCTCCAGATGATGTCACAGCATCCACCTTGAAAAAGAATGAGCCCAGTGACTGCTTGCAGAAAGTTTCCACAGATGTGTATGGATTTTTAAGCCATTTCACTGAGTTACAAAGTGACTGAACTACATTTATAGAAAATAAAAGTTTAATTTCATACCACTTTCCCAGACACAGTTGCAACACCTCCATCTACAACTGGATAATCTTCTTCAAGTGCTTCTTCCAGAACCTGACTGGTTTTCTTTAAGACGGAAGGCAACTTCTTTCCGATCAAGTCATTTTTGGAGCACTCAAATAGTTTGCCTGCCTGTTCATTTGCTGACAGTATCTGATAATTAGAGACGAAAGGAATATATCAAAAACTGATAAATACTGTTCAATCAGTGCCGTTAATCAACTATATGTCACTGTAAGAGCACACACACAGTACCTCTCTGGTTTTATTAGAGACAGAAAGCACAACTTTGTTTGGATTAAAGGCAGCTGGATATTCCATCAAGCAAAAATCTCCAGGAATATGAAGACTGAGAAAGTCATCTTCTGTCTCAGATTCAGTGTAAGGTTGAGATGGGGAGTGAGCAGAAACCTGGAAACCAGAATGCTTATCCAGGTGGTTTTTTGTCGTGGAGGTGAAAACATCAGAACATTTACCTGTAGGAACAAATCATAAAACTGTTAACACACACCGTCCTCCACATGTTTTATGACTAAAATGTGTGTATTAACACCCAGTGTCTTTAAAAAGGTAATATTGACTGAAAAAAGCCTAAAATCTTTAAACTAGACATAAATATTGCAGATAGAGCACATGTAATTTTTGAGTATCTGTGCGTCAGCTGATTTATTCTATTGTGATATAGACACAATCAAAACATCTAACCTCACCTGCCAAGAAACCAGAACAATCGCGGCAACGCAAGTCAAAGAGGCTCTTCTTGTATTTTGGTCTTTGGGTACACGGATAAGATTTATTCAGGTCAAAGTCGTCCTCCAGAGGATCACAGGACAGCTCAGACAGAACACAAAAGGTCTTTCCTTGATCCCCCATGCTTTGGTTTGACACAGTTGGAACATCAGGCGACAGCGACATCGTGTTTAATCATCTGGGACAGAATTTATAAGTTTTTACGACATTTATAAACGTTTTAACAAGCATCTTAACACGAATTACTAGCGTCTATTTAAAAACTACCCACCTGTGTTAGTGTGCGGTTTGTAGTCGTTTGTTGTTAGATGACAAGCAGACAAGTTTCAGCTGACGTTTGTTGACAGGGTAACGTGTCCCCCGAGCTAACAGGCTGCTAGCTTTGCTGCTAATGCCAGACCAAACAAACGCGCTTCGTTTGTCTGGGCTTCAAAATAGCCAGGTTCAGCTCAAAAACTGCATTCTGAATTGTTGTTACCTTAGTGTTAACTCAGTCCAGTGACAACTCAAATTAAAATAAATGCCTCGTTTTTATTATTACTGCTACGTGTTCTCTGCATTTTGCTGTGCTATTTTGTAACCGGCGGGCTTCAAGCACCACGAAAGGACCCCGATCTTAGCCAATCAAACGTCGTGTTTTCTGCCACATAAATCTTATTGGATAATTACCCGGAAACGCCCGCCTCTGTTACTATAGAAACACCATCACCAAAGCTCTAAAATAAAATAAAATAAGATAAAAATAAATCTACTGTCTTATTTCTGTGTCAATGCCGTAAGTGCTGTAAAACAGAATTTTCCAGAGGAACCTTCCCTAAGGGATCAATAAAGTCCTTCTGAGTCCCAAACAAAAAAGAGTGCATATGATAAAATGTTTTAAGCAGTAAATCAGAAGGAAGGCAGAAACAGATTTGTTTTTGTCTTCCTGCTACTTCTCACTTCCTAGTTTTGCCAACAAAGTAATGTTTTATCATTTATTATCATGACTTCATAAGGAAACAACTGCTTTATGATTGTGTAAATTATTTAATGTTAGCACAGTATGCCTTTTGAAATTATCCATGTGCAAACCTGACGAACAACACCAAAATACAGGTCTGAACAAATGGAATATAACAAAGATAATCCCATTACATAAATCTGCCATCTGGGAGAAGTTGGGAAAACTGTGCATGTTCCAGGTGCAATTACTGCAGGGGTCCATATGGCATCTTTATTCCTTTGCTGAATCTCCTCATTAGCCGCATGGCACTATTTGCCATCCACACACTTCCCATAGGAGGATCCTCTACCCCATCTTCACTGAGTCATTGTTTTGTCCACAGCACAGACTGGAATGAAATGAATCAGATACAATCCCCACTGACAGAAAATCTGGTAGGGTTTAAATGAAAATATATTGAAGGGGCACAGTAGAAAATACACTGTGAAGCACTATTGCATAAGTAAAACAAATAAAAAAAAATACATAAGGAAACAGAAAACTCATTCTAACATATTTGCCCAAAATATATGTAACAGTCATTAGAAATGATCTGAATCTCTGTGTTAAACTATAGTTCCATGTTATTAGCAAAAACAATGTGAGCAGGATTTTAGTTCAAAAACATAATTTCCATTTTTTTAAACACATCACAGACATAAAACTAAATATAATTCTTTGATCAGTTTCAATGTAGACCATTCATTTGTTATAGACCGATGGTACTGTCATTAGCATGGTGAGATGCTTCCAGGGAATAATTTCCTCTAAAGTTTTGTTTACATGCATTGACAGCCATTTTCACATAAGTTATTTGAACACTGATATTTTGTGTGAAAGATTCTGTGGTTCAGCATCTTCAGCGAACTTTGTGGAAGAGGTTTCTCCACAAGAACTCATCACAATTGAGCCTCCAGGTTTTGTTAAGTCGGGCGGCTGACGGCTATAGCATGCATCCTTTAAGTAGCTTACTTCACCTTAATGAGTTAAATGAACCAAGCGTCACGCAGTCCTCCACTCACAAACAATTCTGGGATCGCACCTATGGTGCCATGGCTGTGAAGAGTGAGCTTTGACAAGCTTTTTGAGCATAGTTTACTAGGAAGAGTCCATCCTAATGGTGATAGTCCCTTTTACTGTGTGGACGGTTGCCAAGTATATGGTCCACTTCTGTAGCAATTGCTGCTGTGATCTTTGGAATGACCTAAAATGCAACGAGAGCTCATGATCACACGGTGAGAATGCTGGGCGACAGATCAAACAATTTCACAGAAGAGAAAAAGTTTGAAGATGTACCTGAATGGCTCCCAAGTTTTCTGTTAGTTGGCTTGGATTTGAGGCTCCCAGAAGCACAGAGCTTACTCCCTCATGCCTCAAGCACCAGGCTAAAATCAGGGACAGCAGAAAGTTAGGCACATGAAGCTTTTGCAGTTGTAGCGTCAAGACAGAATGACTTTTTAAAACAAATACAAGCAGTTTTGACTTTTCCAGGAATAACTCGTTAAATATTACACACATACCTATGGCTAACTGTGGCAAAGTACAGCCAAGCTTTTCTGCAATATGAGTTAGTTCTTTTAGCTTGGCTTGCTGTTTTTTTCCTTCTTCACTCGTTATCTTCTCCTTCAACCACTGGTAGGGCTACATGAGTAGTAAGGGACAAATGATCAGGACTACGATTTTAAAATCAAACATTAATCTTGTAAACCAGGTTTTGTTTGAATTACAGAGTCAGCTAAGATTTGGCCTCTACCTTCATGGCGGCCCTGGAGGATTCTGGGATACCATTTTCATACTTTCCAGTGATAATCCCACAGGCCAAAGGAGACCAAGAGACCACACCAACCCCTGTAACAAGACAGTGACCTCTAAGAAATCTAAGCCGATGCTCTTGACACTATAGAGGGAATCTTACAGCACACCTACCGATTTTGTGGTATATCTCTGGAAGCTGAGTTTCTACTTTTTCCCTCTGGAAGAAGTGATATTCAGCCTGTTCGCACACCGGAGGAATCAGATTAAACTGCCGGGCCACGGAATACGCTTCCTAATGAAAAAGCCGAATGGGATTTGGGAGAAAGGTGTTCAAGAGATTAGGAAAAATGCAAAGCTGACCTTCATGTTTAATGACTTTTATCATTTAAATCGGCCAATTTCACATTTAATTTCATTGGATACAATGACTTGAATGTAAGAAAAGTCTGGCCAACAATAAGATAAAAGCAACAAGATAAAATTCATCGTTATGATCATTTCTGAACACAGCTTTTTCTTTAGTGTTTATTTTCTTTAGCTATTAAAAATCTGTTCCACGCACAAAAACTTCTTCAGTGACAATAAAATAGCAAAACGAGCTCTTGATGCACGTCTAATGTTCTGATAGTTTTCTGTGTAATCACCTACCATGATCTCCATGGCAGACCAGCGAGATGTTCCCCAGTACATAGCCATTCCTTGGTTGATTACATGAGTCATTGATCTCACTATTTCTGAAACATCAACAACAAAATATTAGAGGAAATCAGTAAAATTTCAACACTTGAACATTAGATGGTGCCATAATCACAGCTTGACTAGCATCCTAATCCTAAAGTCAATTGGATTTCTCAAGCAAAATATCTAAAAACAAAAAATGCTTAAAGATGTGACTAAATCTGACATCCTTTGTTTTTAACCTCCTTTAAAATTCATGTATCAGCAGATATAATTTGTTCGGGTCGTGCTACTTAATGTTTTTAAGTGCTGTAGGGTCTAAATGAAAAGTCTTGTCTTGACACAATGCTGCATGTGCATTGTGCAAATGAAGTCAGAGGGGCAGAAGTCTGCTAAGATGTTTGTTTGCATAACCATGATTCACTTCATTTGTGGACTTTTTTAGCCCCTGCTTTTACCTAAAATAAGTGTCTCATGCCCATGATAAGCAGTTATTTTAATTACTGAAGTAAAATGTGTAATATTACACTTGCATTGAAACGATTAAGCACATTTGCAACGTGCAAATGCTGAAAGCAACTAGATGAAATTGATAAAGTAAAATTTGATACCGAGACTTGGAATCAAATAAGCTCAGTGATGTATTTTCATCAACAGCTGATGCATAAATGGGCTTTTGTGGCAGACTGAGAGCAAGTGTTTGTGTTGGTGAAGGAGGTGGGAGGGTGGAGGAATAACAGTGCATCTGCCCAAAAGTGGCAGGAGGGAAAAGAGGAATTAGAGAGATGGAAGGACCGAAGGAGGAACAAGAAGAAAACCTTAGAGGCAATCGTAATTTATTAGAGTTTACTGACACATGAATAATCCTTCTCAGTGCCAGAAGGAAGGGAAGACAAATTGACTCACAACATCCAAGCCTGCCCACAAAGGTACTTTACACCACGCCAGGCCATCAACTCATGAGCTAGGGGCCACACTGGAAGTAAAGTCCAGATGAGATATCAAGCGTGTCAAACTCCTTTTAAAAACAATCACAGATTATACATTTGATTGCTAAATATACTGGAGGTGTGCATCTTCACTCTCAAAATTTGATTCAATTACGATTATCGTGTCAATGATTCAATTTAAATCAATATCCCGATGCATCTAGATTATGTTATCCATCCATCGATTGTCTGTACTCGCTTCTCCACGCAGGGTTGCGAGGGGCTGGTGCCTCCAGCAATCTTTGGGCGAGCAGGCAGGGTGCACCCTGGACAGGTTGCTAGTCCATCGCAAGGCAACGCAGAGACTCACAGGACAAATAACCAAGCAGACACTCACACCTAACGGCAATTTAGAGAGACCAATCAATCTGACAGTCATGTTTTTGGATTGTGGGAGGAAGCCGGAGTACCTGGAGAGAACCCATACGTGCACAGAAAGAACATGCAAACTCCATGCAGAAAGACCCCAGGCCAGAATCAGAACCCAAGAACTTTTTGCAGCAAGGCAACAGCAATAATCATCACGCCACTGTGCAGCCCCCTCGATTATTTCCTATGAGTTTATTTTCATTAATGATTAGAAAATACTGTCTTGAGTCAAAAAATGGTTGAATGCCTTCTCTGGGTCAGGGATGAGGTCCTGCCCCAAGTGGAGGAGTTTAAGTATGTTGGGGTCTTGTTCACGAGTGAGGGAGAGATGGAGCGTGAGATAGACAGGTGGATTGATGATGCGTCTGCCATGATGCGGGCGTTGTACCGATCTGTTGTGATGAAGACAGAGCTGAGCTGGAAGGAATAACTCTCAATTCACCGGCCAATCTACGCTCCTACCCTCACCTATGGTTACCAGCATTGGGTAGTGACTGAACAAATGAGATAGCGGACACAAGAAGCTAAAATGATTTTTTTCCGCAGGGTGTCTGGGCTCTCCCTTAGAGATAGGGGGAAAAGCACTGTCATCCAGGACGGGCTCGGAGTAGACCCGCTGCTCCTCCCGTTCAATAGGAGCCAGTTGAGATGGGTCAGGCATCTAGTTAGGATGCCTCCTGGACGCCTGTGTGGACCCGACCCCGTATAAGCAGCCAAAAATGGAATGAGTAGGACAGGAGATGTCAGATAATCACTTTTTAAAATCAAAACATGTCTGACGCAACATGCCATGGCCCCAAAAAATCTCCTCAATCACAACAGTCCTTGGGACAATGTAAAAGAGCAAAACATTTTAAACATTTAAGAAGATTTAACAAAGTAATGAAAAATCAGTTTCCTCAATTAACATTCACATCTTAGGCGGTGCAAACAAAATCTTGAAAAAATACTGAAAACTTACTGGACGTGTCAAAGTCTTACCTTCCATGCAGTTGATAAAATCCATAATGTGTCCATAAATTAGCTTTAAGTTTTTGCAGCAACTTAGAATGAAATATTTATTCTAATATTATTATGGTTAAAAACAGACTATAATTGATTATGATGTGCTTTTTCAATGATTCATAATCATTTTTGTTCGTATTTCGATGCATCAATTATTAGATGAATTTCCTCAGCTCTACAATGTACCTATGCACACAACAGAAAAAAAATAAAAACCAAGAGGAAAAATCCGCTTTCTTGGAAATCCACCTGCTTGACTTTGTAAAGCTCCTTCATATGAATGCATGTAGCAGGAACTTGTTTGGCTGTTAGCCAGTGTCTGCCTGTCCTTGAGCCCTCTCACAGCAGTCTGGAACATTTGGCGAACTTCAGCCAGCAGGTGTGGCTGAGCTCCCTCTGAACGGAGCAGGGAGGAAGGGAAGCACTCCACACATCCTGATATCCGTCTGGGAAGGCATCTCAGTGGATGTAAAAGCATCTTTGTGAGTGTTGTTCTGATTTTTGTCTTCCTACATGCGCATGAAGTGGTAATCACGGGAGATTTTAGAAAGTCTGAAATGAGTTTCGAAGACTAGGCTGCGATTTTTGCACTTCAGCCTTTGTTTTCTGGTGTTTAGTCCAAAGATTTGAGCAGCAAAACCGTGCTGAGGCCTGATAGGTTTACTCGACAGCCTTCAGTGCACCTATTAACAAAACAAGTTGACGTGACATGGATTTTTATTCCTGGAGGCATATGCTGTAATGACTATTTTATAAAGGACCAGATCTGATGGCAGCATGTTAGGAAAAAAATCTTGATAACTGAAACTAAAAAGAGCGCTGATGTGGAGTTGAAGCAGGAGTCTAGTAAGGAAATGAGAAGTTGTTTTTTTGCTATGCAGAATATGGAATATACTAATAAAAATAAAAACATTAAGTCAAAAAACATGACGGGATTGGAGAGGTGGCTGAGAAGAATGAGGCCAGTGATGGTAACAAAGACAGACTATGCCACTATGACATCACTTTGTTGTCCCCAAGGGGACGCGAGTTGTCTCACACAAAGTCAGACATAGTTAGTCACAAAAACAGCTAAGGCATAAAAATGCACCTGTTAGCAATGCATTGCATTCTATTTTGTATCTCTCTCTTTTGTGACCTGTTTGAGCTTTAGACATTAGAAGTGGACGTGTCCTTAAAGGATATGTGAGACACTGATGTACGCAGAAGAAGCCAAGTCTTAGTGATTTATAGAAATTGATTAGTTTGACAATGAACAGGGATGGATAAAACCCCCAATATTAAAGAAATAAAAGTTGGAGCAACACATTTTTTAAATACTTTTTGTATTTATTCAAAAGTATCTGCTACTGTTTCAAGATTTTGAAAACGATAAAATAAAATGTGATTGTTAAAACTAAGGAGATGTATTTGAAATTCATTAGATCAACGTTTGTTAAAAATGCATAGTCAAGGTTTAATTTGCTGCTGAAGGAGACAAGAAACATTCCTTCTAATGTGGTGAAATAACCTAAAGTCCATGTAGAATCTGTATTTCCTCAAAAATATTATTAAAATAAAATGTTTGACTTAACCCTTTAGAAATTAATCTCTCATGTATTTTTAAATGCTGATTTCCAGATTGAAACCGCGAACAATTAGTGTGTGAGTGTGTGAAATGTGAAAGGTTGACCAATCACCTCCACCTTCTCCTGCTACAGCCATTTATAAGCATTTAATACCCACTTCCAACTCAAAGAACATCAAAGTTTGATTATATTGCAACAAGATAAGAGCTACATTAATCAACCAAAGTTAATGATCTGAGAGGTATTTGTACAGTCAAAAAAATGTCCTATTTGTTTACATGGAAGGGGCATGGCTAACACTAAAAGGTGAACTTCACTCATATTTTTAATTTGCAGTGGTCTAGTAGGAATTAATCCCTAGTAAGTCATCCTTTGGGGAAAAAAAAGCTCCGGTGAGCCAGTTTGAGGATGTAGAATTTGGTAGGAGGAGAAAGCAGCATCAGACGGCAGAACTTGGAGTCTTATTTCCTGATATTTGGACATCTCTCCTCTGATTGGCTAACAACAATGTGACTCTACCATTAAAGTATCTTTCCGGAGTTTTCCCCTTTCAGAAATTATGTACGATTTGTCAGAAATCCATGAAAGTGATTATCTTGTTGTGATTAAATGTAAGCAATACGTCTTTTTTTTTGTTGCTACGCACGACCCCTGCCCCGCAGAGCTCTGAGCAATAGGAAACTGAGCGCCGACCAGAACTAACCAAAAGCGTTAGACTACCGCTTGTTTCAAATTTAAGGAATACCTTAGCTGATGCAGAGTTGATGAACTTTTCAGGGACAAGTAAGTCTCTAAAATATAAATATACGAGAACACAACATGACATGGGAATAATACTCGTAAAACGGTGTGTTTTAGCTCTGTTTGTTGGCTGCAGAAGCACATTTATAAACAGAAACGTGAAGTCGCCATCTTAAAAAAATGGAAGGAGTGTGTGACATGCTTGTCAGCCACTAGATGGCACCATCGGATAAGAGAAATACTCCGGAAAGCAGCTTTAACTGTTTTCTTTGCAATGTTGAAGTGTTATTTTCACAAATAACACAAACCTAAAGGTACGTCTGCGTTGTGGAGTTGCTAATGCTAACAGTTAGCGTCTACGTTCTCTGCTGTCTTCTGGACGCTAAACCAAAATCAGCCTTCTCTATCGCGAGTCAAGATGGGCGAGTCCTTGAATGCTAAGTGACAGTGTAACGTAGAGTTGTCATGCTTTTCAAATCCTTTTCATAATTTATTTTCTATCCGAAGCTAATGCAGGAGATAGGTGTAGAAGACACGTTAAACTCAGAGTGACTGATCATTATCAGAAATAATCATTAAAGTTTTTTTCAGTGAAGTTGGCCTTTAATGGGACCAGCCATTATTGTGGGTTCTGACTTCAACTTCCTGTCTACAGTCAGTGAAGTAGAACTATTATAGGGTCTGATGAAGAAGGTTTTTTCTGCTGGTATTAATGTAACCGGGGCCAGGGAGCCCTCTGGAACAATAAGTTTGACAGATTGGCCTCCCACAGTTAGCTGGGTGTCATGGGGAGGTGGCAATTTGGGACAACAGAGGAATCCATGGAAAATGTTTTTAGTAGATCAATGGGATACCATTTCTTGAGACAAAAAAAAAGTTTAGAAAGTTTTGTGTGAAGACAGAAAAGAAGCCTTGAGTCTTTGACTCCCACATGAAGAGGGAAGTGGCCGAGGAAGACTTGGTAAATGTCCAAAAGAAGAAATGGTAACATAAGGTAGCAAAGGCGGCTGAAGAGTGCTACAAAGTAGATAACGAGTGCATAGCAGGGGTTGTGTCTAGTGAGACCAACCCAAAAATACATCAGCCACTCCCGAAGGGGCCAGATAATCCTGCTTCTGATGAGCAGGGGGTGTTGGGAGTAACTCTGAGGAAGATAGTTATCCCGCAGAGATGGAAAAGAAATAGACCCATTGGACGAAATTAGAAGACAAGAAATGAGGCTGGACTGTTAGATTACTTGATGAATGCCTCGGTCAAAAGAATCAAATGCCTCTCAAACACAAAGACACAGTCCAGTAAGCCCAGCGGTCTCATCAGACAGTATGTCTCACCATCTCATGTTACAGGATGCCATGTTATGTTTGCTGACCTGACCCTCCCATAACCTTGGGAGGTCTTCTCAGTCATCACTTACCCTCCATGGGAGTGTTGCTGTCTGTCCGGTTGGCAAAAACGACGTCCACGTACTCCAGCTGCATCCTCTGGAGGGAACCCTTTAAACCTTGAATGAACAGAAGAAGAGGAGAAAAATAAGCTGTTTGACAGATGAGTTTTGTAGAAATGTTTTGCAGAGCTCAAGAAAACACAAGGTCTTGAACATTGCTCTAAAGTTCATTTTTGCAGGTAAAAAGCAGAATTAAAAGATCTGAAACCAAAAGACAAGATCAGCAAAAGGTCATACTTTGTATTTGCTCAAGCAGATCAGCCTCCATTCACATGCAAACGAGACCAGATGAGAAATGAAGAGTGCACACAGACTGTGAGAAACGAGGACGGCAGAGTAATAGAGACATGGAAAAGTAGCTGTGTGTGTTGCAGATTAGTGCCAGAGGCTTCATCTTCACCCACTAATTCCAGCTAAAAAATGTACGCTTCCTACCTCTGTTAGAGCCGTTTATACCTTCCCCTCCATCATCTGCACCTCCACAATCTGAGAAACATCCTTTACATGGATCCTAATCTGAGTCTGCACCTTCATTCCGAGCAGCTTCAGCTGTCGCTGGGATTAGCTGGAGTTTAGGGGCTGTGGAGCGAGTCTATTTTTGGACTTGATGAAACGTAACAAAGCTACTCCACTTGCATCTGGACTGGAAATATTCAAATATGCATCCTTTAAAGGTTTAAAGCTGAAATTGCCTTGAAATGTAGGAACAGGCCTCAACGTGTTGTTGCACTTCACCTCAAGGTCAATCAAGGATGTGTCGTTTGACACCCAATCAGGCTCAATAATTTTAAATCAGTTAACCAAATGATTCACTGACAGGTCGTTGAGGTCAGCAGGTGTTTCATCCAGCATTTTCCACACCAATAATCACAAAAACATAGCATATTTCTCCTATAAATGCCATCATCTGCAAGGAAATTGTGTTTAGCTAATTGATGACGATCACTTCCTCCTCTGCTCTCTGCAACCTTCTGTTTCAGAGTCGCTTTCCCTTCCTTCTTAGGTGTATTCATCAAACTTTGTTTGGGAGGAACATTGGCAGAGGCTGCAGTGAATGCTAATAATGTGGTGGAGAGCTGAGTCACTGCGGGAGGTGCAATGCGCTGTGCAGAGGTTTTAAGGGGGACTGAGAAAGTTTTACCGCTACAAGCTCAAGTACAGTCTCAATTAGTCTTAAAGAGGAGCAGATGACGCCATTAACCTCGGCAATAAAGATGCTACAAGTGAACAAGGACGTCTGCAGAAGCTGGGTGCTCTGCTGGCCAACATGGCTTTCAAAACAGTGAGATGAGACACAGAAACAGACCAGGAGGAGAAAATGAAAACAAAGAGAGATTGAGAGGATGAAGGAGGAAAGAAGGATTTGAAAAGGTTACCTTCAATAATGTGTTTTCTGTTTAGGCCTCGCTCTGTTTCAGCTCTGAAATAGCAGGAAAAGAAGAGTTACTCAGGTGTGTTAATCTAATAAAACGCACCACTGTCAAGATTTAAGCAGACCATTAAAAAAAAGGTGAAATTATGCACAAGACACTGAAAGGGTAAAGAGAAAAATTTAGTGCTTTGCAGAAAAACAAATTGACAAATGTTTGCAGAAAGATTTATTTGACCCTTCAGCTTTGTTTCAGGATGTCTCCAAACTTCATTCCCTGCAAACGTGGAGTTTCAGGCGGTTTTCTTTGGAAAAAAACTGTTCACTCGGGCTTTGTGAACCTCGACTCAAACCAAAAGCTGCAGGAAACACCGGAAGAAAAGAGGAGCATCTCAAAAACCCACAAGTTGTCTGATTTAATCAGTGCTTGTGTCTCTGGCTGGGTGACAAGTTCAATATCTCCCTCGTTTTTAGCGGCTTCCTGTGGGAGATGCCTAGCTGTGCCGCTGCTAAATGTTATCTGACATTTACCTCTACATTTCTTGGAGCAGTGCTGCTGATGATAGTTTGTCTGAAAACTCCCAAAACGGGAGTTATCTGTGCTCAGCAGTGTCGGTTGTGTTAAATTGGCCACTTTAAGGTTTTCTGCTTTGATCTGCCACCTAGTAGAATTCTTTTACTTTCATCACCGTGCTTCTTTTTGCTGAATTACCCCCGTTTATTTATTTATTTTGCCTCTTTGTGCACTTTCTCTTTCTGCTTCTCTGGTTTCTTGGCTACTCCAATTTGCTTTGAGCAAAATTACTAAAATTATAAATGCAGAAAAAATGTTGTCTGACATCCATATGATCAAGTCTTTCTTCTTGTGTGCAAACAAGAATGAATGTGCAGCGGAAAGCTGCAATCAAACACAAGCTGAGGAGGCTTGTTAAGACTCATAATCCTCCCACTGTCCTAATGGGTGACCCAGCGAGGAAAGTTGACCATTGAGCAGGGTTGAGTGAGCACCACCTCACCCCTGCCACATGGACCCAAGGGATAAACCATCAACCCTGCTCAATGGTCAACTTTCCTCACTGGGTAACCCATTAGGACAGTGGGAGGGTTAGAGACCAAGTTTACTTCAGCCACTTTTAGAAAACAATTTGCCGCTAAGCAGAAGCAGCATCATGGTGCCTTTGGGCATTTAAAAGTGGTCAGCCCATGCCGGTAATGTGGCGCAATTCTGTCCTTTTCATGAACAATTACACAATGGTGGTTAAAAAGGGGGTGTGGGGTCTCTGCGCTGCCACGGACTTCCCTTTATCTTAAACATATCATGCTTTTTATTGCGATCGAAGCCGCGCTCCTTACGTTGTTTTGACAAGCCGCTCCTGAACGTGTCTCCACAGTTCCCGTGAACTGTCAGGTGACCTGAGCAGCAGCTCTAATGGAGAGAACCTCCTGGAGCTCTACATCTCTCCAGTTTATCATCTCAACTGGTTCTTTTTACAAAAGCTAAACTTACTGCCCATGTTTATTTAAATTTTTCAAAATAGTTGCTAGCATGAGCACAGCAGTAAATATACACGTGATCAAGACACCACCCTCTGTTGTGCAAAGGCGTAATCTTCATTTACATGTCTACCAAGTGACTACTAAATGTGGCGGCAGCATTACACTGATTTGCTGCATGGTGTGTCTGACCCCGGTTTCACACTGAAAGCATCAGTGGCGCGGAACGTCACACCTTCAAATAGAATCCATTGTAGTCTATGGACTGTTTTAAACCAGCAATGATGCTAAAGATAGGATCGGGTTCTATTTTTGTCACGAGCCACTTCTGGGATGCATCAATTACCGCAGTTAACATTGGGTTATACAGGAAATCACACGTGGTTTCAGTGTAAAATCCCTGATACTTTTCAAAATAAAAGTTGTTGTAGTTTTTGTTTTTACAGCACATTTGCAGTGGTTTCTAGTATAAGCGTATGCCTTGTGAATACATCTCTGTGGGAAAACAGCACTGACGCTCCTGCTTAGGGAAGTAGAAGTTAGCTGGAGTAGAGGGGAGCAGAACACAGCAGGGATTGGAGTCTCATTTCCTGATACTCAGACGGCAATGCAACTCTACCACTGATCCTGTTTGCTCTGCAACGTTGTTGTTTTATCTCCACAGATATCACAAGCTGAAGGAATTGTTAAGGCTAATGGTTAGCTTCTACTAGTCCAGACACTCTCTGCTCTCCCCACCGTTGCAAACCAAGATGGGTCTAGTTCTATCGGCAGCCTATAAAGGAAATAGGGGTAGAAGACCGCTTTCACATTTAGCCTGCATGTGAAGCTCACAGTGAATGACCATATTTAAAAAAGAACAAGTGAACTTGCTCTTTAAGTAGTTACTCGCCAAATGAATGAGGTAAAAACAGCAGTGTGAGAAAATTATTTTAAACAAAACGTACTTCCTTTATTTATTTATTAATTTTTTGGGTCAACTGAGGTTTGTCAGACAGGAACAGAACCAGAGGCAGCATGAGGACATGCTGGTGGATGCATACTTCCCTCAGTAAAACCCAGAAGGCTTTTAAAAAGAAGGAGCATGTGACTAAGGCAGACTGAACACAGAATACTTCAACATGACAGCAAGAGTAAATATGACTCGTGGCCAGAAGCCTGTGGGTGTTTAAATACAATATGGAAAGGAAATGGATGGCTGTTATTTGTTGGAGTGTGTTTGCACCTGTTTCTGTTTTATATATATAAATATAAAGGATGTCAAAATGAATGCTTCCAGCAGATAGAAGCAAAGGAAAAAAAAGTAATGTCTCGTTAGTTATTAGTCAGACCATCTAAGGTGGAAAATTCACGTAATGGACAGACACCAAACTAAACACACTTACTTCCCTCCCCAGTAGAGTTTTGTGGTGATCACCAGACTGGATCTCCTGAGAGAGAGAGAAAGAGAGAGAGAGAGAGAGAGAGAGAGAGAGAGAGAGAGAGAGAGAGAGAGAGAGAGAGAGAGAGAGAGAGAGAGAGAGAGTGTTAAGAGTTGTTGTAGCAGTGCCTACATTTGTGACTTCCATTGCACAAGCCAGTGTAACAACCAAACATGTGAGACACTTTGTTCGCTGCATTCAGATGTGAGACGTGCCAGACAGACAGTGCTGCATTTTTCAAACGCGTAACTTATTGAGTCTGAGGACCTACAGAGAAAGTCTTGCCTCTGAACTCTAACAAGAAAACTCCCACACACTCACATCCTTCATGCTTGATTCATCGATAATTTAAACCACATCCAGAGTTGGAGTGAAAGCGGGTACAGAGCTGAGCTGAGAAAGGTGCAGTGCGGATAAGTCCTGATACTGTGCACGTTGTCTCAGTGATGAAGTGACAGCGGGCTCTGTGGAACCAGTTCAATTTAACATGCAGAAATTTTCATCTAACATGTGATTTCATGCCTAATGTCCACCTAACATCCAGGAGGTGGCATGAATTCTCCCCCTGCCACTTCCATCTGTTCATCTCACCATGTAGAGCTTTTGAAAACAGAAACAGAAACATATTAAGCATGCAACTTGTAGTTAGTCTTGCTTTGCTTGATTTGGATTTAGCTGCTATTACATTAAAAAAACATTTGAGGGTCATGAATCAGATAAGTTACAGAGTAATCACAAAACATACCCTCAGATGAAAATACATTTGTTATGTTTGGCATTTTTGCTTTAGAAAGACAATTATAAAAAAATGTTTTCCCTCACAAGTGGCTTTCCAGCCCTGCTTTTAAATTTTCAGAGAAACTTTATTATTTGAAAAAAGGATTTCTGACAAAAAATACACTTTTAGGGTGAAGCTTTGAAAAGGATGACAATTAATTTAATCAATAAACCTATTATTGAGTGCATATCAATGATGAGAATGGGATAAGGGGCTCCCGGGTGCCCCTCTGGGACAGATCCAGTTGGGCATATCATGGACTCCTGGTAACACTGGAACCTGATTTGCCTATCTCAGCTGTCTGTAGAGGATTCTGAAGACGTCTGGATATTTGTGGTGTTGGTGTCAGGTTTCCTGTTCTTTGGCCTAGGAGGCTTTCTGGCTTACCGGAAAATTAGGGAGCTGTCGAGGAATATTGGCGCACTCCCCGAGCTCAGGGATGGATTACACCGCGCTGTGATTCACAGACTCATATAATTGTCGAGATGAGTCGTAAGCTTGGAACTTTGGCTGAGATTCATATGTTGGCACAAAAGATGGATGCCATCAAGGAGCGAGTGGACCAATCAGCACGGATTGGGATAGATTGATTTACGCCATTATTGGGATTTTGAGAGGTTGAGGACCAACGGAACTTTAAGACAGAGAGGAAATTATTTCTGTCTGGCCCCAAAACAATTTCTAATCTGAATCTGGTGCCCTTGAGCCTGTGAGGCTACAACAAATACTCCCCCCTCAGAAGAAATGTGGAATGTTGCCGTCACTATGGCAACTCTGTCTCCCTATCCCAGCCTGGGCGGGACTGCGGGCTGTGAAGGCCGCCGAATCGTTCCAGGAGTCACTGTGCCCTCCAAACCCGAACAATCTCCCTCCCCTGTCCAGACTGAGGTGACCTGCGCTGCTTATCGTGGCTGCAGGCAATGACGTGTGGAGTCCCAAACCCACCACCCCACCTAGTGGACACTTATGTTGTGTGATGTCTGAAGTCTGTTGCATTTCTGTCTGAAGTGTTTTTTGCATAGCAAAGCTGCCCTCCCTGTGGAGGGTAACTCTGAAGTGCTTTTTTTCCCCTCCACCTGAACCAATCCTCATGTAACCCCTCTGATTTCTATTAAGGTAGCGCGACTCAGGGTTGCGAATGACCACTGTCACCAATTCTTGTCATGTGTCTTTGCCTATGTTTGCATGTCTGATCTCAGAATTGTGTGTACTGAAACTCTAATTTCCCTCTGGGATTAACAAAGTACCTTTGAATTGAACTGAATTGAATATGCTGCTTGAATGAACTCAGACCTCAACCAAACCCAAGTACATCATAATTGCTATTGACTACATTATTATTTAACTTTTGCAAGCTAGCCTCATCTCTGCAGGATGAAAAACTGTTTCTTGTCTTTGTTGGTGAATGACCATCATTGTAACAACAACCCACAAATTATAATTATGTACATTTTGGTTATCTCTAATATGCAGATGAGATATGTCCTGCATGCTCTATGGTGCATCTTTTAACAACAAGAGCATTGATTGGACAGAAGAGGAGGTTTGGGTGAATCTTGTGTGTTTCAATCACAATTTTGCTTTCAATATGTAACATTTTACCACTTTAAAGGTGTTGAAGACTCATTTAATCAGTACATTTGCAGTGATTTCTGATAGGAATGAATGCCTTGCAAGTCGTACTGAGGGGGAAAAAGCCCAGAAGTGCCTGGATCAGCACAGACATGTCTGCTGCAGCAGAAAGTGGCAGCAGATCAATTCAATTCAATTCGATTCAAAAATACTTTATTAATCCCAGAGGGAAAATAATTTATGTAGTAGCTCAGAATAATAATAATAATAATAATCAAGTCATCAAAGAGTTATTGTATAGTACAATGGCTGTAGGCATGAAGGATTTCCAGTAGCGGTCAGTGTTGCAGCGAAACTGAAGAAGCCTCTGACTGAAGACACTCTTCCGTTGTAGGACAGTGTTGTGAAGAGAATGCTCAGGGTTGTCCATCATTTTCTTGATTTTCTGGAGAATCCTTCTTTGAATTATCTCCTCCAGTGGTTCCACAGTCCCCAGAACAGAACCAACCTTATTTATTAGGCTGTTGAGCCTTTTCAGGTGTCTGCTTCTGATGCTGCTACCCCAACAGACGATAGCTGAAGAGATTACACTCTCAACAACAGACTTGTAGAAGATCTGCAGCATCTTGCTACAGACATTGAAGGACATAAGCGTCCTTAAAGAAGTGCAGCCTGCTGTGTCCATTTTTATAAACAGCTTCACTGTTCTTTCTTCAGTCCAGTCTGTTGTCCAAGTGAACTCCAAGGTATTTGTATTCCTCAACCACCTCCACTTCTTCTCCCATGATGGAAACAGTGTTTGACTCCACCCTGTTTCTTCTGAAGTCTAAAATCATCTCCTTTGTTTTGTTCACGTTCAAGGTCAGATGATTGTTTCCACACCATGCCACAAAGCGCTCCACCAGTTCTCTGTACTCAGCTTCCTGTCCATCTCTGACACACCCGACAACTGCAGAGTCATCTGAGTATTTCTGTAGATGACAGGTCTCTGATTTGTACTGGAAGTCTGAGGTGTACAGGGTGAAAAGGAATGGTGACAGTACAGTCCACTGTGGTGCTCCAGTGTTACTGATTGCCTGGTTTGATGCGCAGTTCTTCAGCCTCACAAACTGTAGTCTTTTATCCAGGCGATAGTTGAGGCCCCCACCTGTGTCTTCTGGAGTTTCGGGCAAAGTACATCAGGCTGGATTGTGTTAAATGCACTGGAGAAATCAAAGAACATGACCCTGACAGTGCTGTCTGCTTTGTCCAGATGACAGTGGGTTGGTTGAAGCAGCTGGATGATGGCATCTTCAACTCCATCCCCATGGTGATAAGCAAACTGCAGTGGGTCCTCATCTGTCCGAGTTTGCTTTTTCAGGTGGACCAACAGGAGTCTCTCCAGGACCTTCATGATGTGGGATGTCAGGGCAACCAGTCTGTAGTCGTCATTGACTGATGGGCAAGTTTTCTTTGGAACTGGAACAAGGCAGGATGTCTTCCACAGGATTGGAACGTTCTCCTGGGCCAGGATGAGGTTGGAGAGGTGCTGCAGAATCCCACAGAGCTGCTCTGCACAGGCCTTCAGTACTCTGGGGCTGACACCATCTGGACCTGCAGCCTTGTTCCTGTTCCGTCTCTCCAGCTGCCTCTTCACCTGACTTCTAGAGACAGATAGGTGGGAGGGGGAGGTAAATGGGGCAGCAGCATCTCCTGACTTGGTTGAAGACAGATTTATAGAACCAGAAGAGTCCATGACTGTGTTAGAGGACAAAAGAGATGGTGTGTGACAGGAAAATGTTGGATCAGAGGAGGATGGGATGTCTGATTGGCTGGGGACAGGCGAGGAGGATGCTGGGTTTGTTCCTGAACTGAACCTATTGACGGACTTGTTCAGTTCATTGGCTGTGTCCAGGCTGCCAACTGTGCAATCCTTCCTCTGCTTGAAGCCTGTGATCTTCTTCATCCCTGACCAGACATCTCTGATATTGTTCCTCTGTAGTTTGTTCTCCAGCTTCTTCCTGTATGCCTCCTTGCTGTCTCTGATCTTGATCTTCAGTTGCTTCTGTATACTCCTCAATAATTCCCTGTCTCCCTCCTTGAAGGCTCTTTTTTTCTCATTTAGCAGATTCTTCAGTTCACTGGTGATCCATTATTAGCAAAGCATCTCACTGTTCTGGTGGGTATGAAATTGTCCACACAGAAGTTTATATAGTCAGTGACACATCCAGTCATGGCATTGATGTCCTCTTCTCATCCTTGGGAGAGAGTCATCCAATCTGTGATCTCAAAACAACCCTGCAGGACTTCTTCAGCATCCTGTGACCATTTTCTCACAGTTCTTCTTGTCACAGGTTACCTCTGAACAAGTGGTTTGTATTCTGAGCAGAGAAAAACAAGATTGTGATCTGATTGTCCCAGAGGAGGTCTGTTTTGGACATGTATGCATTCTTTACATTTGCATAACACAAATCCAATGTCTTGTTTTCTCTGGTGGAGCAGCTGACAAACTGTTGAAATGTTGGAAGTGTAGCAGAGAGCGAGGCATGATTAAAATCACCAGATATAGCCAAAAATGCATTGGGGTGCTGGGTTTGTAGCTTAGCGACAATGGAACTGATGGCATCACATGCATTTTCAGCCCATGGCTGAAGGTGGAATGTGAACGGTTGCCAAGACAACATTGGTGAACTCTCTTGGCAAATAATATGGGTGACAACTTACTGCCAAGAGTTCAACATCTGGGCTGCAGAGACAACATTTCACTGAAACATGACCTGGATGGCACCACCTGTTGTTGACAAGCACTGGCACTCCACCTCCTTTTCTTTTCCAGCTCCTCTTCAGATCTCTGTCTGCTTGTACAGTCAGGAATCTTGGTGGAGAGATGCTGGAATCGGTTATATGGTCCTGCAGCCACGTCTCAGTGAAACACATAACACTGCACTGCCGAAACTCTGGCTGAGTCCTTGAAAGGGCTTGGAGTTCCTCCATCTTGTTGGCCAGTGGTCTCACATTGCCCATTATGATCGATGAAAGAGATGGATTGAATTTCCTCTTTCTCTGTCTCCGTTTTGCTCCCGCTCTGCACCCACGCTTCTTGCGTTTTAACTCATTTGGGATTTGTGGCTTCAGTTGACACATTATTTCAGCCTTTCCAATGTTAATCAGCTGCTCCCGATTGTAAACCAGCTTGTTGCCATGGTTTCGCATCACAAAAAATGCTCAAAAATTGAAAAAAGCGAGTAAAAATCCTCCAAGCGTCACATCACCAGAAGCAGAGAAGTAAAACGTCCAAAAAATACCATTTTTATTGAGAAACTAGAAGAAAATATGTCCAAGAAAAGGCAAAACTTACATATGGTCAACAGCGCTACTCCAACATGCAGCCACCCAGAGCAGCGCAGTTCCGGAAAGATGGCAGGTTTTGGAGTCTTATTTTCTGATATTTGGTCAGCTTGCCTTGGATTGGATTACATTGCAAATCTACCAGTGACTCATTTTGTGCTGCAACATGGATGTTTTACCTTCACAAAGAACACAAGACAGGAGAGCTTCTGCTGTGTGGTTGAGTGACTAATGCTAATGGTTAGCTTCTGCTAGCCAAGATGTTCAATGCTGTTTCCTGGATGCTAAAACAACCACAGCCTTCCCTGCTGTGAGCCAAGATGGGTGAGTCCAAGAGACCCCTTGAAGTAGAGCGGTCAGAATTTTCAAATCCTTGCATTTCAACATCTATTTTCTGTCAGAAGCTAATGCAGGAGATAGGTGTAGGAGATTATTTTCATGTTCAGTCTGCATGAAAACCCCAGAGTTACCGATTATAATCAGACACAATCATTAGAAATGGTTTTTCAGTGTTTCACACCTTTAACTCTGAGACCGTGGCACTGTCCGGAGACTAGCTGCAGATTCTTTGGGTCCTGCGGGTTTATGATGAATGGGCCTTCTTTGTGCACATCCTGCAGATGTTAAATTTGTCTGGGATGCTGGGAGGTTAGAGGTTGCCTTACTGCCCTCATCTTATTGTTGTGCTTGAGTGGTATCTTTGTAGTGTTTTTTTAGGGTGTTTGTCCAGTTGGGGAATGCTGCTGCTGGTGCTGCTGCTGGTGCTGCTGCTGCTGCTGTGTGTGTGTGTGTGTGTGTGTGTGTGTGTGTGTGAAAGAGGAAAGGTAACACCCTCATGAATGCAAGGTTACTCAGCAAAGCACTGCATGTTAATGAGATGCCCAGAATAATTTATTCCAGTGGAGCCACAGCTGTCTCGTGTAGACGTGCCGGGTTTTAAGTTAGTTCTTTCTGACAATAATCCACCTTTTCCTACAAAATGAAGCCAAAATGACAACGACATCACAGAGTCAATCTTAAAGCAGCAGGTAAAGCCCATGACATTTAGTCCAATTTGTGAAATGAAACATTTGTCCCAAAAAACAAACTAACAAAAAGGCTAATAATCTCCTTAGTTGTTTGAAAGTAAAAATTTTTTCTAGGGTTTTGCATTTCAATTGTATTCCTCTTCATATTTTTATTTTTTTATTTTTTTGCTTTCCTAGCATCATTTCTCCACTTAATTGGGGGTCACGAGTCTCTGCAGCTGGTATTTTGTGGTTTTAATTCTGATCTGAAGTATCTTTGCCACACAGGGTACCTCCAGCACTTCTTCTTGATGATGTTGCCCAGGATTATCTCAGCTCTGTTGGAAAAAATACATAAGAAACACAATTAGCTACAAAAACATAAGCAACACAAACGTTATCTGCCACATCATCTGCAGCTCGGAAACCTGATTAAAACCTACAACACTAAAGGGTAAATGACTCCTGGATTGTATGCCTGAATCGCATCAGCGACCTTGAAATTACGATTCATCCCATCACGGCTGTAACATGTAGTGCATCATTCACAGGGAGGAGATTATATCGGGCAGCGAACATAAAAAAAGAGCCTCCAGTAGTGAATCTCATTATCTAAACCACCTAAAAGACACAGGTACAGCTACTTCCTGCAGGATGAAGTGCATAATTCCTGCTTTGGGGCTATCCTATTTCAAAATCCAATGCCTGTGAAGGAAGAAGAGGAAAGTGGGAACACTCACTTTCCCCCGGAGTAAACTTCAGCCGTATCAAACAGGTTGACCCCGCTCTCATAGGCGATGGTCATCAGCTGCTCTGCCACCTGACACAGATTAGAAAAAAGAGCTCTCGTGAGTGACTGTGAGGTGTAACAAACTACAGCAACACAGACTCCACTTCAAACAGCCAAGAAATCCCCAGAAGACGGCGAAGGAGTCATCACTACAAAGACTACACGGGCTGCTTGTTGATTTAAGTTGTTTACTGCACAATGTGTTTTTCAAACTCTTCTGACCCATTTCTTGAAAAATGGAAATAAGGCCAGATGGGGTAACCAATTTATTATGAGAAAATCATACGTCTGTACTATTTTCTTACTTTTTTTCAGTGATTTTGTTCATGTCTCTGTGCCAGTGCATCCCAGCGGTTATCAGTCACTGATGAGTTGTCCCCAATAACCCCCCCCCCACCCCCGCCTCCCTCCTCTTTCCTCCAAGGCTGAGTTTAGCCACTTGTCCTCTGGCGGTGAAAGATGAAACCTAATCACTTAGCCTTGGTGGAGCCAAAAGGACCAAACGACCTGCTACGATGGTAGAAAGTTGATAATTAAGTTCTGCTCACATCATTTTATATCAAGCAGCAGTAAAGTGCTTCTCCGGGCTGTGAACTGCACACCCATTCACTGATGTTAAAATAATGAAAGCCGCCACACGCTCTGGAGCCATGACAGGTGAATAATAAAGGTGACAAAGTCTTACCTCATCAGAGATCTGACCTCCAAATGTTACCCACGTTCCTGTTGACAAAAATGCCAAAAGTCAAATCTTTGGCACAATCACAAAAAGACCTTCTGCATGTAAGGCAAGACATGTTTTTTTTCCTCCCGATGTGCATTCATTATCACTATGACGTTTTTGGAACGGACACATGACACAGTGCCTCCTGCCCTGAAGCCATCACAGCCAAATGTCAGCGACGTGAGCTTTGGCGGAGATGCATCCAGACGTTTGTGTCAGATCAAACATATTAAATCCATGACACTATATAGATTTATAGACAACAACATAACGTCATCAGAATCAGAATGAACCTTGGTGCTGAGAACTGCTGCCTGCTATTTTATAGATATTACAACAATAAAATCCCACTAATAAATTATATTGTTTCACTCATAGATAAAAAAAATCATAAACTTTATTTAATCATTTAGTTTCATTAATTATTTTGCCTCTTTTCTACAACAGTGAACATTTTAAAAGTCAAAACCTGCTTTTGCTGGGGTTTTTTCCAGAGGACAAACTCACAAGAATCTTCCTTTCGCCAGCAGACATTTTTACATTTTTACTGACAATGTAGGGAATCATTTTAATTCAAGTGGTAAAACATAAATTTGCTATAGCTTATCTTTACTACTAAAATGCTTTGTTTGTGTCTTCTGATGGAATATTCTTCTTCAACAGAGGTTGGCAAACTTCCATTAAACGATTCAAATAAATGTGCACAATTCTGTTTATAAAGCATTTTACAGGCTGTAATTGTTTTATGTGAACAGCATTACTTAAAAAAAGCGAACTTTTGGCAAATCATTGGTCGGTTCTTCAGAACAAGCATTATAATGATTCTTTTTTTAATGCAAACACACAGAGTTCCTTTTCTTTCTCCAAACAAGACAAGAAGAAGGATCTTTGGTAAGGCTATTCCACCTTCTCGGAACAACAAGTCACACGTTACATGCTACCATTTCTCAGTAAGAGGAGCTAATGGAAAACGTGTTAAATCAGTAACCAAATGTGCAGCAGTACAGCAGCAGATTGGTGTAGGCGCAGACTGAATTTGCCCAGCTGGCATTGGCCATAACAAAATCTGCCTGGTTCAACACATCTTTGGAGCTGTGATGACAACTTCTTGAGACTTAACATGATTTGTATTCATTCTTTTGCCCAAAATTTCAGTTTTCTTTTTAAAAAGTTGCTGATTTCCAACAAGAATAAAATTAGTGAAACTTTCTACAATAACTTATTTTTGCGTCATGATTTGATAAGTACGCTAAACTGGTTGTTGCTGCTAAAGTGACGTAAGATGTGTATGAAAGAAATACAGTCTCGACTTCTTTTAGACATAGAATTTTTCTTTGGTGAAGTTTTGTATTTGATATTGTTTTAACCAAAAATACGCCTGTAAGAACGTGATCTGTAAAAATTATACTGCAGAATTTCAGCTTTAAAAATTAAACATTCAGAAGCAAAAATTCTACTTCAGATTTTCAACAGCAAAAATTCCCATTTCAGAAATTAAACTTTAAAAATTCAACAGCAAAAATTCTCTTTCAGATTTTCTACAGCAAAATTGAATTTCAGAATTTAAACTTAAAAAATTTAACTTTAGAAATTCAACAGCAAAAATTGAACTTCAGATTTTCTACAGCAAAAATTCTATTTCAGAAATTGAACTTTAAAAATCCAACAGTAGAAATTCAGCTTCTGATTTTTCAATAGCAAATATTCTACTTCAGATTTTCAACTTCAGAGATTTAACAACTAAAATTCTATTTCAAATGAGGCAACATCCCAGTGACACAAGCCAAAGTAATCGTCACTCGATTAAATCTACACTTCATTGGCGTCACATGATTAGAGAAATGTAATTTGATTGGCTAAAAACCTCTCAACTTGCTTGAGTGACGATTACATGGGTCACCAGAAGGTCACCTCGTTTGCTGTTTAATTTCTCAAGTAGAATTTTTGCAGCTGAAATTATTTTGTTGAATTTTTATGTAGGAAAATTTTGCTTGTGTATTTTCAGTAAAAAAATTATAAAATTAAACAATAATAATTTCAGAGAATAAAAATTCAACGTTTACTTGTGTATTTTAAGTTAAACATTTTTTGGGGGAGAATAAAAATTCTATGTTATAAATTTAATGTCTAAAAAAGTAGTATTCTGGTAAGACTATTTCTTCCATAGGTGTGGAGGCTGAGCACTGAGTCAGGAAAGGGGCTCATAGTTTTAGCACACAAGTAACACTGAAATTAATTAGATAGCTTATAGAATTAGAAAATATTTTATTATTGTCCTCTGCAAAAAAGGTAAAATTGTGCATTTTAATAAAACCTTCCAAAAATAATCATTGGATATCCAACTATCACTAATTCAAACACAAAAATGGCTCCAACTCAATCGATTTTACAGATAATGAACTAAAATATGACGTTTTAGCAGAGAGTCATTCACAACTCATAATCTCAGTGCCAATTAAAGGTGCAATTTGTAAGCATGACATCCTGTGGTCAAATATGGGTACTGCATTCCATTTTTAAGCAAAAATGTTACTTTTCCCACTGCCGTTCGGTGACTTTCATTGCTGTTGCCAGTTATAGATCAGCACCAAAATATTCTAGATGACAAGAAAAGATGAGTCATAGACATTAAGTTAATAAGTAGATAAATAAATTGCAATATGGTGATAGCACTCTTGGATGCTTTACAGTATGGAACACTTATTACACTTATTATGATAACTATATATATATATATATATATATATATATATATATACATATACATATTATATATATAATTATGTGGCATAATTATATATATATACATATTATATATATATATAATTATGTGGCATTAAAGGAAGTGTGGCTGTTTGCCGTCTTGCTGTTAGCTTGCTGTTATAGTTCTGAACAACTCATTAAAGTGTCGTTCACTGAAATTTTTTTTAAATTATTACTTCTCATTATAATCAGTCACTCTCAGGTTTTCATGCAGGTTGAACATGAAAATAGTCTTTCTACACCTATCTCCTGCATTAACGTTTGATAGAGAATAAACGGTGAAACGCTAGGATTTGAAAAGTGTGACAGATCTACGTCACACTGTCACTTAACATTCATTGACTCACACATCTTGACTCACAACGAGGTGGGCTGTTGTTGGTTTAGTGTCCAGGAATTGGCAGAGAACATCTCGACTAGTAGAGGCTAACCATTAGCATTAGCAACTCCACCACACTGCAGAAATTTTTCAGGCTTGTGTTATTAGGAGATAAAACATCAATGTTGCAGAGCAAATGGTACTCGTTTAATCAATAAATTTGCTTCCATATTGCTCCTTTCATGCAACAAGATCATGTGACAGAGTTTAAAATTCTGGAAAATAAGATATGAATTCCTTCAAGAAATTATAATGAGGTTTAATTTTTGTCCAGCTTGGTTTTATTGACCATTAAATCAAATTTACATTCCTTCTTTTTCATCTTCTTTAGCAAATTCCATCAGTGAATCACTTAATTCAATTTTTGATAATTATAGTTGTTCGACTGACACAAAAATAAAAAGTGATCATGATATTTAGAAGCAAAAGTGTGCAACTATTTCAAAGCCTTCAATCCTTTTTCTTTTTTATTTCAGGGATGAAATTGTATTGTCTTATCCGGTGTTTGTAACATAATGCTCTAATAAAATCCACAAAGGGAGGAACAAAACCTGAGGGTTTGCTGCTAAATCCATACTTGGCACAGTTTCTTCCCACTTTTGTGACTCCTCAGTGTTGAATGATTATTGACAGCAGAAATAATTGGAAAGAAGAGAAGGACTCTTGGAGGTAATGCACACAAGCCAGGAAAATGTTCTTTGTAATATTTTTATGATTTCCTGTTTGCAGTTTTGAGCCAAGTTGGCTCATACACGGTGCGCTGGCTTAGCAAATGCTGAAAAATGTTGGTATTTTTTAAGTAAATCACATAATTTAATTGCACAGTTAAAATGTCAAAATACAGAAAAAAACTGCATACATTTAAATCCCCCTCCAAAAAAGTTTTTCTTTGTAGTTCAGCTGAGTTTTTGTCCTTGTACGTTGCATAAATCCAATGCAACACAGAATCGATGTTCAGCTCAAGGGCACAAGGACAGGGAGGAGGTTTGCAGCTTCAAAGCATGAAAGTAATCCTGCTCAGCTGCAAAATGCCCCTCCTCCATAATATTCAGCTGCGCCTCGACGTGCCGTGACTACATCTTTAAAGATATTGGAATGATTAATTGTTTCATTTTCACAGCTTCCTTTGTGTTTGCAGTCCCAGGCTGACACAGCATCATTTCTCTGCCTTATGAAGCTATTTAGTTGTTGTTGTTGTAAGTGGCGATACCCTTTCAAGCAATTTGGCACACATATTTACTGCAAGGAAAGGAAGCAGGGAGAAAAGAATTTAATGAATGAATCCAGAGGAATGAGAAAATTCCCCCTGTGGTGTGCATCAAATTTTGTGATAATGGGGCTATTTGTTTACTCCAAACACCTCCATTGATTAAATATTAAAGGGAAACTGTAAATGTGCTGCATTAGGCTTTTATTGTTGCTCTTGTGACATTCCAACTAAATTAAAGATGCATGAAGTTTAGAAAAGGATGTAATCTAAAGGATGCCCAGCTCAGATTTGCAACTCTCAAAGCTTCTGCAGTCACATAAACACACAAAAATATCTGACTATGACTAAGACGCAACTGGAAGAAAATGAAGTTATTCTGATTGACGGTACTCACCCAGACCCAGGCAGGAGACACGCAGCCCAGATTTGCCCAGGTTCCTACGGGAGACATCAAAACTCGATTTAGAAAATCAGCACAAATCAGACTTCATCACTAAACAGTGATTACACATTCTGGGTTGGTTCTAAAGCAAACATCAAGAAGACACATAAAGTTTCAGTACACCACCAGAGGAAGAGATTTGCTGAATCTGACAGTCACCTTCATCACCTACAGCAGGCATGGGGAACCCTGGTCCTCGAGGGCCGGTATCCTGCATGTCAGAATCCTGCATGACTTTGCTCCAACACTTGTGATTCAATAGTTGATTCACCTGTTCTGCAGCTCATCAGACTCTGCAGAAGCCTGTTAATCACCTGCTGATTGAAATCAGGTGTGATGATGCAGGGTTGAAACTAAAATATGCTGGATAGCGGCCCTCGATGGACCAGGGTTCCCCACCCATGACCTACAGTGTAGAATCACAACCAAAGATTTATGAAGCTCACACCCTCTCGTGGAGATCTCATGGCCGTCTGAGGATATATATTTTTATTTTATCTTGCTAAAACCTCAGAGAACAGTGATGTTTTGCTTTGTAGCAGCAAGACATTTGGTGCGTTGCATTTTGACAGATGCTGCCCTTTTCTTCTGGCTCATTCCTCACTTGACTGCATCGTATCCTTGTAGCGTTTGATGTCTTCCTGCAACAGGAAGCACATCAGTCCTGAGGCATTCTGATGTTATTGTCTTTCCCACAAGATGCAGACAACTACGCTCACTCATGTTGCATCATGTCAACGCTGCTCAGGTTTCCTCTCCCTCTCTCTGTGCTGAATTGTCTAATGCAGTCATCTAACCAGTAGCAGGTCATTTACATGCAGCTGATTTGCAGGAATCTAATAGGATGCCACCTCTGATTCGTTCTCTTTTTATAGTTTTTATATCCGTTGCACATTAAATCCAACTGAGAGAGGAACTAATCTGGTGTGGGTTTTTAATTGCTCCACACAATCTGCAGAGTATTGTTCCTCTTCCAGTCGCCACAGGTGTCTGCTCACCACACGACGGATGGCAACTGGAGGTGACAGAAAACTGCGACAAGAAAACCACAGAAGCCAGCCGCTGCCATCCAGTAGTGGAAACTATTATTTTCCAAGGGCAGAAACCCATACACATGACCATTAACCAGCAGCAAAGCACTTTATTTTGAGAGTTGAATGTGAAAGATAAAAAAAAAAAAACAACCTCCAATTGCGGTCTGGAGACGGTGCCTTCTCTGCTTTGCAGGCATTCACTCATTACAATAAATGAGGCTGTAAAAAGTGACAGAAGTCATTTTAAGCGGCCGGAAAACTCAGCCTGAGGAGATGAAGGAGAACTAATTCAAGGCCTGTGCTGTCTAAGCGTGCACTCAGCCGATTCAATTAACAGTCATGAAAAAGAGACGCACAAAGTCAGTTTAACTGCATTGTGGAGGAAGGGGAGTAAAACATAGAAATAAAAGGATTCAGAAACAAAGTCTAAGTGTGTAATTAGGACACCAGTAACAGCTTACTGCTGGGATATGCTCGTCTGGAGGAGTTCGGATATTGTCTCCTCCGTCTCTATGATGTTTCTGTTTCTGTTTCTGTATTTAGCAGACGCTTTTGTCCAAAGCGACTTACAAGTGATAATCGGCATGTTGCCCTTGAGGTTAAAAACAACAATAACAACAACTTGACATCAATCATGGAGAGGAGGGAACAAGGAGTAGACGGTAGAGAGGGGGGATGGGTGCAGGGAAGGTGCTAGTTTAGAAGATGCTCTTTGAAGAGCAGGGTCTTCAGGAGTTTCTTGAAAATTGTAAAGGAAGCCCCTGTTCTGGTAGTGCTTGGTAGGTCATTCCACATTTGTGGAACGATGCATGAGAAGAGTCTGGATTGTCCTGAGCGTGGTGTAGGCACTGCTAGCCGACGATCCTGTGATGACCGGAGCGGCCGGGCCGAGACGTAAGCCTTTACAAGAGGATTCAGGTAGATGGCAGCCGTACCATCTCGGACTTTGTATGCTAGTGTTAGCAATTTGAATTTGATGCGTGCTGCTAGCAGTAGCCAGTGGAGCTCAATGAACAGAGGGGTGACGTGTGCTCTTTTTGGCTGATTGAAGACTAGACGTGCTGCTGCGTTCTGGACCATTTGAAGAGGTCTCACAGTACAGCCTGGAAGACCAGTTAGAAGGGCATTGCAGTAATCCAGGCGGGAGATGACAGTAGATTGCACCAGGAGCTGGGTGGCATGTTGTGTTAGGTACGGTCTGGTCTTTCGTATGTTATACAGCGCAAAACGGCATGAACGAGCAACAGAGGCAACATGATCTTTAAAGGTCAGGTGTTCATCAATCACAACGCCCAGATTTCGAACTGCCTTTGAAGGAGCCAGAGATAGGAAGTCATTTTGGATTGAGATATTTTGCTGTATTGATGGTTTTGCTGGGATGACAAGTAGATTCAGTTTTAGAGAGGTTGAGTTGGAGATGGTGGGATTTTATCCATTTTGATATGTCAGAGAGTGTTACAGATGTTGAGTTTAGAGTATGATTGGGATTTATACCAAGGATGTTGATGCTGCATTAATTTCAAATGGCTCAGGGTAAAGCATCTTTTAAAGAAATGCCTCAAAAACAGCTAAAAACAGCAAACACAGTTGCTTTCTGGTCTTTATTGATTCAGTTCCTTGAAGCACAACATTAAACAATGTGGTTGATCTTAAAATATAGCTAAAAACATGCCTTTGTTGCAGTTTAGTGTCTGATTCTCCATCTTTACACGGATTTACATGGACTGGCTTTTTGCCAAGAGGAACCCAAAAAACAAACAAAAAACCCAAAGCTGATGTTCATTATAAAAAAGAAAAGCCAAACCACTTTTGTGTTGTTGTTTACAGGGAGACAAAAAGCAGCAGCAGCCTCTTGATTATTAACTCACAAAGTCTGCTGTAGTACATTGTTGAAGGAACTAATGATTCACTGCATTTGAGTTTTTATTCTGCAGCAAAAAACGTGGAAATAAAGGAATAAAAAGTGTGATTCTGTGCTGGAGACAGAAAGAAAACACGGGATGTAGCTTCGCCATAAATTCACCTTATTAATCATAACAAAATGAATAAAAAATGAATCAGTTTGCATTTAAAACCCATAAATAAACAATTCTATAAGGGCTGAGAGTGGCTCGGCCTTTCATGTTTGGACGGTGGCCAATAGAAGCTGACAAATGAGTCATTGGACGACGCCCCCTCGCACACAGATGTCATCACTTATGAAGATCCTTTCAAGCTGCAACCAGATTCACTCGTATTCTAAATGCATCTGATGTATTGTGCTGATTATTGGGTGTAAATCACAAGAAAACTGGCCTCTAAATGTGGAAAAAGGCATTTTCTATTTCCTGGAAAGCATGTGCAGCATACCAGTCCCAAGCTGCATGTCCTTGTAATTTATTTTGTAAAACTGAGTCGGTCAATATTGTCAGGAAGTTTATGAGTAAATAGATAAAAGTCATCACTCGTGGGGGATTAATCTACACTAAGGGAACCCACACAAGCAAATGGGTGAAGGGACTGGACAACACCCACCTCCTCGGTTCCCACCATGCTCTTGGAGGTAATCATAGCATGGTTATAAAAATAATTCACTACAGAGAGAGAGAGAGAGAGAGAGAGAGAGAGAGAGATAGAGAGAGAGAGAGAGAGAGAGAGAGAGAGAGAGAGAGAGACACTGGCTACAACAACAACAACAACAATAATAATAATAATAATAATAATAATAATAATAATAATAATAATAATAATAATAATAAAATAATAATAATAATAATAATAATAATAATAATAATAATAATAATAATAATAATAATAAAATAATAATAATAATAATATTAATAATAATAATAACAACAACAATACTAATACTACTACTACTAATAATAATAATAATAATTATTATAAATGTAATAATAAATAATAACCTTGGCGATCTGATCCTTGGCTGCAGAAGCTAACTCTCGGTACATGGAATGTCACCTCTCTGGTAGGGAGGAAGCCTGAGTTGGTGTGTGAGGTTGAGAAGTCCCGATTAGACATAGTCTGACTCACCTCAACGCATGACTCTGGCTCTGGAACCACTCATCTGATCTGCGGCCGCATGTCTTGGACACACGGATGAAGAGAGAGATAGAGCTGTCAACTGACCACTACCTGATGGTGAGTTGGCTCTGATGGTTGGGGAGGATGCCAGTCAGACCTTGCAGGACCAAATGTATTGTGAGGGTCTGCTGGGAACGTCTGGCGGAGTGTCCTGTCCTCCAATAGAACTTATAAAATATTCCAGGGGAGGCATTGAATCCGAGTGGGCCTTGTTCCGTGCCTCCATTGTGGTCGTCGGTGCCTGTTGTGGTGGCAATCCCCAAACCTGCTGGTGGACACCAACGGTTAGGGATGCCGTCAAGTGGAAGAAATAATCAGGTCAGGTCTTTTTGGCCTGTGGGACTCCAGAGGCAGCTGGGGGTGGATGTCGTAGGGTTGTGTTGGCTGATGCAGCTCTGCAATATTGTGTGGACATCGGGGGCAGTTCCACTGGACTGGTAGACTGGGGTGGTGGTACCCCTACCACAGGTTGTGTTCCAAATAGGGATCACACTCCTGAGCCTCCCTGGTAAAGTCTATTCATGAGTTCTGACAGGAGGGTCTGATCGATTGTCGAACCTCAGGATACCCTTAGGGGGTCCTGGAGGGTGAGAGTTCGCCCAACCCATCTAGATGTCTTTGTGGATTTGGAAAACGGGTTTGACTGTGTCCCTCGGGAGGCCCTTTGGGGGGACTTTGGGAGTATGGGGGACGAGGTCCTCTGTTAGGTCCCTATATGACCGGTGTCAGAGCTTGGTCCGCATTACTGGCAGAAAGTCAGGTTCATTTCCAGTGAGAGTTGGACTCCGCCAAGGCTGCCCTTTGTCACCGATTCTGTTCATAACTTTTATGGACAGAATTTTGAGGCACAGCCAAAGTGTTGAGGGGATTTGTTTTGGTGGCCAAAGGTTTGAGTTTCTGCTTTTTGCAGATGATGTGGTCCAGTTGGCTTCATCAGAATGTGATCTCCAATCCTCACTGTACCGGTTCACAGCCAAGGGTGAAGCAGCTGAGATGAGAATAAGCTCCTATAAATCAGAGACCATCGTTTTAAGTTGGAAAAGGGTAGAATGCCTTCTCTGGGTCAGGGATGAGGTCCTGCCCCAAGTGGAGGAGTTAAAGTATCTTAAGGTCTTGTTCATGAGTGGCGGATATATTGGTGTGAGATTGATAGGTGGATTTGTGATGCTTCTGCAGTGATGCGGGTGTTGTACCGATCTGTCGTGGTGAAGACAGAGCTGAGTCGGAAAGTAAAGCTCTCGATTTATCGGTTGATCTATGTTCCAAACCTCACCTATGATCACGAGCTTTGGGTAGTGACCGAAAGAATGAGATTGTGGATACAAGTGGCCAAAATGATTTTTCTCCGCAGGGTGGCTGGGCTCTCACTCAAAGATAGGATGAAAAGCTCAGTCATCCGGGGGGTGGGGGGGGGGGTCTCGGAATAGACCCGCTGTTCCTCCACATCGAGAGGAGCCAGTTGAGGTGTCTCGGGCATCTAGTTAGGATGCCTCCTGGATGCCTATCTAGTGAGGTTTTCCGGGCCCGTCCAACTGGGAGAAAACTTAAAGGAAGACCCAGGACATACTGGAGAGAATACGCTGGCCAGGGAATGCCTTGTGATTCCCCCAGAGGAGCTGGCCCAAGTGGCTGGGGAAAGGGATGTCTGGGCCTCCCTACTCAGGCTACTGGTCCCACGACCCGACTCTGGATAAGTGGCCAAAAATGGAGGGATGATTAAACGAAAATACGAATACACTAAGTGTATACCCAAACTAGTTAAATCTCTTTTTAAGACTTTTAAAGACTACAGTACTGGGCGGCATGAGCGGCCAAAAATGGATGGATGGATGGATGGATGGATAATAATAATTATAATAATAATAATAAAAGCTGTGTGGATGGGAGGAAAAACAAACTATGATAAAAGTAGAGCTGCAGAGGAAGACATGAGGAAGAGACATAAGCTTGCAGAGCTGCAAGCCAGAGCCCTGAGACTAAGAAGACAACCTCTGAAAATAAAAACCAATCAGACACAGAATTGGTAATCAGAAATGACAGTCAGTTCCCTGCAGCCCACTGCACAATGTAGATGTTTGTTTAGTGTGTATGAGAGTGTGCCCATGATTTAAAGGTCAACTTAACTTATATTTTTAATACATTTGCAGTGGTCTCTAGTAGGAATGAGTGTCTTGTAAGTCGTTCTCTGGGGAATGAAAGCTCCAGCACACTTGTTTGAGGACATAGAAATCAGCTGGAGAAGAAAGCTGCAGAACACAGCAGAAGTCTTACTTCCTGATAGTTGGACATCTTGCCTCTGATTGGCTAACAGCAACGGGACTCTACCACTGACTTTGTTTACTTTTCAATCTTGATGTTTTACCTCCACTAATAACACAAGTCTGAAGGAGTTCTGCTGTTTGGTGGAGTTGCTAATGCTAACGGTTAGCTTCAAACAGTCAACAGTTAACAACAGCCTTCCCCGTCACAAGTCAAGATGTGTGAGTCCATGAATTTTAAGTGACAGTGTGATGTAGATGTACCAGGTTTTTCTGAATCAAGAGTTTTGACTGATTATTAAAGATAACACAATCATGCAGTATGAACAAGATTCATAAATCCAGTCACTTAAACACACATGCACACACACTTTATCAGGAAGAAAAATGAGATCACGGTGCCTTTTTGGTTTACTTTGCATAAAACATACAGAGATTTGAAAGTGCTGATTTTAGGACCACTAAGAAGACAAAAATTAGAAAGTAAGCGCTGAAGGGAAATTCTAGAGTTAAATTTGTTTTGTCCTAGGATCATAATGTACCAGCTTACATCATAGTGTACCTCTTGGCCAATAGCGATGGCAGATTAAATTTAAATGCAGTGCACAGTTTTTACCTGACAACGGCGCAACACTTACAGTTTTAGGTACAAATTTAAAATTTTAACTAAGATGCAGATAAGTGCAAAATTATTGTCTACACGTGTTTACAGCATGATTAGACACTCATTCATATAGTTTATCGGCAAAAAAAATGTTGATTTGGGGGGTGACTTGCTCTTTAACAAATAAAAAAATAAACCAATATTGTGATAAATGACAACTAATAAAATCACAGCTTCACATAAAAAAGTCCTCATTAACACGCATGGAAACAAAGTCATTTACAGAATTTTGTCCAAAAAAAGTTTGATCAGAGTTCTGATCAGACCCCCCCAAAGGTAAATAAAAATCATTACACTCATGTTACTGTTCAGATCACACACAAGGCTTTCTTTCCATTTTATCACCCCCATTTATCTTCCTGCTCACAGTCTTTTGGAGGCCGCTTAGGAAGAAAGCTGCAAAAATTATATGCACAACGCTTTAAATAAGCCATTATGCGAACTGAGAGCAATTTTGCTTTTGACCTTTAATTAAAATATCATCAGTCCATGCAACTTCGGGGCATTTTAACTTGGAGAATGTGCAGTGTTTATCCTCAGGGGCCTGTTTGGTCTCTAGGCAGAGTTGAACTCCATGCTGCAGAGTTCCTGTTGTGCAATGACGTTGGCCTATATTAATAGAAACTCAGAGCAGCTGAGATGAGCGCTGAAGCTAATGGTGCTGGGACATGAAATGCATTTATTTTATCTAAGGTTGATGAGGATGGGGGGAAACACGCTGCCAAACAGAGCGTCTCAAAGGAGCAGCACCATAATCAGCTGTGTGAGGGCAGACATGCATGAAGTCATGCAAATTCACACACACGGGTCTGCGTTTGGACACACTTGCTCCCTCCAGGTTACTTCAAAAAGTACACAGGGAAAATTATTTAAAAATTACATTAAACGTAATCTGAACTCTTGGATCTGATGTAGTTGTGGTTAGAGCAGCATGTAAAGCCTGCAGGTTTATTTATTTGAATAAATAAGTCATAGCAGGAAATAAAGGGAACGTCTTGCCGATCTTCTGCTTAAAATATAAAAATAAAAATCTAGGGAAATTCTTTGAAAGTGCTCTTGATAGAGATGATTAGAAACAATGCATCTTTCACACCAAAATCATGCAAATCATCAGAAATGTTAAGACTCAGACTTGCAATGCCTGGGCAAAAAAAACAAAACAAAAAAAAGAAAATCCACCAATTTAGGCTTAATTCAGAAAACTTGGAAGAAACCACAGTGCTTAGCAAAACTCACTTCCACGTGTACTTTCCCTGTGAGGCCAGATGGTTCATTGGTTTATTAAATAGAGGGGCTCAGAAGAGTAAAATATTAGCATTAATTAAACCGATAAGGGCAGAGGCTCCGCACACACGTCCAGGAAGGCAAGAAGGATTTTCTCTCTGAGGCTAATTACAAAAGCTACAAGTCTAAAACTTTCATTCAGCTCAGGCGTCTGCAGCTGCATAACGAAACCCTTAAATGATCAGCGTCAAACACATTTTCTGGTTGTTGCTTTTGCAGAAAGAAAACACCTAATGTGGCTGTTTTATGCGTTGCTCACACACTGTCCACACACACACAGACAGAAGCAAGCTCGCTCTCTGCTGGTTGCTGATAAGCTTGTATCTGAAGGAACCAAGAGAAGGGTTTTTGTTGCACGTCCGTCTGCAGTGCGACTCAAAGCCACCTTCCCCGAACCGCCTGGACTGTCAAAAGGCCTTCTGCTGCTTAATGGCCGCTAAAAACTTCCATCCAGGAGCATCAGAATCTCTGAAACAATCAGAGCAAGCTGCAGAGACGTCATGTTTCATTACGATTAGCTGTTTAGGGGTTTGTAAGGAGAAAGAAATGATCAAACGTCTCTGAAAGGTTTCCACCGGGAGACACCGCAATTACAAGTACACTATATTTGGGTCTCCATGGAAACGAAAATGCTGAGGGTGGTGATACTTTTAGTTTAGGCTGGCTGTGCTCTACACTTTTTTCTGCTCCAACTTGTTACGCCTTCAGATGTTCTATGACATACATACACACACACTTAAATTAATGTGCCAGTGCAATCGCCCACAAACGCACACGCTCTCGTCTCTGATCTAAAATAAAAACCTCTGTGAGATGCGTTTAACGCTCGGAGGAAACTTCAAAGAATTTGTACGAGGCAGATTTAGTCGTGAACTTGGCTTCGCTTCAAGAGGGAGAGATTCCCTGTCAGGTGTAATCCAAAGTTACACGAGTATCTACTGTAAAAGCCTTGAGTCAGATGTTCAGAGGAAGGAGGAAATGCCACGCGGCGTTTAATTCTTGGTGCTTAAACTGGGTTGCACGCTAAAAGGCTCGAGGCAACGTTGTTAAAATTCTCCCCAGGTGTTTGAAAGACTATCAGGGGATTACGTTCCCAAACAGGAAAGAAAAAGAAGTGACACACTGGGAGTCAACAGGCAGCTATAGTTTCTGTGAATAGATAAAAGATGGCCATATTGTTGTTGCCATGGAAACGAGATAATACTGAATGACAAGCAGCATACATCTATCACAGTTTAGCCACTCTGCATCAAATCTGCCTTTTCTGAATGGACCAGAATCTGTCTCTCATTCTTTCTCTTTATTCCTTCTTTCTAACTTCTTTACCTCCCTCCATCTCATCCTGTCTCTTTTGATCCCAACGCGGCATTGTTGGACTCTCCGTTGAGTGAACATGGCGAGGTAAAGGTGACTGTTTAGCCCCTGCGGTCTGGGTTAAGAGCCTCCTCTGCAAGATAAGAAAGCATTGTTTACTTGGCCCGGCTTTGGTACAACTCCCACACAGACACACGCCGAGAGCTCCACCGCGCAGCTTTGCTGTCACACTAACCAGGATGTGCTGTGGGTAAGTTATTGACAACTGTCTGCAGCATAGTCAGAGACTTAGACTAAGACATTTAAGTTCAAAATGGCAAATGCCTGGTTTCACTTTAATATTCTGTTAGTTTGAGCTGCACCGTGGAGCAGATGGTTACCACTGCAGGGGTTTGGATGTTCTCTCCATGAATGTGTGAGTTTTCTCTGGGTGTAAGCCAGGGTTTGTCCTCTGGAAGCTGTGAATTGGCCGTTGGTGCCTGTGTGCGACCCTCTGACCCGACCAAGGTTCCGAGTGACCTCTAGAAAATAAACCAGCTACCCTGAGATGACCCAGACAGGAGCAGAAACTTCTGTTTTTGTGCTTTTACTCACATTAGCACAAATAGATCATCAATAAATATCTTCTTTTCTTTTTTTTTCTTGGGTCTCCCAGTGTTTTAAAATGCTCTCTGCACCTTGCAGAATGTTATTTTTTCTCCTTTTTGCACACATTCATATACACATCATCCCACTCATCACCTGCAACTGCTCATGCATCTTCATATTCATTTTATAAACTTTTCCCATTTTCAGCTTGCCACCTGCACATCCGCACCTTTATTTCCCCTCCCGTTTTCATCGGTTTACGTACCGGTACTTCATGCCGGTAAGCTTGGCTGTGGACTCCTTAAGGTTGTGGTGGTAACGGTGGGTGAAGGAGCCCAGGCTCCGGGCGATCAGAGCCACTGTGCGGAAGCGGGCGCGGGCATGGCTGGTCGTGTTGGGGCTTGTGGCGTTCTGCTTGCTGTGCTCCCCGTTGCGTGGGGCCTTCAGGCCGTGGTCTGTACATGCAAACGACACTTGCATGGCTCTAAGGTCACTAGCTGCTCCAAAAAATAAAACAGGACTTTCTTAATGTCCTTAAAACACCTGAGCCAGTGTTTTCTGTCTGTGGAACTTGGATTGTGTTTTTGTTACGTAAAGTTGAACGTGAGAAGTCCAGGGCAATCCTGCCTACGCTTGCTGGATCTCATATGGAAATCACAGGAGATAGCGATGCGGTTGTGTGATTAGTCACCTTCTTTTTGAGTAAAGAATCTCAAACTCATGCAACCTGTCACATATGGATATAATCAGCAGTGCAGTTTTGGTCAACGAACGCAGAGCTGGGATGAAGATCCTGAGCTGATCTGACTGCACCTGAAAATAAGAGAGAGGATGGAGATGGAAGAAGGATGAAGAAAAAGCACTTAATGAGTTGCTTATAGGGTTCAGTGGAGAACACTTTACTAAGAAGAGAGAAATTATCTTGCTAAACCAGAAAAAAAAGTAAGAAAAACATGCAGAAAGCTATTTTTCCCTGTTTAACGCCTCCCGCTCACATCTCTAAGCATCCTCCACGTGGCAAATGAGTTCAACGGTGCCCCAGTTTTTCCTGTCTCTTCCTGTATTTTTCTCCTTTTCACCTGTCTAAAGATATGTGCTTCACCTCTTTGGGAATATTTTCCACTTTTCAAACTCAACTGTGGTCTCTGATTCTGGACTATTTTTGTTTACTTATCTCTGACACTGAACCTTTCTCATGTTCAGTCAGACTGCCAGGAGCGGTGGCTGTCAAAGGGGTCTTTCCTGCCCTCCGATCACCACTAAACCTTTTAGTCAAACACCCAGAGCCAAAAAAGTAATGCTGCACCACCACATTTGACTGTGGACATGCACATGCACATAGTCACTCACACTCACGTCACACATCTCAAGAAGAAGGTCATGCTTTTGCAGACAAAATCTGCCCATGCACAAATGAATGCATTTGCTTCCATTTGCAACACAGAGAGACCCACAAGAAACATCTTAACTAACATAAGTGCTCTTACAGAGTGAGCCGCCTGCCAGAAAGATGCACGTGGCTGGATAGATGAACTCTGACTCCAAAACAAGTTGGAGAAGGATTGATCTGTATCTACAAGAAGATCGGGGGTCCTGCACAGATTTGTATCCCAGCAAAGCAGAGTGTCCTTCAGTGAAGAAAAAAAAATCCTTGTCCTGTCTCTAAATTCTTCTAGGAAGTTCCAGAGCAGTTGCTTATGGTCCCTGGCTTTGCAGCAAGAGAGATCTGTTTGATAAAGGGACCCTGATGTGATGGAAAAGCAGAAAGGAGGAAGATGGGAAAGAAGGATGCATGGCACCTCACGTCAGAGACAGATGCGATGAGGAGACGAGGAGCAGCGAGTGCTGAGCACAGAGGCAGACTGAGCGAGGGGAAAACTCTGAGTGTACGGGTGACCGGCTCCGACTGAGCGCCTGAACAAACTGCAGTGTTTTACATCATGGTGCTACGCAGAGAGAGAGAGAGAGAGAGAGAGAGAGAGAGAGAGAGAGAGAGAGAGAGAGAGAGAGAGAGAGAGAGAGAGAGAGAGAGAGACTGAACTGAAATCATGAGAGCTGAGCTGATGTGACTGTGTGTGTGTGTGTGTGTGTGTGTGTGTGTGTGTGTGTGTGTGTGTGTGTGTGTGTGTGTGTGTGTGTGTGTGTGTGTGCGTGCGTGTGTGTGTGTGTGTGTGGTCTCTTGCTTACAGACATCCACCTCCAGCAGTGTGTCCAGGTGGCAGGAGCTGGTTAATTACACATTTTCTCTGTTGATGCTTCACTCTCTACTTTTAGTGCATCTTTTCTTCACAATGCAGTTTTAATCACTCAGCTAGCGCTCATATTCCCACGTATGACCTGCAGAACAGCACTGCAGAACCACACGCTTTGTTTTACAGCTCAGGAACCCTCCACAGCCGTGTGAAAAGACAACGTGCACTGGCTTCTCTGAGCAGATGTTGACTACAGATAAGTTAAAGTGGTATAGCGCAATAAAGCATAAAATCCACTGAGCGGAGCAGCGCCTCACTTTCCTCCCCCCTGCAGCAGTGATGTGACAATGCTAGATTTCACAGTCCATTGAACATCCACACACCTCCAGGCTGACACAGCTTTATTTAGATCCTTGTGATGGTGCTAGATAAGTGTGGACACTTGAAAAATCAGTTAAGCAAGGCTGATATATATTTTGAAATGCCTACAATGTCGCGCGTTGCAGGTCGTCTAGTCAACAAAACTTATTGTGCACTGCTAGCACTTAAAGACCAAGTTCACTCATTTTTTTTTATACATTTGCAGTCTTTAGTATAAATGAATGCCTTGTAAGTTGGGAAAAACGCTCCGATGCTCCTCTTTTATGCTCGTAAAAGGCACGAGAGATATGAGGCGGCATGGTTGTGAATGGTTTTGAGAAGCAGCATTTTATAGTTTACTGGTAGCCAATCTAACTGCTGCGTAAGAGGGGCAGTGTGATTAGAGGAGGGTGTTTTTGTGATGATACGAGCAGCAGAGTTTTGGACCAGTTCAAACTGAAACTTATTATCTTGTGTGTGTTTTATATGCATGTGTGCAGCTAAATGTAGCAAATCTAGATGGATGTGACTGTTGCATGTAGTGTGCAGTCGGCAAATGGAGGTAAACACAACAGAAGTCAATCACGCTTCAAGTCTAAAAGGATAAATTACAGACAAAAATTAAGAAATAAATAAGATTAATGAAAATATTTAAAAATCTAAACAACTTGAAAGGAGCAGATGATTGGAGATGACAAAGCAATGAGAAGAAAGTGGAATAAAAACTAAAAGACTAAAAGCTGAGAAGTCAAGTTAAACTAGTGGCATCCATTCCTGGTGTTTTATGGCCAATGCCCTGCATGTTTTTAATGTTTCTTTGTCTGCTATTCAGTGGTTGATTACTTTTCAGACATGACAGCGTCTGTAGGAGTCTGTTAATCACCTATTGGTTCAGTATGTACAGAAGAGTGGTCCGCAAGGACCGGGATTACACAAAATGGACTAGCTGGAAACAAGTGGCAGGATAATCACCCCAATAGAAAATGCAGGAGGCAAAAAAGACCCAGTAAGAAGAAAAAAGAAGGATGTCAATTTCAAAATAAAACAGGAAGTAGAAAAATATTGACTAAAACTATTTAAAAACTGTCTCGTTTCAATTAAAACACACTTGAATTCATCCCAAAAAAACTTTTCTAAGATGCATCGATTCTAGTTTTAAAGGGAAGCTCTGACTCATCTTTTGGAGCTATAATTTACTGAATACATTTTCTAAATATGTCATGATGTAGAAAAATAACCCTGAAAGTTAAAAAAAATCCAAAGAGAAGATCTGTTATTGCATGAATTAACCTCCAGCATCATGGCTCACAGATGTTTTTTTTTCTGTCTTTAAAATGAGCTAAAATATGGTGGAGTTTCATCATCAAGTAAAAGAAAAAACAACAAAGAAAATAAATGGGATTTTAACTACACCTGTAGCTAAACAAGCACACGAAGGAAAGACAACGTTCCGGTGGAGAAATCTCAAGATCAAGATCAAAATTTGAAGGATGCCCCTAATTATTCCACGTAATGTGACTTAAGCTAGCTTTCTTTTTCAGATTTCTATAGAAATCGCGGGAATGCTCAAAATTCTAGTCAGCTCAACTCTGTCCGGTAAATAATGTTTAGAGAAACTTTTGTATTAAAATCTCTCATGAATGCTTTCAATCCACACAGACGAGGCAGTGATGCGAGTGTTTGATCTTCTGCCTCCTGAAACTAAAGCTGTTTGTCACAACTGGCTGTGAGTTATCAGCACAGGCACGTCGCTGGACATAAATGCTTTGAAATCTCAAAGCTAAAGTGGAAATAACTCCAAACGTTTCATCAAGAGTGTTTCTGCTAACTGTAAAAGTCCCTCCAGGGCCTCGGAAAACTCTTCCCTCGACACCGTTTGCATCCTCGAGACGTGAAACTCATCCTAAAGAGTACATTTCCCTCTTTAAATTCTGCACCCTTGTTAGAAGTTCCACATTAATATTATCCACTGCTTCTCAGCCTGAAGCGAACCCTGATTTGGCATGGCTGTGTAATTCCTCAAAACTCTTTAGTAGAAGCTGCTGACCCCTCTGACATCACACGCAGCTCCAAGGTTCCTATTTCCTTGTGATGATCCAGTTTGAAAGTGTGTCAGTCAAAAGCATTACCTGGAGATTTTCACATTTTTATCCGGGATGCCAAAGGATCTATGGTGGTTTGACCTCTGGGCAACCCAGCTCTGCTTTTCTATCACCAAAAAGAGCCTCTGATAAACTTCTATAACACTAAAATACAAGCAAGCACAAGGTGAGCATGCACGTTTTCAGCCGAGCTGCTCTGATGCGCGCAAAAACAATGATGAATGCCTCTCTGGCAAACCTCACCCTGGAATCCCAACAGGTAGAGCATCTGTGGCTGCCCAAAATGATGCAGCAATTTATAGCAACAGCAGTATTTTTGAGTCCCTGCAAGAAAATATATATTCTGCTCTATTTTCTGTCACGTAATTGCAGCCCAGTAAAATGTCAGTGTCACTGCTGCTGCTTTTTGCCCCCCTCCCCCTCCCCCCGTCTGAGTTATGTTCTCCTCTCCACATCAGCACAACAGTCCTCCTCTCTGAGTTCACTAACCTTCCTCTGAAGTGCTGATTAGATCGGCAGTTCAGCTCATTGTGATGCACAGGGCCCTGCAGAAGGACTTGTCCCAGTAAGATCTCTGTCCAGAAATAATGATCGGAGCAATAGAGCCTGGCAAATTTTACTTAGTGAAACAGAAATTTAGAAGAAGGCTGACTTTGAGTCAGACGCATGAGGCCAGAATGTTGAATACGGTTTAGACAGCAAAGGAAAGGGCAACCATCTGTCACTCCTGTCATCACTTTCTGTCACTTTAGATCCACGCTGACAAATCAGACAAAAGCGGACACCTGTTAAGTGTCACACGCATAATTAGACATTTATTGACTCCTAGTAACTGATAAATTGTACACCTGGGAGGTGTGTGTGTGTGTGTGTGTGTGTGTGTGTGTGTGGTGGTGGTGGTGGTGGGGGGGGGGGGGGTAGACAAACAGGATTTGGTTTGTTTGCCCCAGGAGTGTAAAAGTCCATGCAGGTATAAGAATAGCACCACATGCAGTAAAATAAAGTGGATTCAAGTAAAGAGAATCTTGTGTAAAGCAAGTCTCTCTTTAAAGGATAATGCAAATGATAAAATATAAAATAAAAAGCGTAACTACATCGTAGCATGCAACATTCAACCTCTGGAGGCCTGAGCTTTTGTTTTGGAGTGCATTTTTAATCTCACCTAGATGTTTGTCATCATACAAAAACAAATACTGTCTTAAAGCTATGTTTGTTACAGACGCTATCAGAAATACTCGTCCTCACTGCAGAACGGAGAATCCTACCTGCAGACCATGCTGTCATCAGCATCAGCAGCTCTGTGGAAAAAAAGAGAACGCGCGTGAAGAAGTTCATCTACGCTCTGGTGCTGCGGAGGTGCACTGGTTTCACAACTTCCTGGAAGACAGCTGGCAGGGCTGGAGATGTACAGCCTTGCTCCTGCCCCCTGCCTCTGCTGGATGGAACTGGGACAGCGATTCAGCCTTGGCCCCCCTCTCTGCCTCGGCACAGGGATCTCACCGCAGGCTGCCTTGAGGTACATGCTTCAGATGAGCCGACTGGACCCTTTCTTTAGTTTGCTAATCCTTTTCTAAATATCTAGTCCTTCATTTGTCTCTTTATGTAAGCACAACACAAGGCCAGGCAGACAACGGGGGATATGTGTATTTGTGCTCCTGCTATGCAGCTGGACTAATGGCGTGATTTAGAGTATTATCCTGACACAATTTCCACGTATCAAACTACACACACGTACACATCGCAAAGTCAGAACAACACACTCACTCTCTCTCACACACACACACACACACACACACACACACACACACACACACACACACACACACACACACACACACACACACACACACACACACACACACACACACACAAATAAAGTTGACCCTTAAACATTAACAGGGGATATAACCATGAGGAGACAGGAACAGTGCACCATACCTGGGATGCCAACTTTATTCTTAGACGGTTGACTAAAAAAAAGACAAAGGCAGCTTTTGTTTGACCTCTAGCCAAGGCCAGCTAGAGACGTCTGCTGACCTGTAATGGAAGCTGATCAAAGCCACGGGAATATTTATGTCTCACGGTCATAAATGTCTCACGGACACACCTGTTGAATGCAACCAGCTGGGAACAAAATCTGTGGTTGCTCGCAAGTGATTTATTATACATGCACAGAAATCAGGTTTGCAAATCTTAATCCTTGGGTCAACATTAGATTTAATCCACACAACTCAATAATACATCTGATACTGAGCTCATGAGATTGATAAGGTGTTACAATACCCAACTTAGAAATCCTTGATCCAAATCCAGACATGAATTCATTCATAGGTAACAATGAGTCTGTTGTGTAACGTGATGAAGGAGCTATTCCACCGAAGGTTATTTACCCTCTCTCCACAGATGCCTCTGACACAGAACTAGTCTGCATGAGACATGGCCTCAAGGTCTCATGCATTTGCTTCTAAACTGCTTCTTTCCAGCTCAAGAGAAGAATGAAGAAAAGGACTCTCTCCTTTTAATAAATCAAAGAACTTTATTTTTAATAAAGCTAATCAAACAAAGTGTTAGTCAATAATAAGATGTGACCAATCTGTGAAATCAAAATATTAATTACTTTATTATAATCCATAGAATATAATAAGTAATATGACTTTAAATGTTTCCACTAGGACTGATCTCACGCAGCGTTAAGACATGACACATTGCTTTTACTGATCCAAACAGAATCTGCCAGATCTGACGGAGGCGTGGTTTTGGTGGTGCTTGGTAAACCTGTCACCTTTTCATTCGACCATAAACCAAAACATCTGAAGTATAAAACTATGCCCACGTCATCTTTAACGCCAGTTCAAAGCGTTCTAGAGAAGTTGACGGAGTGGCCAATCCGTAACTTTCATCTTCAGCCAAAAGAACCAACGACAAGCTGAATAAACCTGTTGCCGTCCCACCAGCTGCAACGGAACCTCTCAGAATAACAGCGGAACCAACACGACCCTGTTTTGGGTCTTGTTAGATGCCGATAAACTGTCGTAACCCGGACGTATCTCAAGACTGGTGGTCACTGGACCTCAGGGACCTGCTGGGGGTGTAGGGACTAAGAAGATCACCAATGTAAGATGGTGCTTGTCCATGTAAGGCCCTATAGACCAGAACCAGGATCTTGAAATGAACCCTGAAGTTGACTGGCAGCCAGTGAAGCTGGAGGAGAAGCGGGGTGATGTGGGTGTGTTTGGAGGACTTGGTCAGAAGCCGAGCACAGGCATTCTGAACCACCTGTAGACGGTTCAGGGAGGTTCTGCTCAGACACGTGAAAAGAGAGTTACAGTAGTCTAAGCATGAGGAGATGAAGGTGTGGATAAATAACATGTAAATTAAACCATTACAGTAGAAAAGTTCAAATCTGCAACCAAACGTAAGGTTAACTTTGTCACAAAACCAAAGCGATAGCTAAAATAATGCTGACCGAATTTCTAATTCACTTCAAGAAATGACAGAATCATTAACACTCACGAACCCAGATCACATGGTCCCTGACCACGGAGGGGATTTGCAGATTTTCCAATGGGTATGAGAGTAAAACATCAGCTACAACAGCCTGTTGATCAAAATTAATCAGGAAAAACATTCAATAGATTCATCTCACAGAGACTAAAGACAGCGTAGAGTTAAAAGAGTTGGATTAACTTGGGACCATGGATGTTATGATGTAATGTATATTAATAATTACATTAAAATGTTATTATTAATACTAAGGAATATTAATGAAATGTAATAGAGTTTCACTTTTTTTCAGTTTTATATGTTTTTTTAAACAGTTTTTAATTTATCAGTTGAATGCAATGCATGTTTCAGTGAGAAAAAGGGATTAAAATAAACTGAATCAAGCGCATAACCTGCCTGCAATAGTTTATTTTTTGTTTCATTTTTTATAATGAACTGGTGACCAGTCCTGGTGCTCGAGCTCCTAGTGACCTTAAACAGTTATTAGTAGTGATAAAATCTAATGGACGTCAGTATGAGGAAAATATTTCAGCTTCTAGTCAAACATGTGATGTTTGATTTATTGACCCATAAGGACCTTGATCATCTCTTTAAAATATTCTTTTTTTCAGCATTTTATAAATTGTGCAGAATCAACTTCTAGATGAATCCGCTGGATGCAAACAAAAGGCTATACTGATAGAAGCTTGTATTAAAGGGACAGAAGTACAAAAGTGTGGAAAGTAAAGACAAGATTAATGACAGAGACAATAGTGACAATTGTGATGGTCACAGCTAAATATGAAGTTCCTGCAGATTCCAGAAACAACATCATAGAACTTGGCCTCAACAACTCTTTTTTTAAAGGAGCCAGATGTACAGCATATACAGGGCGCCATTTGTGGAGTCAAACGGTTTTAACTTAATAGCAATATTTTGGGTTATTTAGCCTATCATGAGAGAAAAAAAATGGGAGCTCATTTTTTGAACCCAACTAATTATTTAGTTAGCAAGCTAAATATTTAATTTAGATTTAAATATTTATTTTACAAACTAAATATTTTGGTCAAACCTAAATATTTAGTTTGATTTACTAACTGTATAATTTACTAACTAAATATGTAATTTGGAGCTAAACATTTAGTTTACAGACTAAATAAGTAGCTCCAAAGTAAATATTTATTTTCCAAAATAAATATTTAGATCCCAGCAATATATTTATTTTGGGGCAAAAATATAAATATTGACTGAGCAAACAAAATAAATATTTAGCTGGGATCTAAACATTTATTTTTGAAAAGAAAATATTAATTTGGAGCTATATATTTAATCATCTTTAGTCTTTAAAATAAATAATTATCTCAAAATTGAATATACAGAGGTTAAATAACCCAAAATAGTGCTGTTAAATTATCACTCTTTGACTGTACAAATGGCACCCCATAGGGGGATATGTTTTGTTTATTTTTTCAAATGAATTTCAAAGTAAATCTTTAAGTAGGAAGTTTGCAGCTTTACCATTTGTATTAAGTAGTTGTAGAGACAAAAAGTTACCTCAAAATACAAATATATTATTTGTACACAGATAGTACTGCGGAAGTACATGAAACCTCTTCATTTTAATTTGTTGTAATTTACTGCCCTCTTGTGGACAAAAATGTACTTTTAAAGCTCAAAGAACATCTGCACCTCAGAGTCTATTTTACATCTAACAAACAAACAAACAAACAAACAAAAAAAGGTTTAAGTCCCATTAGTTGTCACACACACTGGTGTGTGTGCGACATTTGTTCTCCACATTTGACCCATCCCCTGGGGGAGTGGTGAGCTGCAGACACGGCTGCGCTCAGGAACCATTTGGTGGTTTAACCCCCCAATCCAACCCCTTAAAGGTTAGTGTCAAGTGGGGAGACACTGGGTCCCATTTTTCAAGTCTTTGGTATGACCCGACCAGGAATTGAACCCTGATATCTCGGTTTCAGAGAAGACACTCTACCACTAAGCCACTGAGCTTATAAATAAGCCACTGGAGCCAGCCATCACTTTGTTGCAGACCAGAGTCTGCACATTTTCTGAGCTGAAGATGAAGATTAGATGTTGGAGAACGTGTGGGAGCAGAGAGCACCTCTGGATCTTCTGTGTCCTCCCACTCGGTGTGCAGTGTGAAAGACAGAAATGGAGCATTTGGTGTATTTCAGTCTCTGGGTATGTGAGGTCTTTTCTTCACTGTTCCCTCCAAGACTACAGTGACTCACACTCTGTGTGACGTCCGCTGATAGCAAGTTACGCTGCTTGAAAATCAAAAACCAAAAGTGGAATGCAAATGCTTTAACTTCCTGTCAATGACTGAAATGATAAATGAAGTTCAGGTGATCTTTCAGTGTTTCTTTCCTACACAATAAATACTGATTGTCACAATACATGACCAGGTATGATCCAGCCTCTACAAACACATGCCTGGCCCTTCATAGCACCCTGGTGTCTGAGTCTTCATATTTCTTGTCAAATTTAAGTCTGCATCTGCACAGTGCCTGTTTCCTCACTGGAACAGCACCTGGGATCAGAGGCAGATTTAGAAGTTTTGGGGCCGAATGAAAACAAAGGCAGAGAGACATCTGCAGCTGTTGTTCCAAACCTTTTTCAATCCCCACTTTGAAAATACATCTAGTGCAAACAGTGGCTTCTTGCTGTTTATTTGGAGCATTAATGTTGATGCTGCTTCCAGGATCTCTTACTGTACCACATATTGAAAAAACAGTAGTTGGAGAATGTTTGCAGGACTACATGCATACAGGAAAAAGGTTGGTAGGGTCGTCCATGGCTAACAAGTCGTATAGGTGAGGGATCAGACAAAGTGCCACCCAAAGACCCCTGGTACTTATGATGATGCAAAATATTGATTGAAAAGGATTATAAAGATGACCCAGGGTCGTCATATAAGTATATAACATGTGCCATCTGTTTCTGTTTCTCCATTAGAAAATGTATTATTATTTACAGGAAACACTATCCTGACCAATCACTCACACACACACACACACACACACACACACACACACACACACACACACACACACACACACACACACACACACACACACACACACACACACACACACACACACACACACACACATTAAAGTGTCAAAAATAAATAAATCAAAAGAAAAAAGAAATGGGAGAGAAAAAAGGTTAAACTCTGCCTACTTGGGTACTATGGCAACCATGTTGACAGTACTCAAACAGTTAACTAGAACATGTGACCTATGCACAACTATTTAGGTCATGTGACCTACGACATAAAAATATTGCTAACAAAAAATAAAAAAAAAGTGTGACAAACATTAGAAATAGTTTATTTTCATCTTTTTTACGGTATTATTTAGCCATGATCACTATTGTTTAAGTATCAGTTTTATTTCAAGTAGTTTCCTTTTTTCAATTTAATTTTCTTTGCCATTTTTCATATTCTGTAAGCTATTTATCTAATAAATAATAATTATTCACTGTTACATGATGATCATGTTGGCCAATAGGGAGACAATCTGAATGTAGGATCCTAGCAGCACAGCATCATTCCTTAAATTCACGATGCAATATTATTAAATAAAATCTTTTTTCTTTTTTTTTAACCTTTACAGGGCTGTCGTGGTTGACACGTCTCTGCAACATTGCGTGGTCATCGGGGGCAGTTCCTGTGGAGTGGCAGACCGGGGTGGTGGTCCCCATCTTTAAGAAGGGTGACCTGAGGGTGTGTTCCAACTATAGGGGGATCACACTCCTCAGCCTCCCTGGAAAGGTCTACTCCAAGGTACCGGAGAGGAGGGTCCGATCGAAAGTTGAATCTCAGATTGAGGAGGAGCAATGTGGCTTTCGGCCGTGGAACTGTGGACCAGCTCTATACCCTTGCAAGGGTGATGGAGGGGGCATGGGAGTTTGCCCAACCAATCCACATGTGCTTTGTGGATTTGGAGAAGGCTTATGACCGTGTCTCCAGGGGCACCCTGTGGGGGACGCTCCAGGAGTATGGGGTGGGTGGCTTTCTGTTAATGACCATCCAGTCCCTTTACCAGAGGAGCGTGAGTTTGGTCCGCATAGCCGGTAGTAATTCGGACCTGTTCCCAGTGAGGGTTGGACTCTGCCAGAGCTGCCCTTTGTCACCAGTGATGTGGATGCTGAGCCGATCTGTCGTGGTGAAGAGGGAGCTGAGCCAGAAAGCCAGGCTCTCTATTTACCGGTCGATCTACGTCCCGATCCTCACTTATGGTTATGAGCTTTGGGTAATGACCGAATTAACGAGATCGCGGACACAAGCGGCCAAAATGAGTTTCCTCCGTAGGGTGGCCGGGCTCAGCCTTAGAGATAGGGTGAGGAGCTCGGACATTCGGGAGGGACTCAGAGTAGAACCGCTGCTCCTCCGGATCGACAGGAATCAATGAGGTGGTTTGGGCATCTGGTCAGGATGCCTCCTGGACGCCTCCCTGGGGAGGTGTTTCGGGCATGTCCTGCCGGCAGGAGGCCCCCGGGTCGACCCAGGACACGTTGGAGAGGTTACATCTCCAGTCTGGTCCAGGAACGCCTTCGGGTCCTGCCGGAGGAGCTGGTGGAGGTGGGCGGGGAGAGGACGGTCTGGAGGTCCTTAGTTGGGATGCTGCCCCCACGACCCGGACCCGGATAAGCGGAGGAAGACGACGACGACGATGAACCTTTACAGTGTTAGCCCTCCCACTGTCTTTATGGGTCACCCCGCGAGGAAAGTTGACCATTGAGCAGGATTGATGGTTTATCCCTTGAGGTCCACATGGCAGGGGTGAGGTGGGGCTCACTCCTCACCTCATGTTTATGTTATGTAAATGAGGTTCTGGTTAGTGTTGATCTAGGTTGGTGTTAATTCTCTGCGTGTGGGACGTGATCTTCTTAGTAACTTTTAAAAATGGCAGCTGGACTTGTGTTTATTGAAGACGTTTGACTCTCATCCAACAGGCTTCTTGTTCAAGATGAGAGAAGAGACATGTTCAGTAAATCAGAGGAGTCTACTTACCTTTTTATTATGTTTTAATCACTTTACAAAAACACAATCCAGAAACTTCAAGAAGCCAAATACTCTGAACAGATTTGTTTATTCTGCTGCTTGGAGCTGCACAGGTAACCTTCTCGTCCATGAGGATTGTCTAGTGTCCACCAGTCAGTTCTGCATCATGGAGACTGTTTCTTCATGGCTTTCTATAAAATAAGTCTTTGAATCACTCTTAGTCTGACCCCTCACCTGAGGAAATTCTGCCACGGGAGACCCCACCTGGAGCCAACACCCTGACTAAACATCCTTCAGGATCCTGGGGGTACGCAAACCCACCCACCACGTTAAGGTGGTGATTCAGCGGATGGGATAAATTTAATTTTTGGTTGTTTTAAATAGGGGCTAACCCCCTTTGCAGCCAATTATTACCAAATAAACTCCTACACTATTATTCACTCTTGAGCTTTTCATGCTAAAGCTGGCCAATTGCTTAAAACTTGTTAGATAGGATTTGCAAATATATGATTTACATCTTGCCCTTACTAGAATGAGTCAAATAAAATGTACTGATAACACACTACTACTTAGGTATATCTGTAAGTATATAAAGTATGTATATCTAAGTATAGAAGTGCCTCTTCACTCTCTGGTTTTAAATCTCTTTTGAAAACCAATATTTATGATTTGGCTTTTAACTCAGCATGAGAGTCTTTTAGTCTTTTTAGTGTTAGTTCTTAAGCTTTCAATCAATCAATCAATCAAAGCTTTATTTATAAGGCGCCTTCCGCAACCCTGTCAGGAAGCCCAAGGCGCTGAACATGGTACAGCACAAAGTTAAATATAGTGAATAAATCAGAAAATAAAAGCTATTCAAATTACAAAAAAGGTGAAACATTCTAGTAGAAGACAAATGTGTAAAACAAGGGATACAGTGAACCAATGAAAACTGTGAGATAAAATCAACATAAAAGAGGGCCAGATTCAAACATGTTCAGGAAACGCCAAGCAGAGGAGGTGGGTTTTTAGGCGACTCTTGAAGACTGGCAGAGATGCTTTAGTTTTTATGTATTTTTATGTTGTGTTTTGTTTTTTAATGTTTTAATTTCTGTGAAGCACTTTGGTCGGTTTGATGCTGTTGTAAGGTGCTATACAAATAAAGCTGCCTTGCCTGCTTGAAGCACACTCTAAATACTTTTTGATAAGAGACTGTTGATCTGATTGTTCCAGATTGAGTCAGACTCTGGAGATTTATCATTTTTCTATTGTGGCCAGTCACACCAGTCACTCACTCACTCACCCAGACATTTTAGAGTCACTAATTAACCTAAACACGTGTTTGTGGGGGAACCGGAGCGCCCGGAGAAAACCCACGCGTGCATGAGAGAGAACGTGCTCTGTCACACAGAGGGGTCACAGCTGGCATGTAAACCAGCAACCTCTGCAAGACGAAAGCACGACCATCTTCTCCAACATACAGCCCCGTTTTTTCTAAAGGTGTGTGAATATTGGACGGTGGTTTGTGAAGGTGTGTGTGTGAGGGTGGTGTGTGTGAGGGCAGGTAATTAGTTTATAACTTGTTCTTGTGTTTCCGCAGACACGCTGGAGTCATAAACTTTTTGAAGCGTCTCCACTTAGAAATGTTTTGCTGCGGTTTGACTGTTTGTGGAACGGCTTCTTCAGATGGAGACTCGTTACTGTGGAGACTTTGGCTTAACTCCAGCGTTTCCTGAACGATTTCAGTCTGACAAACGTCCGTCTGACAATCCTTGTCAGGATTTGTCTCCAGACTTTCCACAGACGGCTGTGGTTCTGGTGAATAAATCTCAGAACCGGGTTGGATCTCAGACCTGAGATGTTCTTTAAGCTGCAGTTTTAGGGTAACTAATTCCTCTTCATGCTGCTCTTTGAGTTTCTGCAGCTGTTGAACAAACTGCTGGTCTGACTCGACTTTCTCAGAGACGTGTGTAATCATCACATCTCTGAGTTCAGAGTTTCTCTCCTTCAAATCCTGGATCTCCTGCTGGAGATCTGAATTCTCAGAGACAAGAACTCTGGTATTGTCCAGTTCAGCCTGACAGCTCACCCTCAGCTGCTGCTCTTTGTCTAAACTTGATTTAAGTGTTTGACAAAGAGCAGATTTCTCTTCTAACTGCTGATTAAACACTTCCAGCTGCTGAGACATCTTCTCCTTCACCTCGATTTTTGTGGAGTTAAGACTCTCCAGAGCTTGCACAAGGCTCTTCTTTAGCTCTCCAACTTCCTCTTTTAAATTCTCAGTAATTGTGTCTTTGCTCTGACTGTTTTGCTGCTCTTGAGCTAACTGGACTCTCAGCTGTTTTAAAGTCTTCTGCAGATCTTCACACGCAGTTTCTTTGTTCTGAAGCTCGATCTGTAAACTCTTCATTCTTTTCTCACGGGTTTCTGCATTATTTTGATAGTAATCCAGTCCCTGCTCTAACTCCCAGATTTCGTTCTTTAATTTCTGATGACTTAAATCTTTTTTCTGGTTCTTCTTCTCCTGTTGTAACTGGACTCTCAGCTGCTTTTCCTTAATAAAAGACGATTCCAGTTGATGACAGAGAGAAGATTTCTCTTCCAACTGGTGTTTCAAGGTTTCCAGCTGTGCAGACATCTTCTCATCTGCCTCCTTTTTCATGGAGGAAAAATTCTCCAGCTTGTTTAAAAGATTTTCTTTCTCCTTGTGTAATTCTGCAATTTCCTTCTGTAACTTATTATTGATTATATGTTCGTTGTCACTCTTCTGTTTTTCTTGAGCTAAGTTGTGTCTCAGCAGTGACTCCTGCTTTGAACGCTTTTGCAGACTCTCACAGAGATTTTCTTTGCTCTGAAGCTGGTTTTGTAAAGTCTGCACCGTTTTTTCATGAGTCTCTACCTTATGCTGGTAGTAATCTAATCCCTGCTTTAAATCGGTAATTTCTCTCTTGTAAAACACACAGTCAGATTCAGCTTTGGCTCGTCTCACTTTCTCCTTTTTTAGAGAATTTGTGGAAGCTTTCAAAATTTTCTTGAGTCCCTCCACTTGCTTCAAAAGACGGTCCATGTTTCTTTGATTTTCACAGACAGACGATTCCTGCTGGACTTTCTCAGGTAGAGAAACCTTTTGTGGTGGCTTTACACAATCTTCAGAGTCTGAATCAGTGTCAACGTTGATTATTGCGACACTCACCTCTTGTTCACATAAATCAACCCAGGAGACTTTCTTCTCATCAGCGGTGCTGCTTCTAGACATTTCTAGGTTCTAGTGTAACAGATCCTTGTTATCAGAGAGAGCTCACAAAATGTGATGTGTCCAACGAGAGGTCAGTCACTAGTGTGATGGAGGGGAGCTGTGAATGATGAAGTATGCCTTTATGATGTCATAGGTCACATGACCTAATTAGCATAACCTGGACCTCATTTACATAACATAAACATTATTAACATAACATAAACATTATTAACATAATTAACATACCATTCACATTATTAACACAACATAAACCTAATTAATATTCAGTTCTACAGAAATGTTCTAGTTAATTATTTGAGTGCTGTCAACATGGTTGCCATAGTAGCCAAGTGGGCAGAGCCAAACCTTTTTTCCTCTCCTATTTCTTTTTTCTTTAGAATTTTTTTTACACTTTAACTTCACTCTTCAGCGATCATTCTCAGCAATTACCATTCACACAGGCTTTCTTCAAATTTATTTAGTAAAGGCTTAATTTATTTAACCAGGATATTTTTTATTTATTTACGTCTTTATTTTTAGATAAACTAAATATTTTCACTAAAGACTTTGTTTAACACTGTAAAGGTTAAAAAAGAATTAAGATTTTGTTTAATAATATTGCATCACAAATTTAAGGAATGATGCTGTGCTGCTAGGATCCTACAGTCAGATTGTCTCCCTATTGGCCAACATGATCATCATGTAACAAAGAATAATTATTTATTAGATAAATAGCTTACAGAATATGAAAAACATGGAAAAGAATATTAAATTGAAAAAAGGAAACTACTTTAAATAAAACTGATACTTAAGCAATAGTGATCATGGCAAAATAATACTGTAGAAAAAGATGAAAATAAACTTTTTAATGTTTGTCACACTTTTTAAATTTTTTGTTAGCAATATTTTGCACTCTGTGTACAATGAAGATCAAAATTAAATTTAATTGGATATCCAATTGAATTTAATTTTGATCTTCATTGTACACAGAGTGCAAAATATTGCAGGCACACACACACACACACACACACACACACACACACACACACACACACACACTCACACACACATATATATATATTTATATATATATATATATTTATATATATGTACAGATGTTTCTGTATGCGATGCCAGCCACTTGGTTGCGGTGTTCCACCTATGCTTTCCCTGCCAGTATCTTACACCCTGCAGTTGTGTATGTGTATATATATATATATATATATATATATATATATATATATATATATATATATATATATAAGATACTGGCAGGGAAAGCATAGGTGGAACACCGCAACCAAGTGGCTGGCATCGCATACAGAAACATCTGTGCAGCGTATGGACTGGAAGCTACAAGGTCAAAGTGGGTAACACGCCCTAAGGTGGTAGAGAACAAGAGAGCTAAGCTCCTGTGGGACTTCCAGGTCCAGATCAACAAAATGGTGATGGAGAACCAACTATACATTGTGGTGACTGACAGCCGTTGTGGCCGATGTGGTTATACCAAGTGATGGTAACATCAAGAAAAAAGAACATGAGAAACTAGTGAAGTACCAGGGCCTCAAAGAAGATCTTTAGAAAGCTTGGAGAGTGAAGACATTGGCATATATATAATATATATTCAAAATTTTCATAGTTTGAAATGTGCATTATGTAGAAATTAAGTAAAAATGAAGTTCTGAGGTAAAATTTGGTTACTGCAACCACTTTGAACCACTCTGTAAGTTTTTGCCGGCCGTTGTCAGATGCAGTTGTCGGTGCTGCAGTATTAGCTCACAGGAGACATGGCAGCCCCACACTCACTGTCGGTAAACAGCATATGTCCGTCCTTCCTTTGTTTTGAAAGGAGAAAAATTGACAAACCCTGCAGCCAGCTGGATATGAAATATGTTTCAGTAGAACCTCGCTTCCAAATTGACTGAAGCATTAAGACTCTTTTGGGATTTTCTCACTGTAAAATTTTCACTATATTCTTACATACTGCACCTTTAAGCAAGATAAATGCACAAATGCAAGTGTGCCACAGAAAAAGGAAATGATTACATTTGTCAAACTCACTCATTTTCATAGCTGCAAATGTGTCTGCCCTCTTGTGGACCGATGCGAGACAGCTCTAAAAGGAATGCAGTTTAGATTTTTAGTCTTTACTCAACATTTAAAATTGCAATTTTAAACAAAATTTAACAAATGACGATGAAAAAGAAAATTTGATTTGTGTAATATACGGCAGACAAGTCTGGCAGCCTCAGCCATCATCCATTCACAGGTCCGAGTGTACTAGTACACCGGCTGAAAATGGAGACGTGGTGTTGGTGAATGTGGGGGAGCTGAGAGCACCTCTGTGTCTGCTGTGTCCTCCTACTCAGTGAGCAACATGGAGGCAGAGCGCTTATTCTATTCTGGTCCCTGGAAATGTAAGGTCCTTTTTCTCTGTTCCCTCCAAGATCAGAGTGACTCATCCTCACTTGTGGAGAGTCTGCAGGCAGAAAGGCAAAAAAAGGAAAACACAGACCCTCCACTAGAATGTCAGTGTAGATAATGACTGGTTCCCTCCAAACCACAAGTGCCTGTCACGTTTTATCCGTTTCAGTGCTGGAATAAATATAGCTCTGTATCATTTCTTTCCAAATAATCTCGTCTTATTTTCATGCACAACTGACATAAAAATAACAACAAAAAGAGAATACATGCTTTTGCTCAGAGGGAACCAGTTTGGTTTGTGCAGAATGAAATCCAAAACAACCATTTTTCACTATTAGTTATCAAAGACCATGACAATGACTGAGGAAGCATTTATAAAATAAATAAAATTTAGGGTTAGTTTGAAGCTTTAGGCCACCTCAAGAAGTCAAGAGGCTGTGAAGTCAAGCGAGAGTCAGGTGTTTAAATATATTTGTAGTGGTGTGCATTTGTTTCTTTGTTTCTACTGTGTTCTTCTGAGATACAGGAGCATGTAAAAACATTTGACTACTGTAAAACAGTTCATTTTGTCACTACTTTCAGAACGTTAAACTTATGTATATATATATATATATATATATATATATATATATATATATATATATATATATATATATATATATTGTTCTTAGTGGGTTTTAGTTACACATTAACAGAATGAATCCTAGCAGACAAGTAAATAATCCAGAAGACCTGAGAGGACGTAGATCTGCCGCTCCTCACTGAGACGAGAATCCATCTACAATCCATTTGCAGTTAGATTATGGATGTCATGGTGGGAGGCTTTCACCAATTGCATAGAACATTGGACTCCCCAAGGATGTGTATTAAGTCCTCTGCTATTTTGCTCTGCACATCCATGTTGCATCTCCACCATATCATGCAGTTTGCAGATGATACAAGTGTCTGTCTGGTGAGGGTGGGGATCAGTAGCTAAGAATAATGAGGTGGAGAACAACCTGGTACTTTCTACCTCGAAGAAACCTTTAGCACCCACCGTCATAAAAGAGGCTAATTTAGGCTACCCAAGCAACAAGGACCTCAAATCCCATAATAATCAAACATTATTTTTATCCCAAGAAAATAGTGGAACATAACTGTGTCCATATTATCTAACAGGAAAGACATTGAAAGACTTTTTGGTCTTGTGTTTATGTCTGTGGGGTTTCTGTGGTAAATGGTAGGAAAACGGTTAAAATGTCGAGCGAAAAGCTTATGGTTAACTAGACTCAACCTCATGATTCTGATTGCTTCTTGAAATCAAATCTGATCACGTGAAGCCATTGAAGGGACTTCAGTCAAACACATGAAATCTCTTTTCATCTCTTCCATACCCTTTAGTTCCCTCCTCTTTTCCATTCCTTTCATTCTTGCTTGAAGTCTTTGAAACATTTTGGCTCAGGTTGTAAATAATACAGCACAGATGTCTCAAAACTCCACAGATGAGGGGTCTGTGTTGCGTACGTCCAAGTGAGGAGAGGCTGCGACAATGCGATCAAAAGAGGAACTGCTTTATCTGTTTCAACATGTAGATCTGGGGTAAAGTTACACAGGAAGTGCCCTATCATCCACCCTTCCTTTCCTCCACGTTCAGAGGCCAACATATCAGTCAGTTCTGGCTGGTAGATTTGCATATGATAAAAAAGATATAATGGCACATGTTGCAGCATTGGGGAATTATTGAAAAGGGAAAATTTTATAGCTTCTTGATTTTACCTTCTGCAGTGAAAACGTGAATAGCTTAAAGGAAAACTTACTATCACAGGTCAATATTTGTTACTGTGACTCATTTTTAGAAGCGAGATTTTGAACAAGTTTTATTTGCTTTTCTGTAAGAAACACTTTGTTGTTGCACAAGGTGACAGCTCAGCTAACTCAAGTGTTGCAACTGCAGTGCACTATGGATCAATCCACAAGTCTTGAACAATAAATATGTTTTGCACAAAGGCAACTTGAGTTAAATGTGTGGAACACTGAAATACATTTTTAAATGATTATTTCTGATTAGAATCAATCATTCTGAGTCTCCTAAATCTATCTGCTTGGATTTGGAAAGTCTGACCGCTCCAGGTCAAGCAGCCGCTTGGACTCACCCATCTTGGCTCCTTTGCAGAAGCTAACTGTTAGCATCAGTAACTCAAACACACGGCTGTAGCTCCTTCAAGCTTGTGTTTTTTGGGGAGAGAAAACATTCATGCCGCAGAGCAAACTGCATCACTGGTTGAGTCCCGTTGCTGTTATCTAATTCAAGGCAAGATGTCCAAATATCAGGAAAGACTCGTCCGTGCTCCTTGCAAGGCAGAGACAGCTGCAAATTTATTGATTAAACGAGTATTCAACTCCTTTAATGCTAATAGCATGAAATAGCATTTTTGCTAAATATAAAAACAGGCGTATTTAATTTTAAAATTGGTGACCACTGATGAGATTTAAAATTAGCTCTTTTTAAAGTCGCTTATTGGCCATGTCTCTATCCTGCAGCAGACGATTAAAAACTATTAATTCTGCACTAGAGGCTGTTTTAAGTATAGAGTAGGCAGTTTCTCATGCTGCTTTCTAAGGGTCAAAGGAAATGCATGACCTTTTCAATTATAACACATTTTAGCACTTTATCTCCCTAAAATAACTTGAATTAAACAAAAACTCCATACATATCTTTTGTTTGAGGAAACAAGTGGAAAGCAGCTAATTTGATTTTATTTACGCATGTTTGTGAGTAAAACCATACTATTGGAAAACATCTTTAAATCCCTGAGCTGAGGGGACCCTTGTAGCAGCAGCTAACTGTTCAGTCTGAGAAACGACTCATTGAATAGCTGTCTGCAGCATGTATGGCTGAGTGAACTTGGCTCCTGATATAAAAAGCCCTCTCTGTTCGCCACTTTCCAGCCAAGAAAACATGCGGTGGGAGAAGGGGAAGCAGCTCCCCCAACTGAAACATGCTGACTGGGAACCCAGAGCTGACTAAACAAGTGGACAAAGCCATGTTTTTTTAAAATAACATTTGGCTGTGATCACAGGCTTAAGAACGCTAACTAGCTGCTGAAGACTGTTCACACGAGAAAGAAAAAACTTAAAAGTTATATTCTGACAAAATAACAATTTAGTTGTTTTCATTTTTGGTTGACAATAAGATCGAGAGCATGTTAAATATCCAGAACTTTGCAATGTGTTACAGCAAATTGTCATTTAGAGCATTATTTTATCACTTAAAGGGGTTTTGGTAAGTTATCCAGACTTTTGAGGTTATTTTTTTTGGTTTTCCATGGACCCTGGGTGTTTTTTTTTTCTTATTTACATACCAGCATCTGATTTGCAAAGAAAAACCAGATCTTTTATAGGCTCTGCAGTCACAAAGAAACTATTTGCTCTCCTTTTAAAGGTAAAAAAAAAAACAACCTAAAAACACAGTATCTGAGCACCGACAAGGTGATTCTCAGAGTACTACAAGCTGGAAATACAATCAACTGAGGTATGACGCATCTCACAGGTCTCATTTTCCTTTTTCTTACAGGCATCCTAAAATTTATTTTAGGCCTGACGGTTATTTAAACACACGGTATGCTGTGTTGACTCGTAACTGAATAGAAAGTAAGTGAAAAAAAAATAAAAGTCTAAGAATCACAAACTTTTGCTTTTTGGAAGAAAAAGAGAGTAAGACCAGGAATACCTCATTTTAAACTTCATGTTGATGCAAGCAGCAGACGTCTTTGGTTACATACGTGCTGCTGCATTGCACGTAGTACTGGAGTGTTGCACTAGGGGGCAAAATACAGAACTCAGACCAGATAGAGTCCCAAGTTTGAGGGGTTCAACCAAAACAAACATGGCGTCAATAGAATAGATGAGTAACTGGTTCATTTTAAGATCACGGCAGTGACATTGTAGCCAGTATAAAATACCTCTACACCAGAAACGGCGAGTGTATCTTGCTCATTTTGTTCATGCCGCCTACTGGTTAAGTGTATATTGCAGCGTCTAAATGTGTTTTCAAACATGTTAAACATGCTTACGCATCGTTAACAAGCAAATATCTTCCAGGCCTAAGCATCAAGTGAAAATATTCTATCATTCTATGAAGGTATTTTCTTAAGTGTTCCAATACAGTACATGGCTTTACATTAGTGAAAAAGTAATTTAAAGGTGTAATATGTAAGAATGAAGCTGGACTGAGCCCGTGTGGTCACATTTTGGTACTGCGACCCCTTTAAAAAAACAAAACAAGTGACTTTTTCCACTGCCGCTCTGAGTTTCAGGGCTGTTCCCAGCTACAGATTAGCACCAGAATGGAAGTATTTGACTGTGGTAGAGTTGATGGTAGGGCTGTCGCGGTAACCGCAAAAATGAAATATCGCGATATGAAGAAGCCCACCGCGCTGCATCATGCGCCACCGCGATTACTGAACTTGGTTCAACTCAATGATGCATGTTGAGAAGGATGGCTGCACTGGTATCAAAACGAAACGTTACTTCGCTCCTGTGGGAGCGCTTTGGTTTTCAGTACGTCAGCTGCTGCGCAGCCAGAGTCCTTGGCCGAGACAGAGCTGCCACCAGCGGCAAATAAATAAATAAATAAACGCTCGGAGACCTGCTGGAGTCCCGGACAAGCACTGCTTCTGCAGCCGTCCCAAAGAGAGTTTGAGCCGAGCTGGAGCTCACTCGCTACCTGCAGGAGGAATGCATCCACCCTAAAGAAAACCCCCGTGACATGGTGGAGCAACAAACGGGAGATTCCCTTTGCTCGCCAGAGTCGCACGCAAGTACGTGTGTGTTAGTGCAACGAGCGCACCATCCGAGAGGCTTTTCAGTGTTGCTGCAAATGTTGCCGCCCCTCTCAGATCCTCTCTCAAACCGTAGTTAACATGCTGGTTTTCCTTGTAGGTAACAAGGACGTGACCGAGCTATAAATCACCGTCATTCGTGTGTGAAAGTGAAATGATAGTGCGCCCGCCCCCCGGCGCGCGCGCGCGCGCCCGGTACATGTAATTTTTTATGCTTGATTTTAAACAACTAAACAAAATGGGGACTTGTTTCTTATTTGTTAGATGCTGCAGCCAAATTTGCATTTAAAAGTTTAACCTCCTGAATTTTGTTGTTTTTAAGTTCAGTCGGACTCCGACTGTCGGAGAAACAAGCGTTACTGCGATCTGCGTTGTTACTGCCCTTTGATCTGCATTCAGTAAAGTGTTATTAAAGAAGGCACGGCAATTTTTAACCTTTTTTAAATGTGTAAACATTATGTTTAGATAGTACTGCAATAAAAAAGTGCTGCAATAATATCGCACACCGCAATATTAAGCCACCCTGAATCACCGCAGGGGGAATTCCTCAACCGCGACAGCCCTAGTTGATGGAAATTCAAAATGTAGCTTGAGATTTTTTAGAGGCAAGTATTTACTTCTAATTTTCTATAAGGATCAACGTTAGCCTCTAGACCCCCCCCCCCCCCCCCCCAGTGCCTTTAAATAATATTGAAGTATGGTAACAATGGAATCCAAGACTTACCCTCACACACAATCAGAAACAAGCACAGCACACAGTGTTATGTAAAATGTCTTCTGTATTACAAGTCTCAAACTTGACATGTGGATGGCACAAAATTTGCCCCAAAACAGAAATACAATTACAGTAAATCAAAAAAAAGTCACATTTTAGAAAATGAAAGAACATTTCTACATGATATACACATGGCTTGCCATTCACTGAACCCCCCCAAAAAATAAAATTATGCCCGCTAGGATAGGTTTTTGTGCTGCTCTTGAAGGACTAGTACCTCTGGAGACAGCTTAAATCTGACCCTGAAATTGCGGGTTTTATTTACAAGCGCTCAGCTTCCAGGCAGGAAAATAGAAGCTTTTCTAACTCTGACATCAAAGGAAAACGGAGTTCAGGCCGAAAAACGGTTCAAAAGTTCTGATTGCCATCAAGACGCACTGCTGAGGAAGTAGGGCTCATTGGTTGGCACAGTCACAGGAGATTTCTGAGGGAAGGCACTTGACATGGGGTCACGCGGTCAACCCCCCCCCCCCCCCCCCCCCCCCATGCAGCGACAGCAACGCACCAAGTTTTCTTTTATGTGCTCACTGAGGAGGATTACAGTTTTCGATCAAAATCACCAGACCAGAGAGGGGAGAGCTTAGATAAATATGTTGGTGTGACACAAGTCCACGCTTCAAAACGGTCTGCGAGGGAGATTGCACATGACAGTTCAGAGGGATTACATGGAACTGGATCGGAGTGACCTGTGCAAGGCTCGAGTGGTGATTTTCTGAGAGATTTTAAATGCTTTCAGACCTCCTCTAAAAGGTGACCAATCCCAACTCTGCCTTGTCTAGGGATTTGGCACAATAACCTCAAATATCGTTATCATTGGCACCAATCTCCAAGGCAGAAGAGAACTCAGCCCAGAGGATTTAACAGTATTAATAAAGAAAATCAAATAATATTATAGTAAAAGACCAGAAATCACGTGACTCTTAGGTTTTTCAACTAGACATTCCACTGAGGCACATTTCCAGAGAAAATTACCTATATATCTATCTATATATAGATAGATATAATTCCAAAACATTCAAGTACTTTTTGTCATGTAAACACTTTTCTAGGCTATGATACATCATCGATTGTTGTCGATGTGTGTGTGTCTGTGCAACAATAAGACAACAGTGGGAAGAGAGAGAAAATACTTTTTAACAAATGAACAGAAAAAGAATGAAAACCCAGCAGAACAACTTCTGAGCTCAAACCCAGAAGAGTTTCCTGGATCTTCAGAGCAGGACACATGCGCAGCACTGGTCGCCACCACTGGGAACAGCGGAATAATTCATCTGTCTCACTATTTCTGCAAACAGTTCGTCGACAGATCCTTTATTCTTGGCTGATGTTTCCATAAAGGGGCAGCTCCAGTCTTGAGCCAGCGCCTTGCCTTCCCCGGAAGTCACCTCTCTCTCCACCTCCAGATCCACCTTGTTCCCCACCAGGATCATGGGCACCCTCTCGTACCTCTTCACCCGGATGATCTGGTCTCTCATGGGCTTGATGTCCTGGAAGCTCTGCTGATTAACCAGGCTGTAAACCAAAATAAAGCCCTGCCCGTTCTTGATGTACAGGTCGCGCATGGAGGCGAACTGCTCGGTCCCGGCCGTGTCCAAGATCTCCAGCACCGACGGGGACGAGTCCACCTCGATCTCCTTCCTGTAGAAATCCTCTATCGTGGGGTCGTACTTCTCGATGAAGGAGCCCGTCACAAACTGGACCGTCAGCGCGGATTTACCGACTCCGCCCGAGCCCAAAACGACCACTTTGTACTCCCTCATGGCTGGGGGAAAAAAAAAGAAAGGCAGACACCTCCTTTATTTCCGCTGACCAGCCCCGATGCTTTCAAAGCGAGCAGGCGGGGAAGGCTGCGCTCTCGCTCGGATAGCAGTGGAAACGCACGCCGGCGGCTGGTCCTCCTGGCCTGCTGCCGCTGTGTCAGGGCTGCGGGGAGCGGATCCGAGGAGAGCGAGCGCTCCTGGACATCAGCGGGCGGAATTAGAGCACATTTTGTTTGCACTGAATTGTGCAACTGTGCGGGGAAGCGTGATCGCTCCTCTGCTGTTGCATGGCGTTTCCTGCCCACATCCTCAGCGCGTCAAAAGCTGAAGCGCAGTTCCGTTTTCTTAAAGGAGCCGCCTCACCAAAATAGTCTGGGGCCTCCGACCCAGACCTCCTTAGCACTTTCACTCCAGTTCCACACATCCGTGCTAATTAGGTCATTGATTCACTTTGCATGTGTCTGATTCCCAATTGCATGAAAAGATCATTGGCTCTGCCCTCAATTATCTTTCTGCAAAGCATAAATGATCCACTTGGCTCTATTTTTTTGACTGACCGTTTCTTCACCTTATAGTGTAAGTATAAATGGAGCTGATTTGTGGCCATATTTAGAGACAGATTTAGTTTTGAATGCCTAATACGTATTACTGTTTATCTGTTCTTCAGCCCCATCTTTGCATAAATGGATGGATTAGATCAAAACAACAAACAAACAAAAACAACTTCCTGCCACTTCACCTCAAAATACATGTGTGCAAATTAGCCCCTTAAATATCGATGTTACATCTTCCTGATTAAATTAATCATTTATGAAACACCATGAAAATAACCTTTAAAAAACCTATTCCAAAGATGCTGATTGGAAATAAAGGGCAGTTTTGCACAAACATGACTAGTTAACAAGATGCAAAGGGGAACTAAGCAGTTGTCGCTTGATTTTAGCACCCCCTAGTGTCCGTTTGTAGAACCAAAAGCAAAACCCATCTCACGGTGCGTTCGTCTTTTAAATATCTTAATCTGAAAGCTGAAAAATTTCCCCAGCCTTAGGGCCGTGATATACTTGCTGTTTAACCTCTACTACTTTGGGGAAATGTGCATGCACAGACCAATTACTGCATCACAGGCTGTTTATCGGAAGAGATGCGCTACCTCTGTAAGTTGTTATATTACTGCTTGTTGTATGTTTACCTGACAGTTAGCTTTTAAATGGCTTGTAAAATATTCATTATTCTGTAAACAAGAAATTTCTCCCGTTGTTTACCGTCATTCACGGAATCATGACAAACACGGTCTTTTTCATAAATAAATCACAACACTTTATATTTTTGCTAAGAATTATACTACAGTTCTGTATTTTTGAGTAATATCACCTATTTAAAATAAACCGTGCTACATAAGCGTGTTACTATACTGCAAACAATAGCGAAACTGTTGTAACACCGTGAGATAGGAATATTCAACGAGGAAGCACATACAGTCAGAACACCGGGTTTGCTGGTACAACCAAAACAACCATGGCATTAATAAAAGAGCTCACCAACTGGTTAATTTTGACATCACGGCATAAAAAAAAAGACAGCAGTGGTATCGTAGCTGGTGTGACAGACCTCTAAACCAGAGACGGAATCACAATGGTGAGTGTGTCGGGCTCGTTTTGTCAACTCCACCTACTGGTTACTTGTTTATCGCAGCGATCGGACACGTTTATTTCGGGGGATGTGCACGAACCACTTTTCAAATCAATGCAAAGATTTAGATCTTTAACGCGTAGCAGCCATTTTAAAAACGTGTTTGCATTGTTAAACAGCACGTATATCACATCCCTTAGTGCCTACACGAGTGACTCATCACTAAATTAAACAAATCAGCTGCGTTCATGATCTAAAACATGCAGGAAACGTTCTGGAACCTGACTGCAGCGCCAGGTGTGTCAGCTCAATTTTTCATGAGTCCCAACAGAGTTTGGAAGTTGCAAGTGGAAGATTCTGGCCACAGAGGATGATAGGGTGGCCTTTCATTAACCCTGTAAAGCAGGGATATTCAGTTCCGGGACTCAAGGACCGGTATCCAAAACGTTTTAGTGGTTTCTGGTCTCCAACACACTTGAGTGGTTGAGTCACCTGTGCAGCAGCTCATCAGGCTCTGCAGAAGCCTGTTAATCACCTACTAATTAAAATCAGGTGTGTTGAAGCAGGGTTAAAACCAAAACGTGCTGGAAACTGGCCCTCGAGGCCCGGAATTGAATAGCCCTGCTGTAAAGAGTCATATTGGCACATACTGGCTCAAGATAACGATTTGAAAATATGAAAATGCTGCAAAGTATCTCTTTAACAATAAAAAGCATTTTCCAAAACATATGACACGTTTATTCTGATAACAATTAGAACTAATAAATAAATATCCAAGAAACCGGCCACATTTTTGGAAACATCCAAGTATATTCTTTTCCATCTTCACCATAATGTAGTCTTTCATTTTCCCAACAGTGAAAAAAAAAACTAATAAATCTAAATAGTTTGTTACATTTTTATATAAAAAGATCAAAACACACAGAGGCAGTGTTGCATGAGCAAATCAAATCGCTTTATTTGGATTTTTTTCCCATCCATAGCCTACAGCAAGAGTCAATAATGGCAACAGTAAAATCTGCATAAACAAATCCAGAGACAGAAGAGTACATTATTGTGTGGCGACTGTTAGCGAATACATAACTGGTGGGTGCACGTACAAGTAAAAAGCAATCAAAGCAAATGTGTGCGCCCAGCAGGGAGGAGAGACCTTGGCTGCAGCCAGAATACTTAAAAGTCTGGTTTGGAGAAAATGGTGCTTTGGTTCAGTAGCGACTATACAAAGCAGCCTCAAGCTAGAAACATATTGACATTGACTATTACATTCATGTTAAAGACTAAATTTAGCCAAATATGCTTTTGGTGTGATGAGCCTTCACCTGCTGAGTGCACAGCTAAAGCAGGAACAACTGCTCGTGAGTTAGTGGGGACGGTAAAATCTCTGAACATAACTGAGGTGGACAAGTGCTAATATGTTGTTATTCTTTAAATAACATGTTCGCTTGGGAACATTTGAATAAGACTATTTGTTTTTTCAAGGTTCTCCACGCAGTGGATGTTATGGCAATTTAAAAAGAAGAGTATTGTGGATTCTGTATTCTGAAGGTGTCTTTCCTATCTACACAGCATCTTTTGTTTGCATGCAGTCAAATCAAACTCTATACATTTTTTATAGGTTCCTGTAATGACTGTACCATGGGAGTGGATCCAATAAAGGATATTACTGGATGTGTTATCCTATGAAAGTGTGGAGTTAGCCTGACACGGGCCGATTTCTCCTTCCCTGTAGCATTCCCTGGCATTAGGAGCCACCTATAAAATAAGACAACAAGCGCATAGCTTTCTCTGAATGCGTTGGCCAAAAAACAAAAACTAGTGCCCTTCTCTGCAAGCAAAATTTAGCTGGTCTTCTAATTTAAGAATTTAAATTAATCTAACAAAGTTCCTTATAATTATAGATCTTTATTTTATTTTATTCAAAATAATATCTCGATATGATACACATTTTTTTCTCTGTTCATTTTTTACTATTTACAGAAGTGCAAAAAGTTAACCTTCGTCCCTTAGGTTGGAACTCTGCAGCATTTCGGACTCGTCCTCGGCGGAAAAGTCTTTGCTTTCTCACACCAAACATCCACGTCAATCTCACCGCTCGTTTTGGCCTGACATTCAGGGCAAACTTAATATTCAAACAAAAGTACACATCTCTTTGAAATGGATACAGTAGAAAATAATCATTTTCCCTCTAAAACATGAACAGTCTGTATTCTGATACGATATAGTATTTCCAAACATGACAACAGACAATTTTACAAAGAAAATCAAAGCATTCTCATTGGCTGAGAGAAACTGCTGTGGCAGCTAATTAGTTGATCTCATTCCTTGTGTGGAAACATTTCTCACCGATATAATTAAATGACATTATAACATCGTCTGAGAAAGACATCCAGCTATATGAAGGACATGAAAATTTCACACGTTTATAGGTTTGAAAAAGTTATGTATGTCATACTAGCTTAACATCTACGACTACGTGAATATTGTCAAGTAATAATATAGTAAGGCAAAAAATAAAGAAGTAAAATCTAAAACTACATACCTCAAACAGATTCAAATCCTTAAGTAGTACATAACAATGTCATTTCAGAGTAATTCTTTTTAAAGAGACAAAATAAATGAACAGAAATGAGGGAATCGCTGATCTAAAGCGTGAGAACTATAAAACACCATCAGTGTTTTATTTGAACCTGCACGGTGATTGAGAGGACATTTTGATTGGGTACAGACCCGTTAATGGTAATCTAAGGCTTTGTTAGTCACATGACAATCTTTAAAGATAAAATACACACTTGTGTGAAAAACAGGAAAATCATCATAAAACACACAGATAAAAGATTATAAACACATTTCCTTAATTGTTTTAAGCCTCTTCTGAGATCTCTCTACAATCTAACATGAATAAGACTTAAAGAGGACAAAACTGTGCTTTGGTTTTCTATAGATAGATGTACAAGTTGATTAAACTTCATCGTTTTACGTGGAATACAAGTCAAAACGTATGGTGACTTATGCTTCTGCTAAAAACAATGAAGGTTGACTCTGGAGGGGTTGAGGGAAGTAAAAAAAAAAAAAGGATATATTCAAGTGCACATGTGGTTTAAATGACCTAATAGACCGCTGGGTCTGCCGTTTCAATCCCATCAACGTGTGGCTCAACGCTGCTTCTTAGAGACACAGTTAGAGCTGCTTCTCTTTGAAAAACAGAGGAGAGTAAGGTAACACAACGCTAATTGGAGCTACACCCTCAAGATCACCCTGCTTTAGAGTCGACAGACTTAATCCTGACCTATTAAAACAAAACTAGTCCATTAAAAGAGGTATGACAAACTTTAGAAAAACTTAACTATCAAACTAATTAATTTGGTGAAAAAAACTTCTACAACTATTTTTGAAAGAGAAAATAAAATTAAAAACCCTAAAGATTAAAATATAAAAACATTCAAAATGGAGATTCTCAAAACCAAACAATACAAAAAAAAAAAAGAGCCATACAAAAATTCTACTTTCGGTAAACAAATAACACTGCTGAGATAACACTCTGGTTTTTAGCTGTATGGCCTTGATGGCACGAGACTAAATGAGAAATAAAAAGCTAGCCTGGCTGTGCTTTCACGGTACACAGGTGTGTTGGTTTTACCCAGAACATTCATATGTCCAAAACCCTCATTTCAACATCTAGTTTCACTAGTAGCCGTAAAACACAATACTGTACACACCTAATGCATTTGGCAGAGAAAAAAAAGCTAATTCTGTTAGCGATATTGTGCCTTTCAGATTTCCATCAAATTCAAGGTGCATATCTGCGTTTCTCCTGTAAACTATGAAATATGGCTATCGATTCAAAAAATAAAATAAAGAAAAAAATTAAACTCTTGGTCTACTGACATACCAGCACTTGATGTTATCTCATAACAACGCTCTTGCATGCAGAAATGATAGTGAGTTGGACAGACTGAGTGCTGTGATTTCATCAGACATAGAGGTATCATGTGAGCGTTTCCCACCGACCCTGGCACTGTGTTGTCCTCTCCTCTCTTGGCTGCACGTTGAATTTGACAGCAAATTCTCCTGGATATTGATATGTGGGAAGATGGCACGGATCACGTGTTGTGCCCTTGATGTTTACACATGTGACGAGGCCGTTGCTGTGGACAGGCTAAGAGATGGCAAACCCTCTTTGTCCCATTGCTTGACATTCTGAAGGTTACGTACATAAAGGCTTTAACTCTTTTGGCTTGGACGGTGCCAGCACACATTCATTTGATCTGCAAAAGATGAGAAATTAGTTTTAGAAACCCGGATTTGGACGTCCAACACGATGAAATCGCTTTTTCTGCCATGAGTCGCTCACACACACACGGAACGAACTGAAAAAGAAACTCACTGTTCTCGAGAGGAACTACATTTGAGTCAAGTACTTGTGACTCAGATGATCTGCAGATATTATTGGAATCTGAGGGGCAGAAAACAGAGATCAAATGAAGCACTCCAAATCGGAAGCACACAAAATGGCTGCCGGCCTCCAAAAAAAAACAAACAAAAAAACAAATCAAGATCAGCAGAATTTAACCACATTCTCTCACATTAAGACAAGTTCTTTGCTGCAAAGAGACAACAATGAGAAGATGGAACAAGCTTTGGCTATAGTCTGTTGGTTTAAGCATGGCACATGGACAGACAGACAAGAATCAGCACACATTAGTGGGTAGCAGGGAGGGGACGGTTTAAAGGAAGGGAAAGATAAGGGGGTGAACAGGAAACTGTCGTTAGGTGGCTTCCCCATGCAAATCTAAGTGCTCCATGTTGTTGACCTGCACAGCTCAATAAACTCCAGAAAACTAATTCAGCATGACAAAGATGCTAATTTATCCTAAGTAATTTTCCTTTTTTAAAAATAAATAAAAGCTTACAAATCAAAATTTTATTATTTTATTCCTTTTCTGACATGAATAATGGGTACATCCAGCTTTTAAACACAAAGAACATGGTAAAGCTTTGCTTTATGAGCTGGAAGCAGCTGCAAAAAAATAAATAAAGAAAAAACAAGTCAGCCAAGCACAGGAGGGCAAAGATAGTGACTATTGCTTAAGCTGTGCAAATGGCTCTAAAAATATAAAAAATTTAAATCAAAACCAAAAAACAGCTACCTCATACATACCAATTGCATGTATTCGTTGGTAGTCAACTTTGATAAGGAAGAGTCCTCAAAACGGGAAAGGACAAAAATCAAGTTACAATGAGGACACACATTTATATTTGATACACATCAGGAAGGGCTGAAATAAAAACCCGGATATGTCGGAAAAACAAGACTCTTTGCAGTGTTGTTAAGGCATGTTGGACTCTAGTGTAGGCCAACAAGAGGGAGTACTGCTAACCCAACCCTCGTAAGACACAAGCATTCCAACTCTTGTCAATGTGCACGGAAAGACAGAAATGAAGGAGGCGCAAGGCGATAGACAGATAGATAGATAGATGATAGATAGATGATAGAGAGATAGATGATAGAGAGATAGATAGATGATAGAGAGATAGATGATAGAGAGATAGATAGATGATAGAGAGATAGATAGATAGACAGATAGATAGATGATAGATAGACAGATAGATAGATGATAGAGAGATAGATGATAGATAGATAGATAGATAGATAGATAGATAGATAGATAGATAGATAGATAGATAGATAGATAGATGATAGAGAGATAGATAGATAGATAGATAGATAGATAGATAGATAGATAGATAGATAGATAGATAGATAGATAGATGATAGATAGATAGATAGATAGATAGATAGATAGATAGATAGATAGATAGATAGATAGATGATAGAGAGATAGATGATAGATAGATAGATCGATAGATAGATAGATGATAGATAGATGATAGATAGATGATACTGTAGATAGATAGATAGATAGATGATAGATAGATGATAGATAGATAGATAGATAGATAGATAGATAGATAGATAGATAGATAGATAGATAGATAGAGTGAGGTGGGAGAGGTGCAAACCTGATTGGTGGAGGCAGTTGCGAAGGGAACGCTTGTGGCAGATGTGGTGGCTGCAGACACAGTGGCTGGAGTACCACCGTGCATCATGGGAACTTTTTTTGGAGGGAAAATCATGTAAGCATAAATACACAAGGGAGCAGAGGAGCCAAAAACACATGGGGGTGGGGGGTAGGGGGCAGGTTAGGAAGGAGGAAACTGAAAAGGGATTCAACTGAACTATTTCCCTTGTCTTTCCTCTGCAGATGCTAAATTGAGTTTTGGGTTTGATGCGGCGGCGTGGCTGAAAGCTGATGAATGACATCACTTTACATTTTTTGGTAAAACAGAGACGGAAACCATCTTTTAAAGGTTCCCTAAACAAATGGCAAAGAGCAGAACGTGTTATGGATGGCAGAGAAGACTAAGAGGGAGGTGTACTTGAATCCCCTTGTTTTATTTTCATTTGAAAGGATTTTAAAAGGGTATCTGGTTAGCTCAGCCAAAACATGTTCAGAACAGGCAATGAGAACAGGAGTATTCAAGCAGCACTAAGTAAGATTAACAGTAAATCAACATTAATGATAGAAATGATTAACAAAATTAAAGTAACATTTTGTGCCTTCCTGAAACTAAAACAGTGATTTTGATCTGACCCAAAACACAATAAGTGTGAGTGAACAGATTGCTTTTGATGATCAGTGACTCACAGACATGAGGTTACAAAGAACTAAAGAAGGAAAGCTGGAACCTACCAACGCTGGCTGCAGGTGTCATGCACAAAATTGAGCCTGCCCATCATGCAGTGCAACAGGAAGTGGATTGGGTAGGGAAGAGAAATCAAAACAGCCCATCACAAGATTCGTTAGGGTGAAGGGGGAGATAACGTGGGGGGAAAAAAAGGTTAATATTATTTGGACACAGAAATCAGTGACTGGAGAATGCCAAGTGGTGAACTCATCAAAGAGAAATGTGTCTCAACTGAGACTTCTGGTGCAATGCTTATTAATTCACTAAGAGTATTTAACATCATGTATAAAGTCAAGTGGCGTAAACATGTGCACAAACCCGATTCTATACCCTGATGTTTGTTAAGAAAAGAAAACAGAAGATTTCCCAGCTCCACCGATTCAAGCCAAAGCCCCCAAACCTTCTATTCTTCTACAGCCTTACCTCTTGCTTCCTACGTAGGTTTACAGACTAGGAGGTAGATACTATATAGACTTGTATTAAGCCAGATAGTAGAAAGAAGGAGATTGAAACCCCTCCCTAATTCCTTGATGCCATGCAATGCCATACAAAGCAAAATATGCACATTTCTGAACCATTTCTTTGACTGAAATACACGTCATTTCATCCCTACGTTGGACTAATGTGTTTATTCCTCCTGTCTAAGACAAAACAGTTCATAACAAAAGTGTGCTCATCTGCAATCTAGCACTACGCCAAACCCCAACCAAGCAAGAAGCCAGGTTAGACCGATCCAGCTGTTCACTGCCCTGGAAGCCATACCTGATGGGAAGAAAGCAGGCTGCTGCTGAAACTGCATGCTGGCCAGGGCTTGTTGGTACTGGAGCATGCCGGTGTTAAACACGGCAGTGGCCCCATTGGCCTTCTCCAGGGCTGCCCGCTTTGGGAGGGGAGCCATGACACTAGGAGTGATGCCCTGCCCGTCCAGACGGAAGGGAGGTCATGAAAGGCCGGACAGGAGGAAGAGAAGAAAGAGGTGTGTGGAGCAGAGAGAGGGTGTGTTAGAGAGGCAAAATCAGGAAAGAAAAAACAAAAACAGGTACATACGTTAGAGGACATCAGAGATACAGAGTGACAATATCTTTGTGTGTACAACAATAACAATATCATATCATATCATCAGTAGCAAGCAAGCAGCAGTCTGACACAAGTACTACACAAGCAGGAGCATGATGCCTACTGGAGCTATGTGCTGACAGGCATTTATGTATTAATTACATAAGCTTATTAATTCTGTACACTGACTAATAAGCAAGCGTTAACTATTAAAACAATAAGGCAGCTAACGAGGTGGAACAGGTAATAATAAGCACAGAGAAAGGGAGGCTGCACTGCTAGCTCCATGATAAACTGTGTAAGCCGTGTTTAAGTGATGGTTCACTCTCTAAAACAAAATCAAAAATGGTTTAAGGCCAAGAAATATGAAAAACTACTTGTTTTTAACGGTGGACTTGATCTTGGCTTTAGGCCATTCTTGAGTACCGGTTACAAGACATGGATGTGAGTGAACGATCATTTGAACTGTGATAAACTGTTAAGGTGGGATCATTCCTGTGTGGTTATAAAGGCTTGTCCTCTTAGCCCCACCCACATCCATTACAACATGCACTGACACAGACATGCACACATTTGATCAAGCAGCTCCACCACGCTCACATTTAGACACCAGACTGAAGCCATGCCACCCTCACAGAAGCTCTACTTCCCTAGCGCTCGCTAACTACAGTTAAAAAGGCTGCGGGTGATGAGCTGATTGTGGCTCCCGTGACTGAATTTGCGTTAAAAGATGAGGTGAAAAGGCCACAATCAGTCTATCACGAGCAGCGCGGACAGATCAGCAGGAGGAAAAGACACACACGACACTTAAGACTCACGCAAACAGCTAGGTATCTTTGGTTAAAACACTTCTGTGCAACAAAGCCACATGCATGCCAAGCTAAAAGGTGAAAGGTCATAGTACCAGGTCAAAGGTTGCGTCGAGGGGTCGCTTCAGTGATTTGACAGCCGACTGAGTCTTAATTAGCAGGCAGCGAGCACATGATGGCAATGGGCCAATGGGGTTCAAGCGCATTAACATAAACCAGCAAGCAGAGGTGCATCATGGGGGCAGCAGTGCAGTTTGGGTATAGGTGAGAAAAAACAAAACAAATAAAAAAACAAATCATTGGAATGCAATATACAAGGGGATAACAGGACTAAGGCATGCACAGTGTGGAAACTAGCTCCACTCAAACGATAAAAACTACCAATTATTTCTAAACAAGAAGGAATTAAATACAATCAGAAAAATAGTTACTTTAAGTGAGTCTCGGCAAACGGACAGGAAACAAGTACAGGAGTACACTTCTCAAGTTTCTGCTTCACTGTGCATATTATAGTCAGATTTACATCAAGAACCCCCACCCCACCCCACAGCAATCAACACGACCGGCGTGCCTAATGTTCAGTGGTGGCGTTACAGCAGGACAAGCCTGAAAGCGCCGCAAATTGTTCCCATTAATGTCAAGAGGAAGAGAAGTTATGGATAGGAAGAACAGAAACAATGGAGTCATAAATAAAGCAACAACAACAGAGAGAGAGGAAGAAAAAGCTACTCGACCCTCTGCTTGTGGTTTCAGTAAAGGGACTAAACAGTGTTTGCAGAATTAGGAAGGAGAACACAGTAATAACCAGCGTTACAGAGTATTATTGTTTTATGCTACTTCATGCCATCTGAAACTGAGCAGCTTGGACTCAAACCAACATGCAGACAATTTGGATTTGACCCGACAAAAGCAGAACTACAAACGTCACAATCCGAACATGAACGTGAGTTTGAGACAAACAGCTTTAGGTGGTTTCGTCTAATCTGAATTAAAACGGTAACAACCTGTGGTGCTGGTTTTAAACGGGTGCTCACCATGGCTGCGGCTGCTGTGGCCTGGTTCACCTGATGCTGCGTGGCCTTGATTTTGGCCTGCAGGTGTGCTGGAGGGTGGAAGTACTTGCACTTTTCCCTGGAGCAGCGACCCTTGATGAAGTCCATGCATACGGTGACGGTGTTGTCGTTGGTGTCGATCATGGTGCTGTCTGCAGGGTGGGCGAAGCGACACTCGCCCTCCCCTCGAGCACAGTTTCCTCTCTGATACTCCCGACACACCTGGAACAGGTAAAGGAAGGACAATCCGAACTCAGGATGGGATCAAGTCGGCTTCATCCGGAGAGTCCAAGCTTTTACATTAGTCGTAACGATGAGCGTAAAAATCCCTTTACTCAAGTGTACTATTGACTGCTTTAAGATTTAAAAGTAAACAAGCAACGTAATAAAACTAAACTCCAAAATCTTCTAAAATCTAAACAAATTTACTACAAAAACTGATTTAAGAGGGGATTACGATGCACGAAAAGACAAAAATAAAAGGGAGAAAGAAATGGCTAAAGATAGATTTTCCAAAAAGGGAAGTTTGAAATGAACATTTTAATCTTCCTGTTTAACAAGAATCAGTTTCAGAGTTCTCTAGTCCAGCAGTGGTAAAACCTTTGCACTTTAACACAACTAATATTTTATTTTGTCCTTAAACCGAACAACCGAGGTATCACCAAGTAGCTCAGATCCTCAGGAAGTCTGCATAAAAGACAGCAGGGGGCAGCACCTTCCTTTAAATTAGAAGGAAGTGGAGAGGTTTCTGTTTACTTGAAATATTGTTGATTTTATTTACTGCAGTAAAAAATAGGTGTCTTTTTGAAGCCTTCTTTTATTTTCTGAAGGCTGATTAAAGTTCTTGGTTACCTAAAAAAATGTCGGCAGTTCTTTTTCGTTGTTACTGCTCAAACATTCAGGAATGTTCTGACTCACTTCTGCTGAATGTCTCACGGGCCTCTGAACTGTTTTGTCTGCTGAAGCAAGACTCAGTAGAAATACCCCCCAAAAAACAAACAAACAAACAAACAAACAAAAATAACAACAACAACAAACAGATATTTGATTGCGTCAATTATCAATAAACTCCTACTTGATGCGAGTCAAATATAGATTATTGCAATTTAATTCTTATTCCAATTTCATTTCCAAAACTGTTTTTATATAAATGCACTAAAATAACTATAGTCCCGTGCTTATCGCTGTACTTATTGTCTTCTTTATGCAAACACACTATTCCAAAGTAAAAAAAATACAACTGGAAGCAAAAATTTTCTGAATACAAGCCCCTACAATATTTTCTTCATAAAAGCATTATTGAATCAACACAGTTAGTGTGTTACCTCAAGTCTGTCTGTTCTCAACAGTTTTTGGGCTGCAGCAGCATTGGGAACTTGGCTGACGGTGGGGCTGGAGGCCATGAGGACGGTGGTGCTGGGCAGGATCTCTGGAGGCATCAGGCTTGGAGACATGGGGCTCAGGTAGGGATTAAAGGCTGCAGCTGCAGCAGCTGCTGCTGCACTGGCATTAGTGGCCAGGCCTGGTGTCACTGGGAATATGGGCTAGAGCAGGAAGTAAAAAGGAGAGCACAATAGGTCAGATGAGTGCTATGATATGTGAGAAAATTGAAAGACTTAAATGCGTAGGACTCGTTTAATCAATGCATTTGCAGCGGTCTCTGGTAGGAATGAATGCCTTGCAAGCCGTGCTCAGGTCAAAAAAGCCCAGAAGCACCTGGATCAGCATGGGCGATTCTGCTGCGGCAGAGAGCGGCACAACACGGCAGGGCCTGGTCTTATTTCCTGATATTTGGACATCTTGCCTCTGATTGGACAATGGAAACGCAACTCTGCCACAGACTCAATTTGCTCTGCAACATCTCCATAAATAAACAAGGCTGGAGGAGCTTCTGCCATGTGGTTGAGTTGCTAATGCTAACTGTTAGCTTCTGCTAGCCGAGACGTTCTCTGCTGTTTCCTGGGTGCCAAAACAACAACAGCCTTGCATGTCGCAAGCCAAGATGAGTCCATGTGACAGTGTGATATAGATCTGTCAGGCTTTTCAAATCCTAGAGTTTCTATTTTCTATCAGAACATGCAGGAGTTAGATGTAGGAGACTATTTTCATGTTCAGCCTGCATGAAAATCTCTAAAAGAAGAAAATATACCAAGGGAACGAGCTTTGTCGCCCTTAACTATGTGGTCTCACCATGGTGTTCATATTTGTGTGTCCTCTCACCATAGGGGGTAGCTGTGTGCCAGGCATCATGGCATTGGCGAGCTGCATCTGCTGGGCCAGCATGGCCATGTTCTTCTGCTGGATCAGGTTGTTCCGGCCGTTGATCTCTAGCTGGGTCTTTAGGTGGGGAGGAGGGTGCAGGTACTTGCAGTTCTCCCTAGAACAACGACCCTGAGAGGAAAAATAAAGGAAGTGACATATTTTATTATTATCAACAGAAGTATAAAGTTCCCGAGGAAGTATCCCAGGTACGAATTTAACTGATTTTATAGAAACAAGGTGGTGTTTATTTTTTTTTTTACTTTAGGCTTCTCTAGTCTCTATATTCACCAATCTTTGAATAAATATCATGGACTTTGATGCACTTAAAAGCTGCTGCGAGTCAGAATTATAACAAACCGTTTAAATGTAACACTCTAAAGCAAAAAAAGGTGTAAATGGTTGGGCGAATGTTCTGAATTACACCGTTTCCCAGTGGAAGCTTGGTAACTTATGTGTACGCAGTGTCAGGCGGTCTAATTTACATTAGGTCAAGGCTCAGTCTATCACTAATTGTTAACAGCTTGCTGTTTCAGTCAGCCTCAGTTGGGACATGTGTGTGTCTGTGCACCAGCCCCATGGGAAGGGGGATCCTGATTGATACGGTTGTGCTTTCTTCTAGATTTGAAGTTTAGCATGTCTAAGTGAGACTAAAAATAATGTACGCTCATACGTATGATCAGTCTATATTACATCAGGAGTCATCCAGAGGTCACACATCAAAACCTCAGAGAAATTATTTGAAACAGAGATCCATTTCTGCTGCCTTCTGCAAATATAATTTTATACTTTCAGTTTAGAGAGTTGTGCCGCCAGACGGTTTGACACATTTAAATTGGAGAGGCCAGCTAAAGAGCGTGCTGATCGGGGTCGCGGTCACGTACAGTCTGATATAAACATGCAACACAAACATGAAAATACACACAAAAATTTCCACAACACAAGAAAGGTGTGTGTTTACTTTCAGCAGAGTGGCACAGCTGATCCAACAGCGGCGTCTGTGCTTTCCCTCGCTGACAGAGCTGACCTCACTGACCTCACTGGGATTTATCTCTCTACTGTGACACGACCGTATTCCACCCGTTAGTATCCTTTACTTTCACTGACACTGAAGCACCAGACAGGTGGCCGCAAAAGAGGAAGAAATTAGAACCAGGGAGGGGGGCGTTACTCAGGCCACACAGGAACATTTGTGAGATATTTTGTTTTGTTCACTCGTCTCCATCTCAGGTTGTTGCTGGGCTATTTTTGAAGATATTGCAGATCGTGCAGCTAATAGCAGGCTAACATCATCTCAGAATACTAATTCATGTTGCAAAACCCTACAGGCAGTCTCAGGGATTATTTTCTGCACGGCTTGAATAATAAAATGCATCACAATGAAATAAAATATAGAAATGAAATGGTTAATTAAGATAGTAACAAAATAATAAAAATGTTACAATTTCATGTTTTATAGAAAACAGAATACATGAAACAAACCATGTTTACATTTTATTTAGTTGACTGTCATTTCCTCATAGACTAAATAAAATAGTTGCAATAATCTTGCATTTGCAATCTTTAAAAGAAAAGAAAGAAAACGATCTTTTATATAGCGCCTCTCAAGATAAAATACAAGAGGTGCTTCACAAGAACAAAAATACAAAAAAATAAATACGACTTTTTTAAAATCATTACAATTTCATAGAAATGAGAAAAAAATGTAATTTAAAATGTAATGAAAGAGAAAATAAATAAGAAAAAAGTATCCTGTAAGAGGATCCTGGGAAAGGCAGAATTGGTAGAAAAAGCAGAATGAGGTGAGGGTGGTAAAAGCTAACCTGAACAGGTGAGTTTTCAGCTGCTTTTTAAAGGAGACCACTGAGTCCACTGATCTCAGGCTCAGGGGGAGAGAGTCTGGGAGCCACAGCAGCAAATGATCTGTCACCTTTGGTCTTTAGCCTGGTGCGCTGCACATCCAGTAGGCTTTGATCACTTTTGAGTCCATTTATGACATTTTATTTAAATTCACTAATGTTTATAAAAATGAGAGATGCACTGATGGCTGCTATGAAATCTTGCACAGATCTGAACTGCTGTAGCACAATTTTTGCACAATTTAGATATTTTTCCTCGAACAGCTATAATTATCAGAATCCTTGTTTAAATTTAGCAATTTTTTGAATGACCTAAAATTTTGTTGCTGAAAGTAAAAACTAAACACTTCCACATGAAAGATCTGTTATTACCACAAGTGGTGGTGCATTTATGGACCAAAGAAGGGGCAGGACAAAAATCTGATTTTGACTTTCTTAAAGATCGATGACAGATTTACATCTAAAAATAAAACTGAACATAATTTTTTCTTACTTTCTTTATATGACTAAATGTGCTTTCATGTTAAAACTGGATGTGTGTGTGTGAAATAAGAAAGACATGCAGTAAATACATTTTAATGTTTAATTTATAAAGAACTTGCAACACAAGAAAACTAAAGCAACCTTCAGAAAATGTCTGTCTTCATGCTGCAGTGTTGGACGCTTGTGTAAAAGGGGAGGAAAATAAAAGTTAAAAGCAGGTCAACTGCAGCAGTCCAGAAAGTGACAGCGTTAATTAGTAAGGGGTGAAAAGTGTGTGTGTGTGTTTGCAGAGGCCGGGGCTGGCTGTAAAGTCATAAAAGCTCATGTTGCTTTTACCCCATCTGACCCCAGCCACTGGCAGAGAGGACTAACCACTGCAGTTGTGCATAAAAGATCTGCACCTGGAGGTAAATTATTTAATGCAAATGCCCATAACAAGCAGTGGCGGCCATTTTGAATAAAAATACTAAAAAGTCAGATCCATGAGGTGGAAGCGTCAGCCTACACAAGGAGAACTAAATGACAGCAAGAGTCATGAGGACTCTGTAGCAAGAGGGAGGCTGCGTCAGGGAAATTTTAGAAGTTGCAGTAAAAGAAGAAGAAGCGCTAAATGGAAGCTGTCGAATGCAGGGAGGTTAGAAAGAAGCAGAGACGCGGGGCAGAGAAGACAGGAAGTCGTCGCCCCGTTGCATCATATCTGTGCCTGCTGCGACATAGGTGGCCTTGAGGAGAAGCTACAGATGGTGTCCACAGCAACCAAACAGCCAGCCACAGCTCTGTGACGGCTGGAATCTGCCTGAAACCCAGCAGACAGAGACAGCCAGCAGAAAAAAAATTTCTACATGCCCTGCAGCTATAATTAGTTCAAGTGCATCTGTATCTGAACGCCACCTCAATTTGTCCCATGTCCAAACGGTTTTATGTCACTGATGTTAATTAAAAAGATTATTGTTATTGGAGACAAATTCATCTTTAATACTTCTCATCTCTAACCAGCTTTTATGACTTCGATTCGATGCCAGACTGAATAGGGAATATTATCTCACAATACTGGCAATATTAAAATAAAATTTAGCAAATAAAATGTTCATGAGCTGGCTCGCTGGAAGCCTCAGAGCACAGGGAGAAAAATGGTGATAATAAAATGATGAAGAATCACTAAACAGTGTTGATGCCAAAATGTTATTTTGTTTGCAAAATCTACACATCAAAGTATAAGATACACACTTAGATATTTCCAATATCGGAACAATTAAAATTTTATAGGGAGTCTAAGTCACGCCCATCTACTTCTGGACCACAGGTCCCCGGAAAAATGAGAGAAAGGATGCAAGTCAATGGGGCTATAAACGCTAATCCCGTTTGTTATGTGCCATGGATTTCACATATGATGTCTGCGAATTTTAGAGACTCATTCTGATGCCAAGAAAGCAATAATTTTCAAATGGGGCAAAAGTTATTTTAGGTTTTGTGTAAATGTCCAGGACTACAAATGTGAATCACCAAATTCATGTAATTGAACCAGATGTGGAAAAAAAGTGGGAAAAAATGGCTGTAAGTTCAGCAAATTTCGAAACCTTCCTTCAGGAGGAAAGAACCTCGATAAATCTTGCCATGTGGGAAGTAGCAGCTAAGCTAGGGGAGAGAAGAAGCAGTGATGGTGTCATATACACGCAGTGTGCGATTTGTGAAAGAGGCAGATGGGGGGTGGGGGGGGTGGGGGGGGGGCTAAACTTTTTCGCTTCATAATGTTGAAAATTACAACATACTTTTGTATGCTGATTGAAGGGTGTTTTGTACATAGTTTTCCCCTTTTGAAACTGACAGAGAAAAAAAAAACATAAAAAAGGAGTTATGTTGACATCTTTTTTATCTTTGCGCTCATGCAAAAACAACACACAGTGGCCTGCTATGAATATGCAACGTACACTTTTAAGAAGGTTTATGCACAAAATCTCTGATATATAAACACTTTACCATAGAAGACAGGAGGAGGTTTAGAGGGAGGCTTATTGAAGACAAAATTATAGTAATCAAAGCCCATATGAGCTCTGGGATGATGGAAAACGTTCCAATTCACCTGTGTTTTTTATTTTTTCACAAATCTGGGGAGATATTTCTTCTTTTATTTATTCTGTGGGCGATGGTGGCACAGGAGTTAATTGCTTGCCCCGTAATCGGACGGTTGCAGGTTCGAGCCCCGCTCAGTCGGTCGCTGTCGTTGTGTCCTTGGGCAAGACACTTAACCCACGTTGCCTGCTGGTGGTGTTCGGAGGGACCAGTGGCACCAGTGCTCGGCAAACTCTCCTCTGTCAGTGCGCCCCAGGGCAGCTGTGGCTACATTGTAGCTCATCCCCACCAGTGTGTGAATGTGTGTGTGAATGGGTGAATGACTGGTTGTGTTGTAAAGCACCTTGGGGGGTTCCAGGGCTCTAGAAGGTGCTATATCAAATACAGGTCATTTACCATTTACCGTTCTAACTTAACAGAAAGCCCTGGACCCTTCACTCATTAAAATGAAAGGCTTTCAAACATCTGGAGGCCTACGATTATTTTTGTTTCAAGGGGGAATGTGGGGCCCTCTCCACTGCAAAATGACTATTATTGGGGTCATTTAGATTTAAAATTTAGTAGGCACAAATTAAATTAGCCTCTTTCAGCAATGGAAGAGGCCTTTTGCAAACACATCTCCTTTTTCTTAATTTGAGGTCATCTGATGGTGTGTTACTTCTGAGCTGAGCTGATGTTACTCAGGTGTTCTTGTGCTATAGCACAACCTGAGCCTCAGGTTGAGAAGCTTCACTCAGCAGAAGCAGCTGTAACCAGAAACCCATCAGAGCAGATGTGGCAGCGGGAGCGTGCGCAACAGCAGGTGAAGTGCATCGATAATCAGACATTTTCCTCCTCTAACATATACCGGTAGCAGACGCAGTGGAGGCGTCTTTTTCTACATGAACTAAGTTGAACATGTGGATCGAGGAGTGTCCGAGGGACTGAATAAAGTGGTTGGAGACATCTGCTGGTGTGGAGTGTTTGTGTATGTATGACTGCATGGCTAAGGCTTCCTAATGCACAAAATGAGCCTGTTCGGGAGGGGCGGGACAGCAGGGCTGGGGGGACTGAGGATGGTTGGTAGTTACTTTGAGACGAGCAGAGAGGAGACGTATACCTCATTTCCATCAACCGGTTTGGCATGGAATGGGAAGGATCGACAACCTGATCAAGGGGCTTTTTTTGCTCACTTCTGAAATTTCTGGAGCGCTAATGTCACAGCAACAACACAGTCCGCTGATTGGTTGACAGAAATACGTCACTACTTGCAACAAGCAAAACAAACGGGGTTCCGTTGTTTGTATTTTCATTAGCTGAATGTGAAAAAATGACAGCCTCTAGCAGCAAGTTTTGGTCACCTTCAGAGTTCCATACATTTCTCACCAACATCGTAAGAGTCCACAGGAGGAGCTAGACGGATTGCGTATGAAAGGTTTTTCTCAGCGGATGGCAGACGAAGGATCAGATGAAGAATTAAAGCCCAATGTAGTTAATGGTTAAGAACAGAAACAGCCGGAGTGGATTTTTTGGGAGAAATACACGGAGTTGCTACGACGCTCTCGATGCCATTTATAGCTGAGGCAGCGAGGCAGGCCTTTGGACTTACATGACCCCAAGATGGCAGCCCCCTGTCTGCATGTCAGAAAATAAACAAAATGGAGACAGAGCTGAAAAAGCAAGAAATGCCTCTACTTTTTTTGTGGAAGAGGTGTCGCCGCCACCATCATTCGAGAGGGTAATGGAAACAGTGGGCCCATCGATCCTTAAGGTACCGTTTTATTTGTCTGGCATGCAGACAGGGCAGGGGGCTGCATCTGAACACATCTTGAGGTCATGCGAGCGGAGAACGCACTTTGATTGACCACTAGAATATTTCGGCTCAGCCGGCGGCTCACATAGTGCGCACACGGTGAGTTTTTACCCCCCCCACCCCCCACCCCCCTCCCCCCGTGAGGGGAAAAATATCTAACCGGTCAGATGTTCACCTCAGCATCTCGAGAGGTGGAAAACTCTGAAAATCAGGCGCACACAGCGAGGTATCTGCTGAGCATACGATCATTTGAGGCAGTTTGCTCTTGTGTGCGGCAGGCTTTAGAGACTGCACTCTGGAGTCACATTGGAGGATGTGGTAAGCTTTTGTTTTTGTCTTTATCTCTGTAGACCATTTATTGCAGCACAGAAATACGGAATAGTTGCACAACTTGTAAAATGGTGCATGGCGGTTCGTTTAACCCTGCCTGCCGATGCGATGACCAAAACTGCAATCGAAACGCTCACCTGAACATTCCAGACCAATACCGGAACACACCGGTGCAAAAATAACCAGACCCGACTGTATCAGACCAGGAGATGGTAAAGAGCTATCAGGCTCCCCATAGCACTTTTTAAACATACTTTTCAAATAAAAAATAGTGTTCTTTTTTTTATTTATTTTGTTTTGCTTTGTGTTTTTGTTGCAGCAGGGTCAATCTAGGTCAGGTTCATATTAATAGTAAAAGTTTGTTTTATTTTTTTGTCCTGCTGGGATCAAACCAGCCAAAGTCCCAGCCAAACTGGGAACAATAATCCCGCTGGCTACTGGGCAGGCTGCTTGATTATACACTGTAATAACATGTCCCACCCTGATCACACTTTCTTATAACTGTCTCACATCCAAACACACACACGCACAGCAACGCACGCACGCAGTTTTTTGTGACCGTGTGGAGTTTAAACCATGGTTTAAACAAACAACAAACCAGTGTGTAAAGAATGCTGGGTGTGGCTAAAGCCCATCCTTTTGAGGAGCTGAAGCATGCAGAGATGTTTAAAAGCACGTGATCTTATGTGTGACACTAAGAGTGAGAAAAACACAAGAAATATGTTTAAACTTTTTCTTCTGCAGCCCGAAACTTTTTTTGGTTTTGAATCATCTGACCTCTAAATGATGCAAGATTCCAAACTAAAGAAATTGTTCTACTTCTTCAAAGCAGCAGCAACAAAGTTCCAGTCTCCAAAAGATGCTTTGCACCATTTTTTCCACTTGAATTGAAATCCATCGTTTGCTTAGATGGCATCATTAATACATTTATAAATAGCCTATTTTATTAATGGCATGCAGCTCAAAGCGGATATTGAAATGTTAGAATTTTTAAACCTTAATAAGCAAAGAATTATGTCAAAATACTTTAAAAAGACCTGTTTTTGATATAGCACTTTCTGGGGTTCCACAACCCCCCAAGGCACTTTTACAACACGGATAGTCATTCATCGATTGATGCACACATTCACACGCTGGTGGTGGTGAGCTACATTGTAGCCACAGCAGCCCTGGAGCACACTGACAGAGGACACTGGTCCTTCCGACCACCACCGGCAGGCTAGGCAGGTAAAATGTCTTGCCCTAGGACAAAATGTCTGTGACAGATGGGGCTTGAACTTGCAACCCTCTAGTTATAGGGCGGGCACTTCACTTCCACCATTGTATTAGTTTAATACTAAGAATTATCTTGACCAGAGCGGTTTGACAAGCAGTGATGATGATGATGATGATGATGATAATAATAATAATAATAACAATAATAATAATAATAATAATAACAATTTTAAAAACATTTGATGTTTTCTGTTTATTATCTGCAGACCCAAAGAGATCAAAATGTACTAATTTCACTCTTTAGCATCATGTGTCTCTTATCTGTCTTGTGATGATCACCGACCATTAAATTAGAATTATTATTGTGCTTTGAAATCTTCTAATCCGAACAAAATTTATGGCAGCGCTGAACAGTAGATCTTTAAAAGTTTTCAAAAGCAGTCTAAAATACATTTACATTCTTCTTCACGAGTCTCCTGTGCTGGGGTGTGATGTTATTCAGCTGTGCTGGGGTTTGGGGTGTGAAGCTACGCTGTTCTCTTCTGTCTAAACATACGGAGATGAAAGCCCTTTCTCCTCAAACACACACACACACACACACACACACACACACACACACACACACACACACACACACACACACACGCACGCACGCACGCACGCAAACACACACACACACACACACACACACACACACACACACACACACACACACACGAGTCAAAGAACCTTTGTTCTGCTGGAGAAGGATGGAGACTCAAGGGAACCGGCCCAGTGGTTGGTCTTTTGCTCTACTGTGGGGTCTGATATGAGACAGAATATGAAAATATCAAACAAACCTTTAGGCATCTTATTCATATGTAGCCTGTCCAAAAATGTGAGGCTGAAACACCCAAAAAGTAGTGTGATACTAGTAAGAAAAAAAAAAATCAACAATTACAAAGCTTTCGTCGTCACAGGTTATGAAGAGAGTGCCGGAGATGTGATGGGAGTGTTTCTTAGTGAGGTGGCTTCTGTTTCTTTATCAGGCCATAAACACGAAGCAGCCATGCCCTTGTGATTATGTCTGTATCAGCCTGCTGGGCCTAAACACACACACGCTGATCCACGCTGTTGCTTTAGTGGTCAGAGAGTTGATGTTACCACATGTAGTGGGGCCTGCAGAGATATGGAGGGGCGAGGGAGTGTTACTCTATGATAATAGTTGCAATAAGTCTCTAGTGACGCATTATCGCCCTCACTAAAACAGCAGGACGATGGACTGGACCAGCTTCAGGACCACACAGGAGTGTGATTGGGCTAGACTGATGAGGTGTTAAACTTTTAAATTCTAAATTGTAGTGTTTTGATGTTTTTTAAGCAATATCGTGCAAACTGCAGCTTTTACAGTCAAATGTGAATTCAGCTGTAAGGACACACATCTGTAAAGCAATAAGTTATTCACACTTGAGAGTGTTGGTTCTCAGAAATGCACTAGGTCAGATGTCACGTACACAGGAGTTCTGGATCCAAACTTAGACCTCTCTGTTTATCTCCTGACATGCCCCCCCCCCCCCCCCTCCCCGCCGTCTTTTGCCATCTCTTCTCACACAAACACACTTTCATCTGATGCTTCTGCACCAGTGAGTGTGGTTATATGTGCTATGGCAATCATCAAGCTAAAACCTTAACCAGAATCAGAGCCTTTATCCTAGTTTACATGTTCATTAAAAGCAGAATTGCTTGGGCGATGGCGGCTCAGGGGTTAAGAGTTCGCCTGTAATCAGTTGGTTGCAGGTTTCAAACCCAGGCTCTCGCAGTCATGTGAGTTGTTGCAAAAGATATTTCACCCTCCCTGCGAGGGGGTGGGAGGGACCGGTGGCGCCTTTGCTCGGCAACCTGGCCTACGTCTGTGTGAGCCAGGGCAGCTGTGGCTACGTTGTAGCTCATCATCATCAGCGTGTAAATGTTTATGTTTATTTATTTGGCAGGCGCTTTTATCCAAAGCGACTTACAATTTATAACCTATGGGGCATGTTGTGATCTGTGGGGGAAACCGGAGTACCCGGAGGAAACCCACGCATGCATGGGGAGAACACGCAACTCCACGCAGAAAGGCTGCAGCCGAGTTTCGAACCTGCAACCTTCGTGCTGCGAGGAAACAGTGCTAACCACTGCGCCACCATGCAGCCGATGTTTGTGTAAATGTTTGCGTAGAATCAAGCACTTTGAAGTCGTGGTAGGTGGTGACATATACCACCACACATAAATAGTAAAGAACTGCTGGTGAGAGAGAAGCAGGTGAACTAAAAGCAGGAACTGACAACAACAGCGCTGTATATTTGGTGCATACTGTGCAGTTTGATGGGTTGATTCAAACCAGCCTAAAAATTTCAGGTGCGTCCCACCGCGTCGCTAAATATAGGATCAGTTTCTACTTTTGCCACGAGCCGCTTCTGGGACACATCAATTTCTGCAGTTAACATTGGGCTAGACAGGGAATCACACATCGTTTCAGTGTAAAACGTCCAGTAATTTTCAAAATTCCAGCGATGCAATTTCAATGCTATGTAGATTACATCAACACATGTGACCTGATGGCTTATTTACTCCCAGCATCTTTCGAGAAATGCAAGGGTGTTCTTCGTGGCTTTAATCCTTGTGGGGAGGGGCACAACATTATATACAACAACAAACAGTGACATCAAACGTGAGCTCCTTCTTGTGTGGATGGCATAAACAAACTGCAACCTTTGTATTCTCGAGGGATTTTGTGATCTCGCGAGTCCGGTGAGGAGGATGGTGGAGAAGCACTCTGCAGCTAGACTCGACCGGTGTGGACTGGCACACAGCAAATCACACGAGTAAGCGCCGATGCCTCTAGTGTGAAGTTGGGGTTAGAAGACCACTTCTGTGGTTTCGTCACTTTCTGCAGGGGGATTGCCCAGGCCGGTCACAACTCGACTGACCTGGAACGTCGCTCACATGCGGAGCATTTTTTTGTTTTTAGAAATTTGGTTTTCCAACAGCATTATCTGGTCCCTTAGCCTGATTAGGAGTAGGCCAATTCGGTTTGACTTCAGCCAGACTAAGCCCAGATCTATAATCTGGTTTCCCCTCTTTACTCTGCACTCCTCTTGTGAGGGCTAACCAGGTTAGTGCTTCATTAATTGCAATAACAGGTATTGATCTGCGCAGCAGCATTTTAGGAAAACCCAAAATGAGCAGGAGGAACCACCTGATACACTTTACATCCTCATCTCTGCAGCACACTTTGCAATGGGATTTAAAAAGAAGAGTCAATGTGCTGAAAACCCAAATGCCCAGAAGGCAGCTAAGTGTCAACAATGACTCAGATATTGTTTATTCTTTTACAAGTCATCTTCTAGTTTTAAGTTGTTTGATAATACAAATCTCTCTATACTTTTTAAAACATGGATATGCACCTTTTTTTGGGGGGGGGTGGAGGGTGGTGGAGAAACAGAAACAGGTCAGAGAGAAAAGGTGAAAAGTGTAGTAGGCCATCTTTTCATCTCGTTATTGTTGGTTCAAAGGAGCAGATTCACAATGCAGTTTAACAAACTCTAAAAGCCATCTCCTCTATCAGACATCTTCCGATCTTTGATCCCAACTTTCTGCCCTCCCCTCTGCCACCCATCAGCATTTCTGCAAGGCACCTTTCTTTGCAGAGTTGTGCGACACCAGGACTCATGACTAATTTAGTTTGCAGCAATAACAGATTTAATCTGGTGTGCATTCTGCTAATCTCATCTCACAGACTGGTAATCCTATCCGCAGCTCTAATCTTACTGTCAGCCATCCTAATCCTGTTTCTACGTGTGATTATCTCCTTTGGGCTTGGCAGCAGTGCAAGGACGATGCCTTCAAATCCTTTTTCCTCCTCGTTCTGCCACATAGTTTAGGCTCATTTTTTCTCTCAAGAATTTTTCTTGAGAAAATTATTGTCATTGTTATTGACTTCATGCTATAAGTTATTGAATAAAAACAAATTTTTTTCTTAAATAAAATACAAAAAGAAAAGAAAATTATAATTAAAAAAGTTTAATTAAAGCCATTTGAATCCCAACTTTTATTTAGGGCGCATTTTTTTATTTCACCAAGCTATTTAGGATTAATATGACTTCACAAACAATAAAATAAAACATTGACTTTAAACACTTAAAAAAATAAAAAAATTATTGATTTGTAAATAAATAAGCAAATAAAAAAAGAATAAAATGAGTCTCTTTGCATAATAACATGTCTAAAATAAAGAATGTGAAATTAATTAATCATATTTATATATGTTTTTCTTGTGATAACAATCAGAAGTCTGATGACTACATTTTTCATTCAACAAAGTTCATCAAAGCCTTTTAAGATTCTATACATTTTAAAATTAGCTTTCAAAAAAGCCACAGCGTAGCGTCTGGAATAAACTTAAAAATATCTTCGCTTCTGCTAAGAGAAAAGGGGGCAGAAGAAAAAGACTGATGAGCCCAACAGCCGGCAGGAGGGAGAGGCAAAGAGAAAAGGTGTTAAGAGAGTTGAGGCTAAAGCGAAAAGCCGTGCCCTTGAGCTCATCTCTCATTTTTCTAATGGGAAGAAAATAGCAGTGGTGACAGGGTGGATTCATGTTCACATGTTGAGTGAAAAGAAATTAAATGAGAACGGGAAAAGGTCTCATTTTAAAAGTAAGCAAAAAAATTGTTAATATCTATTTTCTGTAACAGGCAGAAATTGTCTGCGTTCACAAAATTTACAAGCTACTAATTCACACAAATCACTGTAAATACAAGTGTTAAAATATTATTTCAGATGCAACTACAACTCATTTAAGCCATTTAAATAAAGAGTTGGTAGCTAAAATTCCCACAGTTTCTGCTCTTTTTACATTATTGCATGAAAGTAAATGAACAAGTATCCAATAAAACCCTAAGATAAACGCGTCAGTGCAAACAAAAGCACATCAAAACGTCTGATAAAAGCACAAGACTTCATGCATAGTGTTTATGTGGCTACATCTGCTTGGATCTGGTGCTATTTTCCAGCTGGTGAAGCCAAGCAACCCATGAGGCTATTTGGGGTTTGTGTGTGTATAAGTGAGACACAGGAACAGCAGCTATAGCAAAGTAATCATTGTATCAGTGGTGCTATAATGGGCCCAGTGTGACGGCGGGACAGGGATGGCTGACACGGAAAAGAAAAGACTGTTGTAGCTGATCTTCCGTCACATAAGCTCACAGGCAAAGATGCAAAGCTACACTGATGTGACAAGGATGCACACGCACCATAAAGCGAGAACCCCAAAGGGTGTCTCTGTGTGGTTTAGTGTGTGAGTGTGTAAGCCTGGATTACTGTGCTCCACACACAAATCCCTCCAGTGTGAACGGGAGTTGGGTACAAGTGTAGCACCAATAACACCAGAATCAGAAGGTCAGTATTAGAAATGAACCGATACTGCTATTTGATCCTCACTACACTAATTATTCACAAGCTGTGCCAAATAAAACTAAAATATCTCAAAACCTAAACCGCAGATATGTCATATTTTGGCATTTTGAAAGAGATGAGATGAAGCCAAAGCGTTTGATGGGTAGTGATATGTAAAAGTTGGGTCACTAAGGAGCAAAAACGATACCAATGTTTTCCGATATTACATTTTAGGGCAAATATTGGCCAATAATATCAGACATCCCTAGATAGAAATAGAAATTTGAACAGTTTCATATTTGACACCACTCTGCAGCCCTCTGCCGACCAGAAACCGTACTAGATAGTTATGTGGAGCAGGTAGGTGTCCTATAGGGGGACCTGCTTTACGGCTGTTAGCTGTAATACTGGAGGTTAGCATTTTCAGTTCGACAATCGTCAATAAAAATCACAAGAAGAAGAAAAAGAAGCTATTTTTGTTGGTATCATAGCAGAGTCTGGAAGTACAAGTAACCCCAAAATTCCACTATCCCCACTCCGCTCTGGCCCCGCTTTCCGCTGCCGCTTGCTTCCAAACTCAAATTATACTGTACCCGCTCTACAACGGCTCCGCACCGGTGCGGACACCTGAGGTGCGCAAACAGGCATGCGCGGGATTTTCGAGATCTTGCGATACAGTCAGAGCAATAAACACGGAAGTTAGATCCAAACACCCGTTGTGTGGGAGAAGCATCGAAATGAACTGTTTAATCTGCCCATCATTTGTGTTGAGAGATCAGCAGTGTTTGGATCAACAAAGGGTGACTACTTTGATGGTAGAAACTGTATTTATGGCTTATTTTTGTGCATTTAAAGTTCAGCCCATCGATTTATTGTGAAATGACGGAAGTTGTGCTTGCTCCTTTTCCTGTTGGGCGGTTGTGATTTCTGTCCATTGACTGCGGAGGTGCTCCGGCGTCCGGCAAAAATAGAATCGATCCTATTTTTGCCGGATGGCGGAACGGCGGGCGGCGCACTGCGCCGCACAGCCGCAGTTGTGGAACGGCTCTGATTGACTACAACAGGACCGATTTTGCTGCGGAGTTCGTGCCGGAGCGGAGCGGAGATAGTGGAATTTTGGGGTAAGAGAGTAATGTCTTCGGAGGTGAAGCAAAGAGCTAAAACCAGGGAGAACATCGGCGCAGCCTACACTAGTTTGGGGAAGCTAAAGGAGGCTACAAAAACACGGATGATCTGGCTTTGTTGCTACTGGACTTATGAGTAATATTTTTTTCTCTCCAACAGTGGGGATCTTTTAACTTTGTAGTTTTATTTAGTATTAGGTGACTCATGCTACTGTTAGCTCGTTGCTAGCACTAGTTACAGAAACTGTAATTTTACTTTCAACCAGTAGGGCGGAGGAGCAGGAAGCTGCTCTGAGTTACTTTAATGTGTACATTTCCCCATTGTGGGACAAAAAAAGTCTAGTCACTCATAAAATAATGTATGAACGCAATTCAATCTAAAACTAACGCAAAGGCTACATAAACACAATCAAAACATAGAAACACAAACAAAAACATCAGTTTGGGCTCTTTTTCTCATATAGGATTCCAACAAATAAAATAAGTTTTATGTCTAAAAGAAAAGACTAAAGATTAAATAAACTTCATCTTCAGGCTAATCCTCTCACATAACACACCCGATGTCACCTCATTCCTCGTAAACACCTGCTACAGAGGTTTACACACATCGACGAGTGTCCGTGGCTGGGGAAAGACGTGAACTGTGCATTTAAAGGGGTGGGGCCTGAACTAAATGAAGCAAAAAGTAGACAGAGCGGGACATAGAGAACCAAAGCAAGTGAGAACAAGTTGATTCACGGCAGAGAGTAACTCAGATCAGACCGCACTCATTCTTAATGAGGCAGTCATTACTTCCTGTGCTTCTGCAGCTCTAATATGAACCATCAGATCATATTAGGAACTCGGTGGTGCATAAAGAGACCCTGAACACGAGACGTAACACTTAAACATAAAAGTCAAATCTCCATTAAAATATCTTAAACTCACACTTTCCCACCTGCCTTGTTAAATAAACTACGATCTATAGGACTTTTTTTGTAATAAGCACACGGTTTACTCTGATTCTAAATGATTGTATCACACCTAAAATATCTACTCTTAAGTTAATCATCAACAGGCAACGTTTGAAAGCTGATTTTTAAATCTGGGAGTCCAGGCGGCCATTATCTCTCTCCAAATATTTACCCTGTTTCAACATAGCTGAGCTGTCTGTGCTGTACCAGCCAGATAGATAGGCAACAGAAAGGGCCGTACTTTGGGGTTAAGGCCAGGTCTAAGGCTGGTCAACACCCATTCGTGCACAAACGCACTGGTCCAAGACCAAGACCAACACCACAAGAGCACAAGTGTGTGTTTTCTGTGTGTGTAACATTAAAAACACAAGCTAAAAAGAGACAGTGAGTAAGGGAACTGACTTGGTTTGGGTGTGACCTGCTCAGCTATGCACTGGTGATCATGTGAGACCTGTTCTAATTATATACTTCTCAAGAAGAAGGTCGATCCTCTCTCATGGGCTAGAGCCTGTGCACATGTCCAAGAGGGTCCACGGATGTGTGCAAGCCTAGTAAAGGAGAGCAATATGGCTTCATGTTACACCGATCAAAGATTTTGCCCCATTTCAGCTGTTTTAAAGCAAAGTAGGACGACAGATCTCGCCAAACGTGCAGCTGTTTGTGGTCTTATTTGTGTGTGACTGTAAACAACAAATTCAAATCTTCTTGTTCTGTTTTTTTACTCTACTTTCTTTTTTTTTTTTGCTGCTGCTGTGGGCTTTTAGAAACCTGCTCTGCTTTTTATAATAAGATGAAAAAAATAGGACAAGCGGTTAAAAAAAAAGAGCATTGCTTAGCTATAAAAAGCAGAAATCCATCTGAAAATGAGTCCAAACTGGTAAAATAGGCCCCTTGGGTACTTCGAACAGCAACTTTCTCTTGGTGACCTTTACTTCAGTGTGAATGACAATCAAAACACCTCAACACACATCAGTATCCTTTAGCTCGTGGATCAGACCTCAGAACTGAAGGGACTGTGACCTCCAAACAGTTGGGAGAATATTGCTTCATGCCTTTGTAGCTTCTGTTAAAAGATTCCAGCTTTTCTTCTTTTTTGCAGTGCTGTCCAACATGTCTGTGGCTATTTATAACATTTTACTCCTGTTATTCATTCCCAAGAAGACATTAGTGTCTCTGAAGCACAGAGAGAAGGGGAAATAAATGACCTCATGCAGAATATTACCTCATGTGAAAACCTGTAAGAATATGGTGGCAACAGATATAAACCAAATCTATGGAATCTGCACTAAAGATGTTTATTTAAAAATAAGCTTGCACCCATGCAGGATTGTCTGCAAACACAGTTTCCTGGATCAACTTCTACATCTTGTTCTCATCTTGAATCCTAAACTGCTCACACACACACACGATGACAACAAGTCACCAGTGTTTGCAGGATAGAATAAAAACAAATATCACACAGCCAGACCATTGTGTGCATATGTTAATACTACAAACTTTGGTTTGAGGTTTGCCCATCTCTAGAGAGCTTCGTTTGAAAGAGCGGCTGTGAGAGAGTGATAGAAAATATAGGTGTTTGTTTTCCTGCTATCTAAAAATGGAAAATGGCTGCATTCTGTTTCCTAAATCTGCCCCAAACTGTGCTCAAAAACACAAACATGCTCAGAGACACTCACACAGCTCCCCTGTGGACAGCCCTCAGGCCTTTGCACAGGAAGTGGTTTGAGTGAGTGAGAGCTCCATGGTGACGCTATCACCAAGCTCCTCTTTAGCAGTTAAGATGTGAAACATAAAGGACACCCATGTGTGTTTGTGTGTATGTGCCTTTCTGTCTAAACACAGCAGAACTTGCCTGGAAAGTCAGCCGATATGTGAATTTATACACACAGAGCAAAATCATTCAGCTTCTGCTGCTGTCCGTCTAGATTTCTGGGCTGCTGCAGCGTTTTTCACTAACGGGTAAATGTGATTAGTACTGCAGCGTAATCATCAATAAGAGCAGTTACTGTAAAGGTTAACATCTGAATTCCCTTTAAGGCTCTTTGTGCTTTAATGAAACATCAGAAAACTGCTTCCTGAACTGAAAACAAAGCAGCATTCCTCCTCCCCCTTTTGACTTCAGTCACATGACCGGAAATAGGCAGTTCTAAGATGAGCACATGTTGTGGCCAGATGTAGAACACTTCAATTTTGCAATTCTACAGTTCCTCAAACTGCCTGAGTTTATATGACCTCCCCACTTCCTTCACACCATTTTCCCGTCTTACCTTTAGCGAGTCGAAGCATGCGATCACCCGTCCGTTGTCCACCTGGCAGCTCTTGGCCGGATGAGCGAACTTGCACTCTTGGTCGGAGCGCGAGCAGGTGCCCCTCTGAAACTCCCGGCATACCTCCAGTGTCAGCCACTTTGTGTCCCGGATATGTGCTATGTTTATCGCCATGGCAATGCTCTTGTTATCTTTTAAAAAAGGAGTATTCCTTGCAGAACTGTGTGGGAAAAGTTCTTCTAGTGTTTGTTTTTCCACAACCTTAAGAGTCTAAAAAGAATCAGTAGATTGAGAGAGCTCTTTTTCCAAAATGAAATGTTGCAGGACAATATTTGTTGTGGATGTTAATGAGTCATTTTATCGAGACGCCTCCTTTTGGCTTCCTTCCGTCTCTTTATTGCTTACTCATCTACTACTGAAAGCCCTCTGGTTAGGTGCGATGAAGCAGGCAACGAAGGTGACAGTCTGCTTCAGAATGATTAAGGACACTGAGCGGAGGCTTCGAGGGTCAAAGGCGATGGTGAAAGGCAAGGTGTGTGAAATGCTGCGTGGGCCTGGTGGTGTGCTGGGCTGCAGTGGTAAGGCTGGTCAGCTGGTGATGAGCAGCTGGGTGTGGGTTTGGGGAGGGGGTGTGGCTGTCCGGCGAGGAGAGCTGAGGCTGGAGTCCAGCTGTGTGCAGCGGTGGATGGTGATGGTTGAGCAGGGGCAAGTTGGAGCTTAGGCAGAGACGAGGGTGCGGTCGCTGTCCTTTATACTCGTATTACTGAGGCAGCAAGCGAGCGAGCGAGGGGGGGAGGGTGGAGCTTCAGCTGTAGAAGCAGGTCAAAGCTGCAGCAGACATCAGGGAAGGCACTTCCTCTGAGGAGAGAGGGAGATAGAACGGCGGGAGAGACAGATTAGTCTAACGTTTCACATAAAAACAAGTTGTCCAGCTTTTTTTTTTAAGAATCTGCTGCATCTTTTAGGTCATGCCACTGCAACACAATGCAGCTTTGCAAATGAGGAACATGTAAAAATGTTAAAAATGCAGGGGTGTCAGCTGAAACTAATGAAACTTTCACCCTGCCTTGCACTCTAAACACACATTGCACACACACACGCTCATCGCGCCACAGCACTCATACTCACACACAAAACAGCACAAAGCGTCTATTCACAACTATCCGCCTCTTCCAATCGACGCAGGACAGAATCGGATCGACTCCTGTGTCACTTGCAACCCGGTGTGGCGAGGCCGGCCATTATTAATGCACTTGGAGGTGAAAGAGAGAGGAAGAGAGTGAAAGCAAAGAAGGGGGAAGTTGAGGCAGGGCATGAGGGAGAACAGTTTAGTCATTTCTTTTCTTGTGAAGTCTTGTGAGAGTGGGAACCAATGAGAGCCTGCACAGTTGCAGCAACATTCTGGGCTAAGGGCCAGGTGAGGGCAGGGGGAGGAGCCAACAGGAGGCTGACCTGCCTGCTGCCAGAGAAAAACGCACACAGGCTGAAATTATCACTCTGTTTAACATCTCTATGGCCACTTGCTGCCTCATAAACAGGTAGTAAATCAATCTGTCATGCAGCAGCTCTTAAAAGATCATTCTTAGAGAGTATTTTAGGGAAGCAAAAACACCAACATTACAAAACATACGACAGGCGTCTAATTATAATGCCAACTTTGTCACTTTCAAAGAAGAAAGGCAGGTGTTTTTACTAAAGACTTTGAGTGTTACATATTTTTGATGTTGGAGGGGAATTTGCATGATTGTGCTCTGGGGGGGCCCATTCTGCTCTTATCATGCAGCCGGCGTGAGGCGCCACACCCTTGCGGAGAAATCACTTTTCCATGAAAACATGTGCACTTTTAGCAACGCCGCTAACCCTACAGCACAGCCAATCAGCACCCTGGAGAAGCACGAGCCACAACGACCCACCAACATGGACGCATCACGTGCTCAGAGACAGACAGACAGAGAGGAAGGGAAGAATACAACTTTGGTGTTTATTACCTTAGATGACCCCTAAAGGAGCTCCAGAACTGAGGTGACCTTTGGAGCAGCAGCACGATTATATGCAAATATTACAACGGTCCTGTTGTTGCTTTGCAAGGTGCATGTAAAAAAATAACCTGCTACACACACAATTAAACTATTTATTGAAGGAAAATTACCCTTTTAGGAAAGTTTTTGCAATGGATTTAATCAAAACATTAAAAAATATAACTTTAGACTGAGGTTAACTTGGCTCTTGTCTTTTTGTGGAATGAAAAACCCTCCCTGTGCCATGTTTTTGTTTACACAGCCTAGGGTATGTTTCTGTTCCCATGAACTCTTGTTTACATCAAATCTTTCATCATTTCATCTTCACTCCAGTAAAATGGCCGACCATGGCTGCTGTTCATCAGCGATCCCGTGTTCCCCGGGACCCTTGGGCTCCATATCACATAATGTTGATGTTTTTAGTGCAAAGTCGTCGCCTGATAAGTCCGGCTGGCAGTCGTATCCCTACACAAACACACGCTGTGGCTTTTCCTGGACTTTTGATGAACAAAAGCCACAGCTGGACACCGTTAATGAGGTGGAACAGAGTGCCTATTTAAAGATGTTTTTGACTGGAAGCACCCAGCAACTGTCTTCAGTAGAATGAAAAATGTTATGACTTAATGCATGAGAGAAATGAAACTGATGCCTTCTGATTTTGTCGATCAGTTTCCATGGTTTTCTTTTAGAAAGCATTTCTGTGACAGTGTGATAATGAGCCTCGCTTATGGCCCATCAAGTCTGGGCCTGTACATCCTTGCCCTATCGATTTCTTCATTCGTGTGGTCTTTCCTTATCCAATGTAATTCCACCTTAACATTTGGTGACCTTTATCCCATGTTTATCGATTCCAAATAGAAAAATGCTGAATATTCTTTTTGCGCTCATATTGTTTTTGACTCTTTCGGTCTTATGGGGCTTTCCATAACCTCTGATCCATGCACACATCAGCATGGCTGTCTGGCCCACCCTCTCTTCTAGCATCCTCAGCAGCTCTCCCTCAGCCTCCAAGGTCTTGCAAGCTGGTGCAAGGTCAGTCAGAAAGGAGGATGGGAAACGGTGAGGGAGAGCAAGCTAGAACGTCCGTTTGTTTCCTATTACCCTTTAAGAGGCGGGAAAAATGACATCAGTCTCAATCAAAGCATCCTCAACACCTCTCACAATCATGACTTAATGGTAAACACAGAATCTGCACATCTTGTTTTTGAGCCACTAAACAGATCATCTTTAGAAACAAGTGTGTAAAGCAAAAAAGTAAAGACAACATTTGACGGCTTAAACTAATTTAGAGGTTATCTAAGGACAGAGAGCTTTTTGTCTGGAGGACGTGTCTCGACTGATTAAAAGGCTGAAGCTATCAATGCACCGCAAAATTCTGAGGTAGTGCTCCACTGGTGTTATTTCAACACCAGAATAATAATTTAAAAAAGCAGGGAGTGGTTCGTAGTTATGATAAGACTTCCCGATAAACAGTTTTAGTTGGGTGAGTATAGTTTTCTAGACTTTGACACTGTACGTCATGAGCCATTATCAGTTTGGTATCTTGCAATTTTGCTGAAAGTGATCCAGATTCTCACAGAAATGTCTACATGTTTTCATAGTTCTGAGAAGTGGCAGCCTTTGTGTAATCTTTGTAATAAATAAAGAAAGTAGTACTGTTTATCTATTAAAACAATGCTTTTAGCCCAAGCTTTGACTGCAGAGGCATTCTGGTTTACTGATTTTCAGTAAAAGGAAGTAGTTTTAGCATTTTGACTGAGGTGGAGTCAGGGTGACAGTTTGCTGATACAGGCCATCGCGGTGGAGGCAGCTGTAGGAAATGCACTCCTGGCTCTTCAGGTTGTATTGCAACTTGTGCTTGGAAAATCATGTGTCAATATTGTTTTTGCTGACCTTTACACGGACATCCTCGGATGCCTCTATTGACACATGGATGCTTGGATGTTTATTTTAATTTCTGCAGATAATCAATGAACTACACCTGAGTATTGAGTATTCCTCATTGCGGGTGGTAGTTGCAGTGAAGTTTGCATAAAGAAGCAACACGAGTAAAATGCCATTGTTGCTTTTAAAGGTGTGGTTCACTGAAAAAACTATTTTTAATTATTTTTTCTGATTATAATCAGTCACTCTGCAGAATTAACATGACAAAAGTCTCCTCAACCTATCTCCTGCTTAGCTTCTGACAGAAAATAGACAGTGAAATGCTAGGATTTGAAAATCCTCACATATCTATGTCACACTGTGGATTTACATTCATGGCCTCGCCCATCTTGGCTCACGCCCGCCCACAGGAAGGCTTTTTTTTGCAGCGAGGAGAGAGAGTGGACAGTATCTTGGTTATAGTGACTCCGCAACATGGTTCAACACGTCCTGTTAGCCAATCAGAAGCTAGGTGTGTGCATATCATTAATAATAATGAGTAACCCTGCTGTTTTCAGCCCACCTCTGCACCAGCAAACTTCTGCATCTCAGAACAAGAGCATCATAGCTTTTAAATAACTCATAAGGCATTGATTTACAGAACACTGCAAATGTATTAAATAAACAAGTAAACCACACCTTTAAACACACTCGCCTTAAATGGATAGTCAAGAATCTGAATTGGATGTCGCCATTTTCATTATTCTCGCTCTGCGTCTTATGATAGTTATTAGATCATCTCAACTTGTGTTTTACTGAGTTATTTGTCCTTCAGTTATATAATTGGGCTGTGAAAGTACAGCTTGAGCTTGGAATGCAAAACAAACAATGCCTATTGATTCCTCTAAGAGCAAACCTCTGGGGACAATGAGATCTCTTGTTTAGCATACATAGACTGAGCTATGCACGCACGCACGCACACACACACACACACACACACACACACACACATGGACCTCTGTCTGTCCGAACACTGATTATTCTTAAGATGCGGTGAATATCTAGCTATGTGCAACACTGCAGCTTTGTGCACACATGTTGTGTGTGAAGCATGTGGGGAAGTGAACACAGGAGATGGTAAGATGAGTGGCTCAGCAAGGGTCTGATTTATGTCAATGAAAACTCAAAAACTAAAGATAATTTGCAGAAAAATACATCTGCATGGTGTATAACACGTATAGGTGTACATCACCTAGGAGCAGATTCTGCAAAAGGGCAGAGGAAGAATATGTTGTTGAGAAAATAAAGGGGCTGAAAAATCACCAAAACACAGATTGTGTTTTTCTTCCGTGAGCTGCCAGATTTGGAAGTTATTCCTGTGACAAAAATAACATATTTTCAGGCAGTGAAGCAATATTGTAGACAAAAAAAGATTAGCATTTGAATAGGCCTTCTTGCCAAAAGTACATTATTAGCTCACTCTCACTCTATGATGTGCCAAAAATCTTTACTTATGGTTTTTCATCAGTCAAAGTAATAATTTATATAAATCATTAACAAAAAGGCAACTAATCATGTCTGATTCCATCTGCACACACACATACAAACCACATCTGACCTTATTTATCTGTGTATTACACACAGGACCAATTTCAGCTCTTCAGCTTGTCGATAATAGTTTCAACAGGTGAGTCAATTTTTTTTAAATGAGGCTCTGCTGATGCATGCACCAAGTCTCGCACTGATTGATTTTGTTTGGGCATGCACCTACTAGGACAAACTCGACCATAATGACTGAAAACAAGGCTTGGTATTTGGAGTTTGGGAATGAAACACGATGGGAGCATTTTAAACATTTTAGCTGTCTGTCTCTTGTTCCCAGACGAAGTGCTTCGAGTCGAAGAATCTGATGGAAGCATGAAGAAAAACACGAACACGCTGATGCTAATAAGTGTTCCTCTAAAGAATTTGCTAAAGAAATAACTAGACACATGGCCAAAAAAAAGCTGCTTTTAAACATCTTTGTGTTGTATGTTTGGTCTGATCCAAAGCTGGCCACTGGTTTTAAACTACAATAATGTTTTAGACACAACCCTAGACTAATGAGCATCATGTAAGCTTAAAGAGTTGGTAATTATAGGCGTTACAGCTGCTGTAGGACTGCTCTTAGGCTACCAAAGCTGCGAGGAACTAATGTGAGGAAAGGTTGAGATGTGGTCCTAACATCGAAGGAGCAGTTGGTGTAATTAACCTGTCAGTGCAAAGTCAATTATTCACATGATCCTGTCTGTAAGGCAGATCTTAAATAAACAGCAGCTTGCACAAATATTCTTATACAAAAAGAGGTGTTTATATTCACATCATCTAAGCATGTTGCTGAGTCAACCTGCCGTGGGGGTTTTATGCAGCCTTCACTATGCCACACATCTGTCTACATTCTGCCTGCAAACATCTGTGCATATACTGCGTGTGCTACTGTCTTAGCCACCAGCTCAGTCACAACAACAACATTCCTCACCATTGCCCCAACCGCGGCCATGCCACCAACAGGAAGCTCAGAGAGGCACAGAGGTGGAAGAGGGCAGAGGTGGTGAAGGCAGCAACAAAGAGCAACGTTTTTTCTTTCTTTAAAAAAAATAAACAGCATCATAATTGGTTATTTTTCAGATAATTTTGGACTCAGAAAGAGGAAACGCCAACCAAAGGCAACATGAAAACTGTTTTGTGTGCTAAAAATACTGAACAGTAAACTATAGTACTTTTGCAATGTTTAAACCAGACTGATGAGCTACGACAAACAAGAGGAAGGAAAGTACTACAGCGTAATGTCAAAATATCTCTCCGAAAGCTTCAAAAAAGTATGACACAACTTACTTTTACTCCCAGTTAAACACCAACCAGTAAACTTGCTCCATTTAATGGATTTCCTTCTTGTCGTCTTTCCTTCTTAAACTTTCTTCTTCCTTTCAGCTACTCCCCCTTTTATCAGACGCATGCAAACACTCGCTCAGCCACACACACACACACACACACACTCCCACAGACAGAGTCAACCCTCGAACACACTCTCTCCTCCCGCGACCCGAAATGCTTGGCAAGATTCTACCGTACTGAAATACTGCTCACCATATAAGGCAGCAACAGCTTCACATGTCACGCATAATCTACATATGTGGGGCGGGAGTTTGCCTTAACACACATTAGAAACACACACATGTAAAAGCATGCTTCCCACCTTTGGGCTGACGCAGCGCGTGTGTGTGTGTGTGGGGAGGGGGGGGGTGTTAAAGAGATTTTTCTCTCTTTATCATTCTCTGTGTTTATCAAACCCTCTAGGATCATTCCCAACATGTCCAGTGTTGAGTCAGATGGAGGGAATGAAACCTGAGTGGGTGATCTACTGATCTTCTCGGCTGCTTCCTGGAAAAACCACGGCCCTCCAAAAACACACACACGCACACACACACACACACACACACACACACACACACACACACACACACACAAGCAAAATTTCTTGCTAAGCAGCGCTATCTTCGGGAAGAAGTTGACTGATCAGAGCCGACAATGTGTCTTTCATAGTGTGTGTGTGTGTGATCATGTCTATAAAACAAGCCATAACAAATACAAGTTAGCCCTGTGGTAACACACACACACACACACACACACACACACACACACACACACACACACACACACACACACACACACACACACACACAGTCTCCATATCTCTACCTGTGCTCTGCTGCATGGACTCCTGTGAAGACAGAAACCTCTAGACAACCCAGTGAGACAGGGTGGAGGTTATGAAGCCAGCTCTTACCTCTCCCATTGCTCTCCCGTCAGTGTGTGTGTGCTTCCGCGTGTCGTCTGGCTCGGTATGTTTATGCGTGTGTTCAGACAGGCCGCGACAGCAGACCCTTAGGCACCGGCTGGACCATTCTCAGGCAGGCAGGCAGATCACAGCAAGCCAGAGCGACTGGCGGAGGAGAGGCAAGCGAGGGAGCGAGTGAATCAGCAGCAAATGAGTAGAGGAGGTGTGCAGAGCAGAGCACCACGGTGGAATAGAGAGAGAGAGAGAGAGAGAGAGAGAGAGGGGGAGAGAGCAAGAGGGAGGGAGAGGTGGTGCAAGTCTGTGTGTGTCGCAGCGTTGTTGGCTGTGTGTGTGCTAGTGTATCCCCTCCCCAGCCACTTGAGGAGTCTGAGCTGGGCTGTAAAGAGCTGGACTGTGTCTTTACTGGGTCCCCAGCCTCTGGATCGTCTGTCTGCTGCAAGGAAGTGCTGCTCGCTGGGCGGCAGTAGCAACAGCTGTGGAGGAGAAGGAGGAGGAAGGAGATCTGACTGCACTGAGAATACAGATCCTGCAGTTCACTCTCCCTCCCTCTCATCTACACTAAAGCTGGCCACGCCTCCCCCTCCTAAAACAACACCAGGAAGTGTGTGCTCAGTTACAGCAGCACTGCCCTTGCCTTTACACAGAAGCTAAAGGATAGACGGAAGAGGAAGGGAGGAAGACTGGGGAAACAGGGAGAGGAGAGGCATAAAGACAAAGTAGTGGGAAAATCACAAGAGTGAAACAGAAGCTAGACTTGTGGAAGAAGGGATCCTAAAACACAAAGAAAATGGCTGCTGGAAATAATGAATAGATTTAAGGGTGTGGAAGAAAAACTGGGAAGATTTACAGCGTGCGTGTGAGACACGTGAGGTCTGGCTTCTGTCCGGCTGTCTGCGCTCTCCTTCTGCAACCATCGGTTCAGCATCCTCACTTTGTAACAAAATCAGTCGACTTAGCAGAATCAGGCTGCATTCCCTAGTACTGCACTAGATATATTTCTGCTACCAAGAACAGACAATCAGGGTCACACATAAAAGAAATAATTATGATATTTTCCTTCAATAAGATACAAATCAGGGATCTGTGGAGGTCAGCAGCACATACGGCACAAAGTCAGAGTGAGACGGCAGCTACAGAAGCTCTTGTATTGCTGTTGACACAAGGCTTTTAGTGCTTCAGCATCTGCAGTCAAGAAAAAGTCAGAGGGTCCAGAAATTGAATTTGGACATGATGCTGCAATATCCGGTAGCTCAGAGGTTAGCGGACCTGGCATCTGCTACATTCCTTTCAGGTTTTCAGCTGTGAGATAAGTTTTGTTGCCCGATTGCCCGATCATAAGAAAATAACTAATCTTACTAGTGAGGATGAAATAAATCGTTTAGTGAGTTTGAAACATATTCAGTAGGAACACTTCATCCTGAGGCGACGCGCGTTTTTCACCGTACACAAAAGATATTGCTGTAAATTTTGTCATTCAGATAAATCTGTCACGTCTCAAATGTCCGTGTTCCCATTATTCCCAGTCTGCTGAGTACTCCTCAATGCTGCGTAGCTCTGTTTAACACGGCGCTGGTGATAAGTCGTCTCTAATTTACACAGCTAGCCCTTAAACCCAGGGTGTTGATTTGTGCAAATGTCGGCTGCAGTGCGTTTGCTCCAACTATCCAACATCACGGTGAAATATGACTGCGCACTACTGGAGCACAAAAATAACATCCAATTAAAACTATAATAAATAATGACTCTGAGGAGGTTGTTATCTATTTCCAGATCTTAGTCACTGGTGATGGGAAGAGCCATTTTAAATCATGGAAGCATGTTTCAGATTAGCAGAATGTTCTGTCCGATGACAAGTGGAGCTTTTTGACACATAATGAAGATTGATATTGTTGCTATGTCATAGAATATTCATAACATACTTCCAGGGTATCCGCGGGTCCTTAAAAAGTCTTAAAAAGTCTTAAATTTACTTTTCCAAATTTAAGGCCTTGAAAATCCTTAAAAATGACAAATAATCCTTAAATACAGTTTCCAAAGGTCTTAAATTACCAAAGACCCAATAAACTAGATTATTTTATTTCTATGACATTTTCGTGAATTTCAGCATTTTTTGTGTACGATGTTGGCGTAAGCGGAACCGTACACATTCAGTTGGTTGTGAAAGGGGACTATTTTTAGATGAGCACGTTAGCTGGTTAAGCTAGTGGGAGCTTGCGCCATGGAGAAGTGCAAGTTTAATGGTAAATGGATGGCTAATCCCATGTTCGCGACGTGGTTAGCACCGGTTCCAGGCAATAGCTGTAAATTACAGCTTAAAATTAATTTTAAAAATAGCTTAAATTTGGATCTGGATCGAAAGGAGTCAGTTGAGGTGGTTTGGGCATCTGGTCAGGATGCCTCCTGGACGCCTCCCTGGGGAGGTGTTTCAGGCATGTCCTGCCGGCAGGAGGCCGCCGAGTCGACCCAGGACACGTTGGAGAGGTTACATCTCCAATCTGGTCCGGGAACGCCTTGGGGTCCTGCCCGAGGAGCTGGTGGAGTTGGCCGGGGAGAGGACGGTCTGGTGCTCCCTAGTTGGGATGCTGCCCCCATGACCTGGACCCGGATAAGCAGAGGAAGACGACGACAAGCTTAAATTTGGTCAAAGTGGCCTTAAAAAGGTCTTAAAAAGTCTTAAATTTGGCTCCCTTAAACCTGCAGATACCCTGACTTCATACCGTGTACATTATAACATACGTAATAGATCCATTTCTGTAATATACTTACACATCTATATTATTGCTAATACATATTGTAATACATCTATATCACGGATAAAGCACTTCTGGATGGATGCAAACTGCATTTCGTTGCCCTGTACCTGTACATGTGCAATGACAATAAAGTTGAATTCTATTCTATTCTATTCTATTTAATGCTTTTCCTCCAGATTATCAAAGCTGTCAGTGAAGCTTGTAGGGATGTCCCTGTTACAATATTTTGATAAACTAAATAGATCTCATATTAGCTCCCCCCCCAAAAAAACTGGATCAGATCATACCGGGCCGCGTCAAAAATCTCCAATATAAGCAGTTCATTCCGTTTTAAATTCCATTTCAGCAATTCTATCCAGCAGCGCCCAGATCCAGCATGCAAAGTCTACTTGATCAGGATGGTGCGTGCTAGCAAAGTAGCAACGAACAAGAGCAATGTCAGCCGTGTGGAAGTATTTTTGATAAAGTCTGAAAAAGACTGCATGGTTCAGTGCAACACCTGTCCTGCACAAGTTTCCCGTGGTGGAACAGAACCGCCACAGAATACGCTCAACCTCATCGCGTGTTTGAAGCAGCATCACTAAACGCTGCATGAGGATTTTGTAGTATGCTGAACTGAAACTTTGGACACTGAACTTGTAGCAGTTGGTCAATGAAAAATATTGTGTTTGTTAACGTCCCTGTCCTCGGCTGTTCCTACCATTTGCTGGCAGTAAAAAATGACTGAAGTGACATTGAATTAGTATTTTGCACTTGAAAAAGAAATCTTTTTGTTTATTTTTTTAATAAAAATATTTTTCAGGGTCTTTTAATTTATTATTTATGCTTTATTCATTTGTTATAAACCGTGTTTAAGGTTCACATTTATGCAACCAATGGTTAATAAAAAAATTGGTCCGTTTTTGCATAATTACTGTTGCTGGCTTTTGTTCTCAGAGTAATTTCACGTGGCCAAGCATTTCCTGTACTCCGCACAACGAAATAGGTAAAAGTATGATTTGTGCTGATATGGTATCGGAAATGAGAAAGTTGCATCGGGACATCTCTGGAAGCTTGTATCCTTTTCTAACTCTGCTGAGTGTACCGCATTTACTCATCTTCCCTCCTACTTATTTCATATTTATTGCTTTCCCTTGCCTGTCCAAATACAGCTGAATCGAAAAGTCCACTCACTCTGCAAAATGTTCACGCACATACAAATGACGACCAACTGAAAACAGGAAGTGTGCATGCTTTATACTAAAGGGGAATTCCTTTACTTTTTCAGAAAAAGAAAAGGGAAAGAGTCGCAAGTGGAGAAACCTAACCTTAAATCATTTGTTTCATTTCAGCTTCTGAGACCAAGGGGATAAGTCAGGGACATTTACTCTAGTTATGTAAGCATTAAGATGAGTTTTGAGAATTATATTTGCTTTGCTCAAACACCAGTTTGCATTTGCAGATCCTGAACAAAAGCAAGACTAAAACGGTCATTTTATTCAAAAAGCTCTTCTCTGTTAACCAATGGAAAACACAGGTCACCAGTCAGGCTCAAACAAATCTAAATACATTAAAGGTCAAAAGTTCTCAGCCTTTTCTTCATCCCTCATGAACACAACTTTCCATTGAAAGCATCCGTATCATCTCAGAGTTTTGCTATTTCTCAGTCCTCTGTAAATGACACTGGCTGGCTGATGCGAACTCTCACTTCTTTGAGGAAACGTCCCAGAGCTTTAGTGTGCCAAACCCTGAAGGCTCATTTATCACCGCATCTCCAAGTGCACATTACGCTCACAGTACACACATCCCAACAATCATCTCAACAGCCCACATTCCTATAAGAAAAGAGCAAAAAAAAAAAAAAAACAAAAAAAAACTGTTTGGAGCTTTTATCTTTGGAGATTGATTTTATATCTATGTATGAAGCACGACAAAAATAAAATAGTCAATGAAGAAAATAATTTCTACCCCAAAACAGAAACTTATTGTTTCACCCAATAAAAAACGTCAGAAGTTAAACAAACTTCCCCCCTCTTCTTCTGCAGATTTGTAGCCACATTTCATTTGCCTGTTGCGTACTTTGTGGTTTTGCTTAACTGTTTTTTTTTTTCCATTTTGACACAGTTGAGGGAAACAGGTGCAATTCAAGCTGTCAGGACTAAAATATACAGAAAAAGGAAATGGCACATTGTCTTGTCCTGGTGTGACATCTGTATGCGTATGTAAAAGCAACGTTCAAGCCCAAAGCTTATCTTACAGATAAAATGGAAGCAAATGGAAACACCTTTGCGTAAGTTTTCAGTTCTTTTATCTCCTTTTCTGTCTAAATGCAGCTGACAGATGAATATGCACATTAAACTTGTGCTACTTCCTTTTACGGTGGAAATGAAAAGCAAATAAATCTGATCTAATGTCAAATTAGCTTCACTGGGAGGTGAAACTTTCCCTCCGTGGAAGATAAGTTCACTCAGCAACACTTAAAGCGACAGCAAACAAAACACAGAGTTATATAGACATAAAAAAAAAGACTTCCGGGGTGACCTACAAAGAAATATGAATCAGACAGAAGGTTTACCTGTGTGACTGTCAATCACCGACGTACCACTGGGACAGACAAAGCCACTTCAGTACAGGTCATGCTGGTGCAGTGCATTCTGGGATAAACTGACATCTTCATTTCTGTCTTCCTCTACTCATCTCACTCTACTCTCTCACACTCTCATAATAGCACCTTCTGCTTAGCAACGGCCATACCGCAAATGTGGTCAGGTTTACAGCAAACCATCACTGTGGAACATCAAATCTCCATGACAACCACACTTATCACATTTGCATCTTCTGCTAGCATTATGTACTTATGCCAAATATGGTCACCTTGTTATTCACCCTGTCTCTCTCACTCTGGATCCCCTACTCGTAACTTCCTCTTTTCCTCCATTTGCACAACCATGTGTGCACCTTTGTGTGTCATGTACTTAACAAATAAGTAGGTGGAGCTCTCTAAGCAGCAATGTTCAGCTTTGATGAAACATGTTTAAATTAGGAAGTTCTGAGAAAAAGTAACGGATGATATTGTATTTTTTATAAGAAAGAAGCAGACGGATTAATTTATTTAAACTTTACTACTTTATGTGAGTTTTGTCATTAAAATGACATCACCTATATCAATAGTTAAACAGGCTTTCTGGAGGTCTTTTGAAATACCTCTTTTGTTTTTTAATGTTTATTTTGATTTTTTCTGATTGTTTTCTACCCCCCCCCCCCCCCCCCCCCAATCATGACACTTTGTGCAGTGAGTGTGCAATAGGGAAAGTGGACACGTGGAGGAGATGTGTCAGGAAATAAAATGTTCAAAAGGAAAATAATTATTAGCAATTTTCACAAACTTCACAAACAAAGCACAACAAAGTTCTTCCAAAAACACCAGTGTATGCAAACTGCACACGTACTTACCAGGAAGAGGCTCATCTAAATAACAGAATCCACACTTTCTACCTCATCAACACCAAAGGACAATAAGCCGCTAAATGAAAAGGCCGTAACATGACGTTAAATTCTCATATCGAGAAAAACACGGTGGCAACAATGCACGGACTCTCCTCTTTACAACATTAGTACCATTACTCTACCTGCAAAACTCACAGAGCAATGTGGCAGCAAAGCAAAGCAAAGCTAATTTCATGAAGTCAAAAGCTTAAATTCAGTTTGCTGGTTTATGGTCATTACAATTAGTGTTGGAGTAAAAAAATCCACTTGGTTCATGTAATCCAATATTCCAACATCACACTCAGCTGACTCCTGACTATCTTGTGCTTGTTTTACCTGCTGGAGAGTGTTTACAAGTCTCTGACGTCACATTCCATCATTTTCCAGTTCTCCCTAATAAAAACCTCCACAAAATGTATCAGCTGCTTTAAAAAGAGACTTTGCCAGGTATTCATCACAAACCTATGCACCCAAAGGCTCTCCTTTTCTTTGTATTGGAGGGGGCTCCAGTCCACATAAGTCAGTTATAGTGTAATTCTATGGTAAAAATGGCTGTGTCTGAAAAGAAACAGGAAATATGTCACAGGACTATTTGACCATGGTACAATATTATCATCACTTCTCCCCAGTATTATGATTTATATATCGTATCGCCAGACTCTTGCCAATACACACCCCTAATTGACTGCATGTGAAGTTTTCAGATGGTTCTATTCCATTTGTGAATTATCTTGTGTATCATCTTGTCTGATAAATTGTGTTACAGAAACCAACATTTAGAGTCAACAGTTTTCAAGATGGACGAGCTCTCCATCCATCCATTTTCTATACCCGCTTGTCCATGCAGGGTCGCGGGGGGCTGGTTCCCAGCAGACTTCCAGCAAACAGGCGAGGTACACCCTGGACAGGTTGCGAGTCCATCGCAGAGAGATGCAGAGACACACAGCATGCACACTCTCACCTGAGGAAAATTTAGAGACCAATCAACCTGACAGTAATGCTTTTGGACTGTGGGAGGAAGCCAGCGGGCACAGGGAGAACATGCAAACTCTGTGCAGAAAGACTCAAGGCTGGGATTTGGACCCAGGACCTTCATGCTGCAAGTAAATGGCGCTAACCACTGTGCTATTGTGCAGCCGCTAATCAACTTCAGCAAATGCAGAAATGGCAACAACTCTGCCAGTTTCACAGAAATTGAGCTAAAAAAATAGTAGGGTAGTAGATGCGCGACAAGCCACAGTACTTTAAAATGTGCACCATCTTTACTTAAAACTTGTCCTTTAACTGTTAACGAGTCAACCCTGTCAATTCATGACCAACCTCACGAACACCTGGACTGATTTAAATGAAACTCTCAGAACTCACCAGATGTGTATCTACAACTGACATAATGGACTAAAGCCTGGATAACACTATGCGATATGTGGCCGTCTTAGCCAAATTCGAGCATAATTGTGCAAATAAATAAATAAATAAAACGGTGACCGCGAGGGTGATTTGCTAATCTGTGGTCGCCCAGTCTACCCGGCTCTGCGACAGCTTCTTAAGGCATCTCACGACCCAAATGAGCCTCCGACAGTCTACAAGCACGCTTGAAAACCTACGATTCCTGTCTGCAGCCGACCAACGAGAACAAACCTTTGGGACGCAGCAGCAGCAGCAAGACCCCGCCTCTCTGAACTTCGGTTTGACTTTAAAATGCAGATTATAAACCACACACCAGTTTTAATTCTTGTTAATAGCCCAAGTTAAACCAGAGTTATACTAAAAATAGTTAAACTACTTTTTAGACCATCAGTTGAATTGTGAAAACCGTGACACTGTGAGCTGTGAAAGCTGAGAGGAGATGAGCTCACGAACTTAAAAAATAAAACATGAGAACATTTCATAACCGATAAGGATGGGTTCAGCAGCGTTTTGCTGCAGAGAGACAGAGGAAGCTCTGTGACAGCAGGTGTGATGAGATGTCACGGAGCTGCGGAGTAAACAATGAGACAGGATTCATGGCCAAAGTTTAGATATTGGAGTGATCCGTGACAGATTTTTACTTCTCCTTAGTTTAGTGAGTTTTAGTGTTTAAAGGAGAGACAGCTCAGCTCTTTAGCTGAAAGACGGGGAAAAGGAGACAGAGAAAAGTGAGGGTTTTAAAAACGATGCTTCCTCTTTGAGGAAGATGACCTGGGTCATGAGCTGACGCTAAAAAGAAGTGTTAATGGCGGTGCTTTATTTTATCTTCAGCTTTGTTCTGGTTAGCGGTCTGACATATGCGTTCGGGAGGTGCACTCATGACGTAGCGTGTCCTGCTGCAGCGACGTGTCTTTGCAGTCTGACTTACAGAAATCATGCACCATGCAGTGTGCCACCTGTCTGGAGTTCTCACAGTGTGACGGCTGCAAACCGCACAGTGTGATCTGGGCTTAAGCATGAGATGATCTTAGTTTTAAACCCTGGCCTGGAAGGTGGTGGGTGATATGCATTCCTTCAAGGAATGCTAGGCCTTTAATTACAAGTGCATTTGTGAGTATGTGCTCTGAAAATAAGAGGAAGAGTATGTGATATTAGAGACAAGACAGACAGTAAAACAAAATGGTAAATGAGGAAGCAGGAAGGGGGCTGGAGGGTGTATGTGTCTCAACACTCCACCTTCCACAAACAGGGCGCGTGCACGCACACACACACACACACACACACACACACACACACACACACACACACACACACACACACACACACACACACACACACACACACACACACACTCTCTCTCTCTCTCTCTCAAATCTAAATGGACTTCATTTACCCTCGTGATTATTCTACTGTGTGAACTGGGGTAGTGTTTCCCCTCCAAAAGGACTGTGTCTATCAAACCATCAGTAGAATGTTGAACCAGGCCTCTGGGGCCCACACACGCAGCAACACTCAGCAGCACTCAGCACCTGTCTCCCACTGACAGGGCAGAGAAAGGGACACGGTCAATCACACTGGACAGCACGGCAAAAGGGAAAAAGCAGGGAAGAGTGGGAGTCAGACAAACAGCAGTTCATCAGCAAAATACCCACCCGAACAGAAAAAAAAAGGAAGGGGTGTTTTAATAATAACCTCATTATTATCACACAAATTACAGCATCTTTTCTCCCAATGGGTAAGGCTGCTTGGCTTTGACAAGAAGACTAAGCATACTTATGCTGGTAAATTATAAACTAATGCCTCTCTCTGGGCTGCCACATTACCGTGGTGGAGGGGTTTGAGTGTCTCAGTGATCCTAGGAGCTAAGTTGTCTGAGGTTTTCTGCCTCTGGTAGGGTCACCCATGGCAAACAGGTCCTAGGTGAGTGATCAGACAAAGAGAAGCCCGAAGACCTCTTATGATGAATTATGTAAATGGAAACCGTGTTCCCTCGCCCGGATGTGGGTCACCGGGGCCCCCCTCTGGAGCCAGGCCTGGAGGTGGGGCACGTGGGCGAGCGCCTGATGGCTGGGCTTTCACCCATGGAGCCCGGCCAGGCACAGCCCGAAGAGGAAACGTGGGTCCCCCTTCCCATCGGCTCACCACTCGTGGGAGGGGCCAAAGGGGTCAGGTGAGGTGTGTGACGGGTGGTAGTCGAGGGCGGGGGCCTTGGCGGTCTGATCCTCGGCTACAGAAGATGGCTCTAGGCACATGGAATGTCACCTCTCTGGTGGGGAAGGAGCCTGAGTTGGTGTGTGAGGTTGAGAGGTTCCGACTAGATATAGTCAGGACTCACCTGAACACATGGCTCTAGCTCTGGAACCAGTTTCCTTGAGAGGGGTTGGACTTTCTACCACTCTGGAGTTGCTCCCACTGAGAGGCGTCGAGCAGGGGTGGACATACTAGTTACCCCCATCTTGGTGCCTGTACGTTAGGGTTTACCCCAGTGAATGAGAGGGTAGCCTCCCTCAGCCTATGTGTGGGGGGACGGGTTCTAACTGTGGTCTGTGCTTATGCATCAAACTACAGTTCAGACTACCCACCCTTTTTGGAGACCTTGGAGGGGGTGCTGGAGAGCGCTCCTTCCGGTGAGTCCCTCGTTCTGTTAGGGGACTTTAACGCTCACGTGGGCAACGACAGTGAGACCTGGAGAGGTGTGGTTGGGAGGAACAGCCCCCTGATCTGAATTTGAGTGGTGTTTTGTTATTGGACATCTGTGCCAGTCATGGATTGTCCATAATGAACACCATGTTCAGACATAAAGGTGTCCATATGTGCTCTTGGCACCAGGATACCTTAGGCCGCAGCTCGATGATCGACTTTGATGTTGTTTCATCTGACCTGTGGCCGCATGTCTTGGACATTCGGGTGAAGAGAGGGGCGGAGCAGTGCGCTACCAGTACTATCTATAGTGGGGACGGTGTGCTGCTGACCTCTACTCAGGACGTTGTGGATCGGTGGGGAGAATACTTCGAAGACCTCCTCAATCCCACCGACACGTCTTCCAGTGAGGAAGCAGAGTCTGGGGACTTTGGGTTAGCCTCTCAAATCTCTGGTGCTGAGGTCACTGAGGTGATTAAAAAGCTCCTCTGTGGCAAGGCTCCAGGGGTGGATGAGATCTGCCCGGAGTTCCTTAAGGCTCTGGATGTTGTGGGGCTGTGTTGTCTGACGCGGCTCTGCAATATCGAGTGGACATCAGGGGCAGTCCCACTGGACTGGCAGACCGGGGTGGTGGTCCCCTTATTTAAAAAGGGGGACCGCAGGGTGTGTTCCAACTACAGGGGGATCACACTCCTGAGCCTTCCTGGTAAGGTCTATTCAGGGGTTCTGGAGAGGAGGGTCCGTCGGATTGTTGAACTTCAGATTCAGGAGGAGCAATGTGGTTTTCGTCCTGGCCGTGGAACACTGGACCAGCTCTAGACCCTTAGGGGGTCCTGGAGGGTGCGTGGGAATTTACCCAACCAGTCTACATGTGTTTTGTGGATTTGGAGAAGGCGTTTGACCGCGTCCAACGGGGGGCCCAAAGGGGGGTACTCCGGGAGTATGGGGTACCAGGCCCTCTGATACGGGCTGTTAGGTCCCTGTATGACCGGTGTCAGAGCTTGGTCCGCATTGCTGGCAGTAAGTCGGGCTCGTTCCCAGTGAGAGTTGGACTCCGCCAAGGCTGCCCTTTGTCACCGATTCTGTTCATAACCTTTATGGACAGGATTTCTAGACACAGCCAGTGGAGGGCATCCGTTTTGGTGGCCTGAGGATCTGGTCTCTGCTTTTTGCAGATGATGTGGTCCTGTTGGCTTCATCAGAACATGATCTTCAGCTTTTGCTGGAGCAGTTTGCAGCCGAGTGGGAAGCAGCTGGGATGAGAATCAGTTCCTCTAAATCTGAGACCATGGTCTTGATTCGGAAAAGGGTAAAATGCCTTCTCCGGGTCAGGGATGAGGTCCTGCCCCAAGTGGAGGAGTTTAAGTATCTCGGGGTCTTGTTCACGAGTGAGGGAAAACTGGAGCGTGAGATCGATAGGCGGATTGGTGCTGCATCTGCAGTGATGCGGGCGTTGTACCGGTCTGTCGTAGTGAAGAGAGAGCTGAGTCAGACGGCGAAGCTTTTGATTTACAGGTCGATCTACGTTCCTACCCTCACCTGTGGTCATGAGCTTTGGGTAGTGACCGAAAGAACGAGATCGTGGATACAAGCGGCCGAAATGAGTTTTCTCCGAAGAGTGGCTGGGCTCTCCCTTATGGAACTAGGATTGGCACAATATTCAGCGTAACTTGTACCAAGTTTTGTAACTTCGAACATGCTTCATCACATGTAACTTTGGATTCGTAACTTGTAACTTTAGTTTTCTAATCGAGACAAAAAGATTCGTAACACTGTAGATTTGAGGTTTGTACCTGTAGAATGAAATGTGTGTTTTGAGAGTTTTGATTTCAAACTTGTATCTTGATTTTTTCAATTTGGAAGTCTGCCAGTTACAAAACGAAAGTTTCATGTTTCTTAATGAATGTTTGATGTTACAAAATGAGTAGTAAATGTACAAAATAAAAGTTATGGATGAATTAAAGCCTGATATCAGACACAACAATCAAAGCACCAGGGAGTATTTGGACTCCAATGTCTGAAGCCAAGCTAACAAATGCTGAATTTTCATAGGACATAAATATAAACCTTTCTAATCGCTCTTTTCAACAAAATTGCTTCAAAAGTTTAGTTTGATCATTCATATTATAAAAAAATGAAACAACTGGTCATTTTAGCTCAAACTGAACAAAGCAACGTCTCGACGCCTGGGTTTTAACACAAATTGCTCCGGAGGACTTACCACCAACTGAGAGGATCACCGGATAGATCTTAATAAATTTATTTCTTATTATTATCAGTGTTGAAACACATCTTTTACAGCAAAATAACTTTTGATAAATTTACATGTATGTACAGCCCTAGCTGTGATCTAAATTTACTTTTGATAGTAGGGTTGCATATTGTGTAGTAAGCCAGTTCCATAGTATTTTGTCCATGATCATCCGAAATTAGAAACATGTCAGATTATTAATAATTTAGTATTATTATAGATTTAAATATTTAATACTATATGTGAGATAAAAAAAAAACAAAATTTTGCATTATAAGACACCACAAAGCACTGTGAACTGGAATCAAGAATTTATTCGGAAAAACAAAATAACTTTGTCTTCGTTGTGTCATCATCAATATAACTGCAAATTTCTTTTAACAGGTATTATACAGTTTTGAGGTAACATTGCCTCCCCTGCACTTAGAATTATTTCATTTCACAAAGACCCTGTTGCAGAAAAACTACCTTAAATGTTATTCCTCATGCTCCCTCACACAATTTTTACACCTGTTTGATTCAGCTGGCATCTTAGCAGAATGCAGAGTATCAACCCTGAGCTGGTTACAGGTCCAACACAGACAACCGTGCATGCTCTCAGCGAGGGTTCATTTGGAGTACACCCAAAAAACAGCAGATGCACTAGAGAACACACTCAGATGTTTTCGGGTAACTTGGCAGTTTTAGCTTGCTTTGGCACCCCCTAGTGTCTATTTGTAGAACCGAGAGCAAAACCTATCTCCTGGCTGTGCGTTAGTCTTATTAACACCTTAATCTAACAGCTGGCCTTTCACTAACCCTGTAAAGGGTCACCTGGCTCAAGAAATTGATTTAAAGTAGTGTGACTTTAAACATCACATTATTTAGGGGTGAACAACTTCTGTAAACATGTCAGACGTCGAGAGAACGTTTTCTAATGAAAAACTGGGAAGTTAACTCAAACCTCTCTGTTTTTTGAGTGTGAATATAGTTTAAAATTTTAAAGAAGTACACTAGAGTGTGAAATGAACTTTGAACTAGTGCGTGTAAAGCATGCCCTTTACTGCATTTACAATAACTTTTCCATCGATGTGCGGTATTTTATAAAAGCTTGTAAAAGTGCAACTACAATATTGAAACTTTATACTTCGTTACATTTAAAATCCATTTCACTCCCAATAATAAGCAAGCAAAGATAAAATTATAAGTGTCAGAAAACCTTAAATTGGAGTTGGTGTCCTGTTTACTCAGAATATTCCTATCTTTACAGATAAATTTTACTCACAATGGGAGAGTCCAGAAAAGCTCTGACGAAGCGCCAGTGGCCTCCACTCGTCTGGGTCGAAGGGCTGCAGTGACCAGAGGGATCGGAAGTCAATGAAATCTGGCCAAAATTAGCCTCGGCTGCTCTACGAGCTACCGGGAATCAGAGTGAGACTCCTCGCCTTTTAAAGACTCCCCGTGCTACTGCATCCTCAACTCAATCCTTAGGTCAAAAAGACAAAACTTAGTGCATCTTGGCGTCAAGAAACTATCCTCACAACCATATGCAAGTCAACATCAGTATAAATTTACTTCACTATCCAGTTTGGAGGCCCTTTCGGGTGTCTTATCTTAGCACTGATGTCAGACGATATGTGGCTCTGTAACCGGTTCAGACACCAGGGTCCACCGTTCGGTATCACAGCAACTTGGAATAAAATCACACCAGTAATTAGGTGAGAAGAGATGACTAAGAGTCTATACTTACCCTATGCACTCAGCCAGAGCCTGACACAGTGTCATATAATCTTTAATAACACCACCCCTCACTGAAACTAAAAGCTGAAGCACTGGAAGTCATCTGGCTGAGTTTCACGTGACAAGGAGAAAAAAAAAAAAAGAGGGAGCATGAAGAAACAGCTACAGTGTCAGATTGATTTTCTGACTTAGATTGAATTAAAATGTTCAAATGATGTAAAACATAAAACAAGAAGTGATTTATTCATCCATACTTCCTGGTCCAGTATCATATTTAGCCGTGAGTCTGACAGCATGTACAAAAAATCCACACATCATCGTCTAATAATGTAGCAGTTCAAGTATTCAAAAGAAACAGATTAGATGAGGATAATTCACCGAGCCTGAACTCCCCTCACATCCGTGTGTTTTCTACCAGTGATTTGACTGCCTATGCATTATTAAAGATGGTGATCACATGCTTCTTTGTATGGAATACAGACGATTAGCCACAGTAGCATGCTGAAGTATCATCCTCAGCTCTCACCCTGAGAGCATTTTACTGCATGTACAGAAAAAATCTCAGCATTCAAACTGGTGTAATCCCATCAGCCCATTTGAGGCCACGTGTCCGATAAGCATCGTGAGGACAAAGAGACTGATACAACATCTGTTAACTGTTTTTTTTACACTCACGAGCCACATTGTTAGGTACTGCTTGCAAGTATTGAACTGGACTCGTGTTTGACTTTGTAACTGCCTTAAAAGGTGCAATAAGTGAGAATTTTAAAATAATCACAAAATATTCTAATGCCTCAATCATGTTGGAAGGTTACATTGAAACAGGTTTCCTTCTCAGCTGGATGGGGAGTTGTCAGTTTTTCTTCTTTTAAAATGGCTGCATCGGGACGCAGTCATTGGCCCAATTCCAATACTTCTAGAAGTTCCAAAGACCACATATAAAAGTCGAGGTGATCGGTCCTTACAGACTGTTACACCCTGACTTTGGAACGAGCTTCCTTTACCCTTACGTAGTATTGACAGTCTAGACACTTTTAAAAAACAGCTTAAGACCCTTTTATTTAAAGCTGCTTTCACATAAATCTTTTGTTTTCTTATTTTTAACTCAAATTTGTAATAATCTTTCATCTGTTTATGAAATGTTACAATTTTATGACTTTATTTTTTCTGATGTTAATCTATTTCTGCTTTGAGATCTTTATGATTTAACAACTCTTTTTTAAATCTATATGAAGCACTTTATGATTCTATGTCTGTGATAAGTGCTATATAAATAAAATTTACTTACTTACTAATACTCAAACTGCGCCCTACAGCCTGTGAAGGAAGTGTGCAGTTAGGCTTCGAGTGTGTAGTACACAATTATGCAAATACAGTGGGGCAAAAAAGTATTTAGTCAGCCACCGATTGTGCAAGTTCTCCCACTTAAAATGATGACAGAGGTCAGTAATTTTCATCATAGGTACACTTCAACTGTGAGAGACAGAATGTGGGAAAAAATCCATGAATTCACATGGCAGGATTTTTAAAGAATTTATTTGTAAACCAGGGTGGAAAATAAGTATTTGGCCAATAACAAAAATTCAACTCAATACTTTGTAACATAACCTTTGTTGGCTATAACAGAGGTCAAACGATTACTATAGGTCTTTACCAGGTTTGCACACACAGTAGCTGGTATTTTGGCCCATTCCTCCATGCAGATATTCTCGAGAGCAGTGATGTTTTGGGGCTGTCGCCGAGCAAAATGGACTTTCAACTCCCTCCACAGATTTTCTATGAGGTTGATGTCTGGAGACTGGCTGGGCCACTCCAGGACTTTCAAATGCGTCTTAAGGAGCCACTCCTTTGTTGCCCGGGCGGTGTGTTTGGGATCATTGTCGTGTTGGAAGACCCAGCCACGTTTCATCTTCAAAGCTCTCACTGATGGAAGGAGGTTTTGGCTCAGAATCTCACGATACATGGCCCCATTCATTCTTCCCTTAACACGGATCAGTCGTCCTGTCCCCTTAGCAGAAAAACAGCCCCAAAGCATGATGTTCCCACCCCCATGCTTCACAGTAGGTACGGTGTTCTTGGAATGCAACTCAGTATTCTTCTTCCTCCCAACACGACGAGTTGAGTTTATACCAAAAAGTTCTACTTTGGTTTCATCTGACCACATGACATTCTCCCAATCCTCTGCTGTATCATCCATGTGCTCTCTGGCAAACTTCAGACGGGCCTGGACATGCACTGGCTTCAGCAGCGGAACACGTCTGGCACTGCAGGATTTGATTCCCTGCCGTTGTAGTGTGTTACTGATGGTGACCTTTGTTACTGTGTTCCCAGCTCTCTGCAGGTCATTCACCAGGTCCCCCGTGTGGTTCTGGGATTCTTGCTCACCGTTCTCATGATCATTTTGACCCCACGGGATGAGATCTTGCGTGGAGCCCCAGATCGAGGGAGATTATCAGTGGTCTTGTATGTCTTCCATTTTCTGATAATTGCTCCCACAGTTGATTTTTCACACCAAGCTGCTTGCCTATTGTAGATTCACTCTTCCCAGTCTGGTGCAGGTCTACAATTCTTTTCCTGGTGTCCTTAAAAAGCTCTTTGGTCTTGGCCATAGTGGAGTTTGAAGTCTGACTGTTTGAGGCTGTGGACAGGTGTCTTTCATACAGATAATGTGTTCAAACAGGTGCCATTAATACAGGTAACGAGTGGAGGACAGAAAAGCTTCTTAAAGAAGACGTTACAGGTCTGTGAGAGCCAGAGATTTTCCTTGTTTGAAGTGACCAAATACTTATTTTCCACCCTGATTTACAAATTAATTCTTTAAAAATCCTGCCATCTGAATTCAGGGATTTTTTTTCCACATTTTGTCTCTCACAGTTGAAGTGTACCTATGATGTAAATTACTGACCTCTGTCATCATTTTAAGTGGGAGAACTTGCACAATCGGTGGCTGACTAAATACTTTTTTGCCCCACTGTAATTGCCGAATCGGGACAGTGACTGTTGCGTCATCAACCACGATGCATGACAGGATGCTGGTTGCTGGTTATTTGTGATACTTTAAAAAAAAATCTTTATTAACAACTTTCAAACAAACAATTGACAACATTTACATTCATTGCTGTCCACATTAAATCTTAGTCTAAAACATTCAGAGCAGGAATAAATATCATTAATTATCCTAAAATGAACTTCATTCATTTGAAAATACATACTTTCAGAAAAGGCACTTGAGCCATTGTTCTGTCTTCTCAAAATTTCCACACAGCAATGGATTGCGGGTACTACCCTTCACCCAAGTCTGCATTGATGCGGACTTGGGCAAAGTGCGAATCAAGGGTGCAAAAGGGGTATGGTCAACTTCCACTAGGGCTGCAACAACAAATCGATAAATTCGATGAAAATCGATTACTAAAAGCGTTGGCAACGAACTGGGACGTAATTTTGGGGGGGGACGAGTGGGACATGTCCCCCCCACTTTTTCAAAAGGCAGTTTTGGTCCCCTGCACTTTTTTCTGTCCAAAAACAATGTTACGCTCCATTAAAAGGATTTGGTTGAGCACTAGGACCGAAACGGAAACCGGTTTACTATTAGACCCGCCCAAAAGCTAATCTATTGGCTCTGCTGATACTTGCTAACGTATTATTGGCTGTTGCTGCTGTCACTCAAGTTGTAAACAGTCAGAACGTGCTCACGTTGTTTTGCTAGTTTGGAGCCGCTAGGGAACACTGGTACTGAGTCACATCGTCAACTAGACGCTGTGTAATATAAGAGCTCAGCTCAGCTTCCATTACATAACATTTGAATAAGTGTTCATTTGTGAGTCTTTGGTAGTTAGGCACAGCCAGGAGGCAGCATGTCAAGAAAATGAAAAGTGGATATAAGAGACTCCTTTCAAAGTCAAAACGTAAGTTGGAACATGTGACACCCCTGCATTAAGCTCAGACTCACCTCCTCCTTCACAAACATACTCAAAACTAACTTTTACAAACTCATCTCCTCCACATAACTGACTCCTCAGACACAATTTATTCGTATTATTATAATAATTATTTTTTTATTACTATTATCATCATAATTATTATTACTAGTAGTAGTAGTAGTAGAAGTGTAACTTCAAAACTTTTATCATTTAACTTTATTGTAAACTTATCTATTGCAATGCATATTTTCACATTAAAAAGCTCTGAAAAATGAACAGTATCATCATCGTCAACAGATTTTTTTAAGCTTAATGTCAAAGATGTACACTTTTCATTAGATTTATCTTATTTTTTCCAATTATTTTTTGTGTGTTGAAATGCAACAACTGTTTAAACACTTTTAAGGGAAAAACATATTTAATATGTTTTTATACACTCAAATGTTAGGGTGATGATCATGTGTAAAACATTAGTTCAGCATGTCCTCTAACACAGCAAATGAACAAACGGCCAGATCTCAGGAGGGACCGTTTATGTATAAATAATTTTTATACTTTTGACCAGGCCTGGGAAAGTAACAAATTTTGCTGGACGATATTTTGTCCAACAAATTGTTGATGATAAACGATATCATTGTCAACATTATCTAGACCAAAATAACCACTAATATAATGTTAATATATCATAATAATGCAAGTACACCCTTTAAAATGCAACAAATAAACCTTCATTTAACATTGAAATGTCCAGAACCAGAACTTCTAAATGAATAAAAATAACAAACAAAAATTAAATAAAAAAGGAATCTCACTCCCTGTTAGAAAATGTTGCACCAAAAACAATAAAAAAAAGACCCAAAACAATAAATACAATAGCCTATCCATTGTCAACAGCCAAAACTGCACTTCAATAATGATAATAAATAAAAGTAATAATAGAGTTGTACATTTTTTAACTTTGACATATATATATATATATATATATATATATATATATATATATAGAGAGAGAGAGAGAGAGAGAGAGAGAGAGAGAGAGAGAGAGAGAGAGAGAGAGAGAGAGAGAGAGAGAGAGAGGATGGAAAAATTATTGAGATGGGCACATGACGTGTCAAGGGGTCTTTACATAACACCCCCCACCCCAAATCCGCACAAGCCTGCTGTGTCCCCCCCACTACTGAAATCAAAATTTCGTCCCTGGCAACGAATTGCGTCATCGATTCGTTGTGTCGCACAACTCTTCCAAAGCCCCCACCCCACCCCACCCCCCCCCTTCCACCCGCCGTTGCGCGCAGACCGGAGCAAGTCAGATCAGCGCGAGGGAGAGCTGGCAGGTGTTTGGAAGAGGAACATGGCAGAAGCAGCGAGACCCAAAAAAGTAAAAACTTCTAAAGTTTGGGAGCATTTTCAGTTAAATCAGGCGAAGACATTCGTTACCTGCAACGTTTGTAGGTCAGACTTAGCATGGCACAGGAGTACTACAGTGATGATGCAGCATCTTAAACGCAAGCATGTCAGAATCATCAGCGAGTAAGGAGAGAGCTCGGTGTCCGGGTAAGTTAAAAACTTTTCAAAGGTGATTCACCCAAGTCCCGGATTATTACACACGCTAGACATGCCCTAAGCTCGTAAAAAAAAGTCTATAAAATCGTAAGCGTGACGCTATTGGATGGGGGGGGCTCGCGCTGCTGAGAACTGGTTCCGCCATCACATTCCCGCAGAAACTGGTTAATCACACCGGGGCCAGACTACTAGCATGTGGTTTTACAACCACAATGTCCTCAGAAGCGAAAACGCTTTTAAAAGGGAGGGAGGAGTCCTAACTGTTGCTGCAGGCGTGTTGTGTGAGAGTGCAGTTATACACTGGTTAATGTATTTTTAGGTTCAGTTGCTTTCATGTGGCCTAATGTGAGTCTATTTGGGATCATTGGAATGATCAGCAGCATTTCTTGATGCGACTTTATGGCAGTTGCCCAGGGCATCATCACAAGGAGGATGGCATTCATTTACTTTTGTTTTATTTGGTATTTTTTCAGTCATTTTTGGAAATAGTGATTAATTTTGATTAATTCACAGCCTATGTTTAATTACATTTAAAAATTAGTTGTTTGACATCCCCAATTACAATAAATGTCTACAGATGAGATCAAACAAAACAGATGAGAATTTCCCATAAACAGCAAGTCACCCCCAAATAAACTTTTTTGCTGATAAACTAAATGAGTGTCTAATCGTGCTGCAGACACGTGTCGTCAATAATTTGGCACTTCAGTGCATCTTAGTTAAAATTTTAATATTCTGCCTAAAACTGGCAGTGTTGTGCCATTGTCAGGTAAAAACTCTGCACTGTATTTTAATTTAAATCTGCCACCGCTATTGGCTAAGAAGTATGCTATGATGTAAACTGGTACATTATGATGTCACAATGCTGTTGTGAGCCTGAGTGTGTGTGTATTTGTTAGCGGCTCCGCCCTCTCGGTCTGCCAGGCAACAGCATTTGTTCCATTTTCAAACATGAAGTGGGAGTGGAGTTAGACTCTGATAGGGGTTGACTTGCTCTTTAAGCTGTTTAACTTGGACCAAGCATTTTAGGTCACAGATAGGTGTAGCTTAGGGTCTCTGTCTATACACCTTATAAGACAATTTAGGTGATGGCATGTTGTTTTTCTGCTATTGAACTGTTTTCTAAGAATGTTGTGTTTAATAAAGTGAAGGAAGGTGAGAAATAACGTTTCCCCAGCAGTTTTTAAAAATGTCCCCATGTAATCCGATTAATCGTGTCGAGACCCCATCCAATTCATCGATTATCCAAATAATCGTTTGTTGCAGCCCTAACTTCCACACTTGAAGATCGGGACATCCTACACACTTGCATCTCTGGGCTGAAACGTGCAATTGAAGGACTCAAGGGTGGAAGTGTGAGTATTGGGATAGGGCCATTGTTTACTATCTGTTCCACCTTCATACTTCCTGGTTTCAGGGCCAATCATGTGTGAGCCCACAAGACAGCCTAGTCTTCAACGCAAAGACTGCGCCAGCATTTGTAATTCAACACCGGCTGGTGAAGAGCAGCAGCGTCGTGGAGCGAATGAAAGCCAGTAAAAGGAGCGGCCCTGATACCATTTTATGTAAACCTAAGAATCCACAACATCTCTACAACAACTCTAATGCTGTGTAAAGAAGGCTAGAGACTAACATTGAGCTAACAATGCTAACAGTGAATTAGAAACAAAATAGTCGGCTCTAAAGATATTGCACGCCACCTTTTTCAGTTACCAGCATTACAGTAAAATGCATTTATCGTCTTCGGAGTGATCCGTAACTGGCAACACCCATGAGAGCAGACTCTTTAGTTTTGATACCTGGACTGCAGTACCTAAATTTGACAACAGGATGTAATTTTTACTTATTGCACCTTTAATTATTTGTAGCATAGATTCAACAAGTTGTAAGAAGGTGTAAGAAGTTCTGGTCCAAATGGATATGATTGCATCAAACAGTTACTGTTGTTGGCTGCACATAGACAATGTTCCAACACATCCCAAAAGTGTTGGCTTAATTAAATGTGCATAAATCAGTTCCGTCAGAAATTCAGAGTTTTGTAATTATTTTTTACGGAACTCGAACTTATTTTCATAACACAGCTCTGTGAGGCATTTCAAACATTCTTTTTTTACAGAAGCATTCAATGACGGATGAGCTGTAATCTCCACAATATACAAATAAAGCCTCTTAAATATCTCATATATCCTTCAACCAATATGGCAACATCATAAATTCACTGAAGGTCAAGTTCACTGAGAAACCGTTTTTTTTTTTACTAGTTATCCTTGAAATATAAATCGTCAATCTCTGTGTCTACAGGCTAAATGTGAAAACGGTCCTCTACCACTGTGTACCGAATTAGCCGCTGACAGAAAATAGACAGAGAAATGCTCAGATTAGATAAACCAGTGACTCACCCATCTTGGCTCATGACGAGGAAGATAGTTGATGATTTATCGTCCAGGAGTGAGCAGAGCACTTTTCAGCTAGTAGAAGCTAACTCAGCATTAGCAACCCCACCACACAGCAAAATGTCCAAATCCTGCCGCCTTCTTCTCACCTCTCCTCTGGCTCACGTCCAGCTCCTGAAACAGAGGGCCAGACTCACAAGTCATGCATTTATACTGAAAACCACTGCAAATGTGTTGGGGGGAAAAAAAGAGTGAACTTGGTATTGAATTATGACATTAGCCAGTGCTGAGTCACACTTTTCTTACATGACTGACTTTGAAAAATTGTTTGAAAACCTGTTGGAATCAGTCACTTAGTAGCTAAGCAACAAGGCAACTCAACATGGAACCAATTGTAATTCATATAAGTGCCCCACATAATTACATCCCTCCGCACCGCAGCCAATCACGTAAGGTCTTGAGCCATAAATAACATACTGCTCCCCTACAGAGCACAAGTCTGCAGCGTAAAGTCAACAAACACTTTCTCCAGTCGCTGGTCTCGAGCAGCGTTGCTGAAACTAGGATAAGCATGGAAGGAGACAGTCAGAGACACAAATTTGTTCAGGGGGGGAAAAAAAAGATAACGACGGAGAAAGAATAAAGGGGAAAAGATAAACATAGACTATGATTGCTAAGTCGTAATGCAGGCGGTTAAACGGTGCTGCGGTTATGAGCTATGTCATTACAGACCACGCAAGTAGTTGGAAATTTAAAAGCTCTCCGTTTGAAACACTGGCTTCCTGGAAGAACAGACACAAAGCACTGAAAACATTCATTCAGACAGCTTTGTCAGAAGACTTGCACCATTTCCCCTCCTAAAAAAAAAAAAAGAAGAATCTCAAAAGCAGAACCTTCTGAGTGGTATCCACTAAATGTGTGTTTTCGTAAGACTGTGACCACGACGCTCTGCGAAACAACTTAAGTGTCAGGGGCTTCATATTTAGATATTTAGACTGAGAATATGTCTGCCCACAAGACATTAGTGACATATTCTAAACTAACAGAACATTTGTGTTGCGTGAAAGAGCAACACATTGATCTAAACTTCTCATGTAGTTTCATCATTGTTTGAGAAATGGTGAGTCAGTGTGACAAAATGGCTGCACAGTCACTTACTCTTAAAGCGATTTCTTATCAGCCAACGTCTGTTTCTCTCTTTTTTTTTTTTACTTCCGGCAAGGTCTTGAGGTCTGTAATCTTATCAACAAAACTCCAACTGCATTTCTTGTCACATACTTCCTGATACTGGTAAAAATTAAGTGGCAGGAAAAGTAGTTTTCTGATGTTACGGATTCTGTCAAACATGACGTAGCTTTTACATAAGTCCAGTGTCGACTTAGATCCAGTATGTTAGAAATTGTTCGCTTCTACAAAAAGGTTTACTCCTTATTCATTATCTCTTCCATTTTGAGGCTAAATATTTGGTGCAGAAGGACAAACAGCATACTATGCATTGTTTGTGTGTTTTAAGCCATGAAAAATAAAATGACAAAAACTAATGGTATTAAATGTATCATCACCTTGCTATGCTAAAATGGTTTTAATGTTAACTTAAACAATTAAAACATTTTTTCTTCAGTTTAGGTTTTTATGTCTGATTGAAAAGTTGCATATCAGCAAACCATTTGAACATCAGACAAAGATGATCTGAGTCAATCCAATAATAGGAGGTCATTCAGGAACTGAAGCAACAAAGCAGCCCCAGACCATCGCACTACCTTAGTGTTAATTTTACACCAGATGTGACGAGACCTGAACCTTCCAAAATGTTCCACTTTTGTTTACCGAGGTCTAGGAGATCACTACTGTGTTAATTTTAGTCAGCAGAGGTGTTTACCTTGGTGTGCCTGCCTCGCTTTTCTCTTAGAGTTAAATCATTAACCTTGAGCAAAACTAAATGATGCTTGCAGTACTTTAGATGTCGCTCTGAGTTATTTTACATTTACGATCGGGCATATGTTGCTTTTTGAAATCTTTCAGCCTGCTTTGTTTTGTCAGACAGGTTCTATTGAAGTGACTGTTTTTAAGCTGCAATGGCAAATTTGGAAAACAAATTAGCTTAAAACTTTTTTTTTCATGCCTCTTAACAATGTTCTAACAGTACAGCTATAAATATATTGTGAAGATGAAATAAATGTCAAAAATCTTAATAAAATTTATGAGAACTTGCTGACTTCTGGTGCCAGTCCCTAGCAGATGAGGGTGGAACAGCAAATGTTGCCACTTCCGTGCTGACTTCATACAATTCCCTGGATTGTGGGGGCTTGTTCTCGCTGAACCGCCGCACCTCCCTCCCTCCTCCACTCATTACGCACTTGCGTATTTAGCAACAGAACACCACTGGTGTGAGAGGTTCTCCTCTCAATAATATCAGAGAACTGCAGAGAAGGAGAAACAGCCGGCTGCTACCGCTTCAACCTCATGACAAACTACAAGAGACCCAAAAATAAACACAATTTGAAGTCACGGACAACAAAAGTTGTCTGGACCTAGAAAACAGCGACTGGTGTTTAGTTCTCTGTTGTTTCCTCCGGTAATGTGGGTTTCTGGTTCCAGTGGATGCAAATCCAGGGAAGATACGGGGGGGGGGGGGGGGGGGGGCAGAGAGAGAGAGAGAGAGAGAGAGAGAGAGAGAGAGAGAGAGAGAGAGAGAGAGAGAGAGAGAGAGAGAGAGAGAGAGAGAGAGAGAGAGAGAAAGAGAGAGAGAGAGAGAGAGAGAGAGAGAGTATTCTGAGACCGTGCTTGCATTCAAAACCTAGCTTGTTCTGTAGATTTGCTAGCTACTTTAATTCTACAGCTCTGTTGGTCATCAGGTGCGGCTGGTGAAACTAAACCTAACTTTATTTTTCTAATATGCCAGATAATTATTTTTTAAATTATGTTTATTCCATTCACTGGACAAATAACAAAGATAAAAAGGTGATTTGGATGGATTTTTGTTTTATATTTGAATTTTTGTCCTGATATGAATATTGATATTTGTTTACTGATCTGAAATAGATCAAAAACATTAAAAAAATATACTTTTACTCAGCACTGTACATTCTAAACAATATTGTCAGATTACATTTGAAATGAAGAAGATTAGACAATTATTCTTCCACTTCTGTGTGCTATAACTTGAAGGGCAAATATGTTCTTTAGAGGTGAAGAATCTGCATGCGATACTACAAACAGAGCAGGCCAACCCTTCTCTCTCAGCCCCCCTCAGGACATTATCTTCAAACATCCCTATTGGGATTCTGGTAGCCTACATTCCCTGCTTCAAGGTTGGCTGTGATGGCAAATTAAATTACTTGTCCTGTTTTGTAGCGTTGGTGCCAGGTCAACAGCAGCTTGGCTAAAATGATGAGCGCAGGCAGGATTCTGAAGCGAGCTGCATTTGTCCTAACCTGCCGGTGTCATGTTTGCAAAGCACGTGTGCCAGCAAGGAAAGAAGCTGAAATCAAACGCAGCATATTAAATTCTGCTTCTGTAATCACTTGCAAAAAATAAAAAATAAAAAATCAATCTTCTCCACTTACAAATGTGCCATTTTATACTTCCATCTTTGGGAGTTTACCTTGCTGACGGGGGATTTTGTGTGCTTGCACTTGAAGTAAACAACACAAGGCCTAATTTAGTGAAACTCACATTGAAGATAACGCCACCTGCTGGACATTTTGAGTATGGCATGGTAAAATAATCCATACATTTATATATATATTTTTGCTTTCAATTGGATAATTTGTTTCTATATAGGGTTGTGCTCCTGATTATAACTGTCCAGCATGTGTAATTCATATATCAGCTGCAGAAGGGGTGGCTATGAGCAGATAACCAGCTCACACACTACTCAGTGGAACAGACAAAGGACAAGTAAACAAGTAACATGATACAATGCATCTGGTTGTCCACTGGGTGCACTTAGAGATGCTTTTTATTTTGATGCTGTACAATCTGTAAGCACAAACTGAACATATACTTGCTTGGTTATATGTACAACAGCTGTAATGCCAACTTCCCCAATAACACACTTAATGCAGTGTTAATAAAAATAGGGGAGCTCTTTGCTTCATTGGTATTTTGGTCTCTGGTAGCATCAATACCTCCAACTTGTAAATTAATTCAAAGCGGTCATCACGGGTGTTCTGAAATTGACCATTTCACCCGAACAGAGGTTATAGCGCTTCTCTTTTTGCCAGTAAGATTTAGGGATGCACCGATGGATCAGCATTCAATCGTAATCGGCCGATAGCGCCCCTATCAGTTTTGATCGGAGTTTTCAAAACAGATCAAAGCAGACCGATCAGGTAGGGTTGTCACGGTAACCAGTGTAGCGGTAAACCCCGGTAAAAAAAAAAAGTTGACAATAATAATAATCGTCTTGTTTTTTTTAAAAAAATTATCTCGGTGGGTTTACCGTGGCTGCGGTGTAGGCGCGGTGACCCTTACCAGCCACCGTATCATCTGCTGAAGTTGCCGGCGGCACATGCGCACTTTGTTGTTTACAACCAAAACTTTCTTGAAGCTAAAGCTGAAATTATGGTCAAAGGAGGAGACGGCAGCACGCAGGAGGACATTTATTATCCCTCAAAGAAGACAAAGTGGGAAGTACGGGCATCTTTTAGATATTTGAAGAATGCCAAGGGAGTTTATAGAAGATGACTATCTTGTTTGCAGCATGTGCAGAAAAAGTGTCTGTGAAAGGCAGCAACGCTTCAAATCTCATGACACATCTGCGTGACCATCACCCACAACTCTACAGTCAACGCAAGGCAAGCTAACGTTAGCGTTTTAGCTAAAATGCGTGATCCGAGGATTTGGGTTGAGGGAGAATGTAACGAGTCGCTATATAAAGCAGCCGCAGCGCCGCTACCTGCATATAAACCATGTCACGGACACCCCCATGTTGAAATGATGCTATGCATTATGGGGCTCCCAGGGGCAGATAAGAGTTGGTCTCTCTCCGAGAATAATTATGAATTTAACAATGATTACTGCCTGATGACATTTTCCCACATCTGCAAAGCTCACTGGAAGGACACAAACCGAGGACAATATTTTCCTGATATAGGGTTTATTAGTCAAGTAAAGGTAAAAAAAAAGTATCTGATTAGAAGGCTACTTGAGTACTGAGTATCATCTGATCTAATATTTTTAAAATGATGACATCAAACAGACATAAAATAAGAAGTTATGGGCAAATATTGGTATTTTAAAGACTAAAGGGAAAAAATGTAAACAAATAAACAACAAAATTACAAAATAACACATTTTAGGCTAAATTTAGACACAAACTGAGGACAATATTTCCTGACATGGTTTATTTAATTGTGTGAAAATGTAGCATGTTTAAAAAAAATACCGCGATAATACAGAAAACCGTGGTAATTTTGGTCACAATAACTGTGAGGTTAAATTTTCACACCGTGACAACCTTAATACAGACCATTTTAGATGTAGGTTACATTTCCTTTATTCCCAGATTATGTAGTTTGTAGCACTCATTATAATGTTGTAGAAAATTTCTGGCCAATCCACGTGATCGGTATCGGTGATCGGTATCGGTGATCAGCAATCTTTGATATCGGTATCGGTGATCGGCAGCAAAAAACCTGATCGGTGCATCCCTAAGATTCAATTAAATTTTATTTATATAGCGCCAAATCACGACAAGAGTCATCTCAAGGCACTTCACATAATAAACATTCCAATCCAGGTCAGTTCATTAAGCCAATCAGAAAAAATGTTTCCTATATAAGGAACCAAGCAAATTGCATCAAGTCACTTTACAGCAATCCTCATACTAAGCAAGCATTTAGCGACAGTGGAGAGGAAAACTCCCTTTTAACAGGAAGGAACCTCCAGAGGATCCTGGCTCAGTATAAGCAGCCATCCTCCACGACTCACTGGGGATCGAGAAGACAGAGCAGACACACACACACACACGCACACACACACACACACACACACACACACACACACGCACACACACGCACACACACACACCAAGCAATGTGTCTGTGGTTACATTGGGATTTCTTAGTAAATATTCTGTTTGGCGAGAGATAAACTTTATTGTATTCATCCTAGTGAATCTATAATTAAATGGGTGAACTAGCAGTAGCACATCCAACGTCAGGGAAAGCAAAAGATCCTCTTTATGGACACAAGAGTGCAGCAGAGTAGCAGCAAAGCAAGATCCAACTAGACTGCACATTTCTATGTGTGTAGAAAAATCTTTTAAAATGAAATAATAAGATACAACTTTGGTAATCAGTAGTATGGAATTTTAGGCAGATTCTGAGAGCTAGTCTGAGTTTAAAGGAGATTGCTGTGGCTTTCTCTCTCTCTCTCTCTCTCTGTGTGTACAAATTTAGACTTTTAACCTATCGTGTGGACATTTCCACATTGTGAGGACATTTCGCTGGTCCACACAATGTGGAGCACCCTGATACTTGATAACGTGGTGTGAATTAACTTTTAGTTAAATTAGTTTAGGTTAGGGAAAGGAATAGAATCCCATAGGCATAGTTGAGTCACTAAATGAATAGAAGTCTGTGTGTGTGTGTGTGTGTGGGGGGGGGGGGGAAGTTCAATCACGGGTAAAGTGCACACGTCACATGCATGATTACAGAATATGTGTAAATAAATTTCCAGTTCTGTTTAGTTGTTGGACACAAGCAATAAAAAAGCTGAGATGCCACTTTGTTAACCATAGTTATGCCAAAAAAGCTTATTTATTGTATGTATTTTATTTTTTCTCATTTACTAATAATCTTTTTTAAAGAATCAGATCTGAGTTGACCTGAAGGCCAGCTGCAGACTAGAATTTATGCTTATATGTCACGTGGTTTTTTCTGACAAATTCAGAGATAATGGGTTACGTCAGCAGTTAGTTTCATGCCAGTAAACAAATAAATAAATAAATAAATAATGAGTGACTGTTACCAAAATAGCATGTAGCCTGAAGTGAAGAATATCCACTTGGAAAGAGGAGATTATGCTAATTTAGAAACTGATGCAAAAGAAAAAGAGCATGTTATTGTGAAACATCGCATTCCTTTTCTATAATAGTCATAATTTGCATCATATGCGTCCAAAAGTGTTCTGTTTAGTTCTTCGTATTAGTTTCCCACAGACCGTGTTCTTTAATGTTTACTCTTTGAAAAAGTCTGAACAGCTGACTCACCGACTTGTCGTGGTACTTTGTTCCTCCACTCCAGGTTGCATCGTCGAGGTAGAATGGTATTCAGCTCTACAGTGTGTTTTCAAAACTGCACTAGCGCTAAAATGGACTGAGATTAATTATGTGAAATGAAACCTTGTTGCGCCGAGGTGCTCCCCTGTCGGGAGCACGTAGCAGCATTGCCCCTCCGACAAAAGGGGGAACAAATAGCACAACACACAGCGACAAGGCTCTTCCCTTGTTTAGTACTTATTAGGAAAATAGACTGGAAATAATTAACAATCTATTTATTTTAGTAAAATAGTAAATAGCTTTAAACATTACCCAACCTGCGGAATGCACCTGTCTGTGTTATGACTTTTTCATCTCTCGCGAGATTTTCGGATTTGCGCAGTGGAGATCGGCCGCCATCACTGCGTTCAAGCTAACGTTAGCCTAAACATACTCGGAGGAGCGACTGGCACAACATTACAAAGACTGACCTGCTCCCCACTGAGGAGGTCACCGAGTTGCCCTGCAGTTTTTCTCCTGGTGAAGAGAGCAAACTAGTTGTTGTCTTTCATGTAGTCTTTATGTCAACTTTGTAACGAAAGTCGTTCTAAGTAATCATGTCCAACATCAAAGGCGGCACCAAGAAGGACACCAAGATGAGGATACGAGCCTTCCCTGTAAGTATTTAATAATATTTAGTTGAAGACACGACACACGGATGGATGACAGATCTGTGTGCTAGCAGCTAACTAGCTGCTCACACGAGAAAACGTCATCGTCAAAGTAAAGCTGCTACCTACCTGGACAATAGGCTTGAATGTTGCTTAAGTTTAATGGTGTGGTTCGGTGATTTGATAATGTCAGTATCGTTTTCCATGTGTTGACTGGTGTAAGCTTGTTAAGTAGCTGGCCTGTTGACAGACTTCGGGTTTGCTAAGTTTTAGTAGTAACCTTAGCATTTTCGGCTGCTCGTGCTAAATTTGCCATTTAAAATAGCTTTACGTGCTAAATCCACAGTGAGACTTCACAGGATGTGTCTCAGGTTAGTTGTCACCCGTTGTTTTCATTGACATCCTTGTTGGGGAACCTGGATTTATAAATTATCTACCATAAGAACCAGCCTACAGAGCATCTTTTTGCATTTAGTTTGGGGTGGAAGTTAATCTATGGGTGCCAGAGTGAGTCCGAGCTGGTAGTTGAGATTTTTTTTATTGTTCCCAAAACTGTTCTTTATTATTAGGTTTGTCAAGAAAGTGTTAAACATTTTTAAACTATTACGATTTCTTCTCCCCGTGTTGTACAGATGACGATGGATGAGAAGTATGTGAATAACATCTGGGACCTTCTGAAGAACGCCATCCAGGAGATTCAGAGAAAGAACAACAGTGGACTGAGCTTCGAGGAGCTATACAGGAATGCCTACACCATGGTCCTCCATAAACACGGAGAAAAGCTCTACACCGGCCTGAGGGAGGTTGTCACTGAGCACCTAATCAACAAAGTAAATCAGAGTTTTCGTCTTCAGTTACGATCTTTAGGAAATAATTTGCTGATTGTTAGTTTCACAAGAGAGAACTAAATTTTGCTTTCTATGCCTTCAGGTGCGAGAAGATGTTCTAAACTCCCTAAATAATAATTTTCTGCAAACACTAAATCAGGCTTGGAATGACCATCAAACTGCTATGGTTATGATCCGAGACATTCTCATGTACATGGTAGGTGTTTTGGTTTGTGTTATTTGTTACAGATCTGAAACAACGTTCATCAGCACTTGTTTATTTTGTTATTTGTGGCAAAAGTGAATTTTCTTTTCTTTATCACATAGCAAATCATATTTTTGTTTCTTTGTTTACCTATTTATGTTAAGAAACTGCCTTTGTTCTCACCTCTGGCTATCGTTCCCTTGTGCCCTCTTCTGGACTTTGTTGTTTTCTTATTTTTTGGGGGCTCAAACAATAAGACTTTGTTTTCACGCCTGTTTCATAGGAAACCTGGCAGCACTAGTTTTTTCACCTTAGCCAACAGCAGTACAAAGTGTTTGAGAAATTGTATGAGAGTGATTGAGCCCCTGAGATAAGCTCATGTTTACGCTTTAACACAAGCACAGTCTGTAAAGAGAATGCAGAGCTGTGCTGGGATATTTTTGTTCAACTCATTCCTCTTTTCTGTTCTGCTTCAAACCTGATTGCTACTTTTCTGTTTTTCAGTTTGCTTTTGCAGAATCATCAGAAGCCTGTACTTTAAAAGCAGTAACTAGACTTAGGAACCTAGATTTAGGTTTAATACATTACTTGTTGTGTTGCCTGTGATGAAAAATCTTTATGAAAGCTCAGTCAAGATGAAAAAAAAGAAAAGTAAAATGGTCAATTTAGACCAAGGGTGGACACCTCCAGTTCTCAGGAGCTGCTATCCAACTTGTTTTGTTTTTTCCTGGATGAATCCATCCATCTTTGTCTGCTTATCTGGAGTCGGGTCGCGGGGGCAGTAGCCTAAGCAGAGAGGACCAGACTTCCTTCTCCCCAGCCACTTGGGCCAGCTCCTCTGGGGGAATCCCAAGGTGTTCTCTGGCCAGATGAGAAACATAGTCCCTCCACCGTGTCCTGGGTCTTCCTGTAGGACTCCTCTCAGTTGGGCGTGCCCAGAAAACCTCACCAGGGAGGCGTCTAAGAGGCATCCTTATCAGATGCCCAAGCCACCTCAACCGGCTCCTATCAATGTGGAGGACCAGCGGATCTAGTCCAATCCCCTCTTGGATCACCAAACTTCTCACCCTATCTCTAAGGGAGAGCCCAGCCACCCTGCGGAGAAAACTAATTTCAGCCGTTTGTATCCGTGATCTCGTTCTTTCAGTCACTACCCAAAGCTCGTAACTGTAGAGGAGAGTTGGAACATAAATTGACCGGTAAATCAAGAGTGTTACCTTCTGCCACCACAACAGATCGGTACAACGCCTGCATCACTGCAGACACAGCAAAAATCCGCCTATCGATCTTGTGCTCCATCCTTTCATCAAACACGAACAAGACTCTGAGATACCTAAATTCCTCCACTTGGAACAGGACCTTGTCCCCGACCCTGAGAAGTCATTCTACCCTTTCCCGACTCAAGACCATGGTCTCTGATTTAGAGAAGCTGATTCTCATCCCAGCTGCTTCACACTCTGCTGCTAACCACTTTAGCGAAAGCTGGAGATCACATTATGAGGAAGCCAACTGCACCACATTATCTGCAAAAAGCAGAGACCTGATCCCTAGGTCACCAAAACCGATCCCCTCACCACCTTGGCTGCATCTAGAAATCCTGTCCATAAAAGTTATGAACAGAATTGGTGACAAAGGGCAGCCTTGGCGGAGTCCGAATCTCACTGGGAACAATGCCAACTTACTGCTGGCAATGTACACCAGCTTTGACACCTGTCATAGAGGGACCTAACAGCCCATATCAGAGGGCCTGTTCCCCATACTCCCAGAGTACCCCCCACAGGGCCTCCCGAGGAATGTACAAAACACACGTAGATTGGTTGGGACACTCCCACGTAGCTCCCAGGTCCCTCCTAAAGGTATAGAGCTAGTCCAGTGTTCCACAGACAGGACGAAAACCACTTTGCTCCTCCTGAATCTGAGGTTCGACAATCTGACGGACCCTCCTCTCCAGAACCCCTGAATAGACCTTACCAGGACACAAGCATCTGGCTGCAGACATCAGCTGACGTCTTTGCCGTGACCGGAAATGACGTAACCGGAAAAAGACATCGGGTCATTACCTTCGCTGGAAGTCATTACCTTTGCCGGATGTAGTTTGGATTTGACGAGAAAAACCATACCGTGTCGTTTTTCTCTTCGATATGTACATAAACATATACATATCTAAGAGAAAAAGTATACGGTGGGTCATTACCTTAACCAGAAGTAATTACTTTCACAGGAAGTAGTTTTTTTTTAAAACAACTTACTGGAAAAAGCTTTTTCTTTTGGATTTTTTTTTCTCTTCAAATCTGGGCAAACTTTTAAATAACGTTGTTATCTACGTTGCATGAAAATTGAATATTAAATCCCTTTGTCCTTCAGACAGGGAATTTTTATATATATAAATATGATCATAATTACAACAATAAAAGGCTGTAAAGTGAATAAAAAACATATGGAAAAAATGAGAACACATTAACGAGAACACATTAAACTAAGTCTTTTCAAGATATGCAAACAAAATAGTAGTTACTTAAATTCAGCTTTATTGTTAAGCCCAAGATGAACTTTGACCTGCACCAATTGCTAAAGTACAGGACTCCCAGAAGCAGTGAAAAGATTTCAGCAACACTCCTCTCTCACCAGCAACAAAAATTAGTTTAATATCCATAACACTGTCCTATATGTGTATCACAGCAGCTCATTGCAAAATAATTTAACTACTGCAGCTGATAACTAGCTAGTTGGTATTTATTTTGAGTGAAAGACAATAAAACCAAAGAAACACTTAATTTCACAACCATTTTATTTTGGGTACAAATGAATTTGCTGAAGCAAGGCTTTCTCAGTTGTATATCGATTCATCCCCTCCCATTTTTCCAACACTTTTGTTACCTGAAAAACATGCAGGATAAATTCATACACTGTCAAATGTTTTCGAAAAGTAACTTGCATACCAATCACTGCTGAAGACTGCTTTGTACCTCTGGAACGAGGACATCAAACACCAAGTCCAGAAACTGGAACTCTCCCTTCTTTATTAGTTTATCTATTCCCGAGCATGAACCAGTCCGCTCCATCAGCTCGTCAACCCATAAAACACGTTAACATAAAAATGAACAAAACATTCCTCTCAGCATTAGACAATGGACCCAAGTGGCCCACTGGCCACGCATCCAGATAAATAAATGTGATGCAGCTTATTGTAAGTCAGTATACATTTACCTGTGCATCAGCAAAGTGGAACATCAGTGGCTTTAGTTTTTGCTTTTAATTTAAGCGAGACACCTGGATTGTGCCACAGATGCATGCGGCCAGACTTCACTCTACCGCTGCAGAGATCCTTGTACAAAGTCTGAGTAGAAGACAAGTTAAAAATAAGCAACATTACCACAGAAAACAATGGATTGCATTATCATATGTCCAATTTTAGAATCTTAATTTATTATACCTAAACATTACCTTTATTTCACCATCTGAAATCATTGCCTGGGTTCCATTTTGGGTTCCTTTTTTCATAGCCTCGATTGTCCTGTAATATAGATAAAAATACATCTTATTCGCAAATGAAGAATTCACGCGCATGTAAGGAGTTTTGTCTGTGTCACTTGAAGAAGTCCTATATTCATTTTAGATCTATATTTAAGGCCTCTAACTCCTGAATGATTTGCAGCTAAATGTGCTTAAATCCGGCAATATTTACATAAACCATACCCGATCAAAGCAGTCAGTCGAAAAACATATCTATTTTTTAAAAGGTTAGAATTATTCTGAAACAGAATCAGAAGAAGGGAGGCATTAATTAGAGAAGCGGCTACTATTTCAAAGTTATTGCACCTGTTGCAGGACCCCTGATTTGTGCAACCACAGTTGAATGACCCAGCACAATACCACACACAATAACTGAAAAATATTTAGAGATATGAAAGCTAAGCTTGTCCAAAAAAACATTTATTTTTGGGTGCACCGGACCAGTTCCAGTGTGGGCCAGATGCTGAAAAATAAATTCATAAGTCTTTTTTGAAGTTTCACCCATCACAAACAGTTTTATGCATTCTGCTACGAGCCTAGAATAATCTAAAACAGGTTTGAAGAGTGTATGTGTTGTAGTTTTTGAGCTAGAGCAGATTAAAAATGGTCAGAGTCGAGAAAAATTGGGTGTATTAGCCCTTTAGCCATTTCCCGAATCGGAAGCTAACTTTAGCCTGTATGAAAACTAATGATTGAAACCACTTATAAATTTCTGAAAATCTACGCTTTTTAATTTAAAAAAGGGTATTCATAATGTTTCATTCAAGTCAGTATTAGAAGTCGTGGTCTTTATATCATATCTAAATTATATATAAAGTTAATATTATTACTTTAACTGTTTTAACAAACAGGGAGACCAGAAAAATCAAATGGCTAAGTTAAAGCTAAGCTACAATTGCTGATTGCTTTATTTATGTAGCTTTTGTGTTGGCTTGTGAACTCCCTGCATTAGTTTTAAGACTGCGTGTTAATATTGATACAATTTGCTATGAAACGCGGTGCCTTTGCAATAATTCTCAGGTAAAGCTTTAAATGCTATAGTGCCTACATTTAAGCACTAAGAACGGTTACAACAATTAGTTAATTTCATCCTTACCTTTCCTCTTTGAAACCCGCCGAGTACGGTTGAAACAAAAGCGGCCGCCAAAAAAGACCAACTTCTGGCCGAGGTCTTTCGCTCGTCGATTTTCCAGTAAAAGTAATGACACGCCATCTTGTTCTCGCTAGAAAGTTCTTCCAGTGACACGCCAGCTGATGCCTGCAGCCAGGTCCTACTCTACCAGGGAGGCTCAGGAGTGTGATCCCCCTGTAGTTGGAACACACCCTGCCGTCCACCATCCCGGTTTGCCAATCCAGCTTCAACACACCTGATTTTAATCAGCAGCTGATTAACAGTCTTCTGCAGAGCTCGGTGAGCTGCTGAGCAGGTAAATCAAGTGTGCTGGAACAGGGAAACAACCAAAACATGCTGGATAGTGGCCCTTGACGACCAGAGTTGCCCACCCCACATTCAGACATTCCTTTGCTGATTGGCACCCATTTGAGGTTTTAATCATCAAAAAAGAAAACGTATTTATTTGGAAACGTTTTTGACTACTAAGTAACATGTTACTGGCGTCACTGATCACCAGTCGGTCAATAGATAATGTAATCGGGACCTCAGTTAAATTTGAACAATTTTATTTAAAAATCAAAAGAAAAAGCATTTAGGAATCAAAATTTTCATCTCTCTGTGATGTGTGACTTGGGTAGAAACAACCCCTAAAATCACTCCTGCATCGACTTATGGATGCTCCACCTAGTCTTCCTACATCAGTGGTTCTCAATCCTTGTCCTGGAGGACCTGTATCCAACATGTTTTGGCTTTAACCCTGCTTCTACACACCTGATTTCCATCAGCAGGTGATTAACAGGCTTCTGCAGAGCCTGATGAGCTGCAGCACAGGTGATTCATCCACTGGCTCAAGCGTGCTGTAGCAGAGGAACAATAGAAACATGCTGGATGCCGGCCATCCAGGACCAGGATTGAGAACCACTGTTCTACAGTCTAACCTACAAAATGTATTTTTAGAACGTTTCATTGTTATATTTTTTGTATTTATTTATTTGTTCAAATTTAGTTAAATTATTTATTTTTCACACATTTTGTAACATTTTCTTCATTTAGGACAGAGTTTACGTTCAGCAAAACAACGTGGAGAATGTATACAACCTCGGCCTCATCATCTTCAGAGACCAGGTGGTGCGTTACGGATGCATCCGGGACCACCTACGACAAACGCTGCTCGACATGATTGCGCGAGAACGGAAGGGCGAAGTTGTAGACAGGTTAGAAAAAATATGTCAGATTTATGAGATTATTTAGGACATTAAATTATGCGACTTGATCTTTATCTATCCACCTTCAACATCAGGGGTGCTATCAGAAACGCCTGCCAGATGCTGATGATTCTTGGCCTGGATGGCAGGTCTGTGTATGAGGAGGACTTTGAGGGGCCTTTCTTAGAAATGTCTGCTGAATTCTTCCAGGTGAGTTCATGATGAACGTTTGGTCCTGTTGTTTTTCATCTTGGAACAGCTTTTCAGTGAAATGATGTACACTATTGAACCTTTTTAGATGGAGAGCCAAAAGTTCCTTGCAGAAAACAGTGCCAGTGTCTACATAAAGAAGGTAGAGGCCAGAATCAATGAAGAGATTGAGCGAGTTATGCACTGTCTGGACAAGTCTACAGAAGAACCCATCGTCAAGGTAGTGGAAAGGGAGCTGATTTCTAAACACATGAAAACCATTGTGGAGATGGAGAATTCTGGCTTGGTCCATATGCTCAAGAACAGCAAGACAGAAGGTGACAAAAACTGTATGATCATCGTAAAATTCTCAATTTAAGTTAAATACGCAAGTGATTTTGTAATGTTCTGTTTCTCCCTCAGACCTCGCGTGCATGTACAAACTGTTCAGTCGTGTACCGAATGGCTTGAAAACAATGTGTGAGTGTATGAGCGCCTACTTGAGAGAACAAGGTAAAGCTCTGGTGTCAGAAGAGGGAGAGGGCAAGAACCCCGTTGACTACATTCAGGTACATCCGTAGTCCAGCGTCCGTAAAAACAAACCGTTTGAAGATTTTCTTCAACAGGAAATCTGCTTACAGTTGTGTCACCTTTTTGCTGTTTTTTCATCAGGGTCTGCTGGATTTGAAGACTCGATTTGATCATTTCCTCCTCGAGTCTTTCAACAATGACAGACTCTTTAAACAAACCATAGCTGGAGACTTTGAGTATTTTCTCAACCTCAACTCCCGCTCACCAGAATACCTGTCCCTCTTCATTGATGACAAGCTCAAGAAGGGAGTGAAAGGGGTATGAGACTTTATCTCTCTCTCTCACACACGCGCGCACACACACACACAAACTTAGTTATTTTTGGTTTTACTTGATTCAAGATTAAAGTCTCTTTCCCGTCTGTTTTGTTTGAGCAGTTGACGGAACAGGAGGTGGAGTCGATTCTCGACAAAGCCATGGTGTTGTTCCGGTTCATGCAAGAGAAGGACGTCTTTGAAAGATATTACAAACAGCATCTTGGCCGCCGACTCCTCAGCAACAAGAGCGTCTCAGATGATTCGGAGAAGAACATGATCTCTAAGCTAAAGGTAAGGGAATTTTAAAAGGGTTTAAATTACTGATGCACCGATATGAAATTTTTGGACCGATATTAAGATCACTGTTATGGCCGGTAACCGATATCTGCAGATACCGATATACTGACATTGATGCTTCTAAAATCAGCAGATTTTGTATAGAATGAAAATTGTTAAAGCTGAATTTACATTATGTACACACAACACACACATGTATGGTTCTGAGATGATTTCATTCACTGTTCACATGACTAAACAATTACACATCAACCCCCTCACCCTCTGAAACAGGCAAACAAATGGAGATAAGATGACAAAAATATCGGTTGTTAATATCGACCCGGTTTAATTTATCGAACCGATTTCGATATGTAAAAAATTATTAACATCGGCCGATATTGATGCCGATATATTGTCCATCCCTAGTTTAAATCTAGATATTTCTTTATCGTAGGCTCATTCTAGTCTAAATCTCTGTTTTCGGTGTCTTTCTCCCTCACAGACGGAATGTGGCTGTCAGTTCACCTCGAAACTGGAAGGGATGTTCAGAGACATGAGCATCTCCAACACCACTATGGATGAGTTCAGACAGCACATACAAACCACATCGGTGAGACAGACGGCAGTGGGGGGGGGGGGGGGGGGGGTGACATTCAGCCTGTCCAGTTTTATACTATAATTGTTCGGTTGCTTTAAAACAAAATAAAGCTTGGAACAAAGAACAGCTGGTGGTGTTAGCCTGAGTCCATGTTTATCACAATAGCATTTTATGGCATGGCAGAAATCACAAACATGTTTTTCTTTCAGGCGTCTCTAAGTGGTGTGGACCTCACAGTAAGAGTCCTCACTACTGGTTACTGGCCTACACAGTCTGCAACACCAAAATGCACCATCCCCCCTGCTCCTAGGCACGCCTTTGAAGTTTTCAGAAGGTGAGGCTTTCAGCGAGATAACAAAAGGTGTTGCTGCCATGGACATTATATACCTAGACACAACATGGACTGGCGCTGCCTATTGGAGCTGGTGTAACTGCGGGTTGCCATTAGGGCTGCAACAACGAATCGATAAATTCGATGAAAATCGATTACTAAAAGCGTTGGCAACGAATTGCGTCATCGATTCGTTGTGTCGCACAACTCTTCCAAAAGCGCCCCCCCCCTTCCCGCCCGCCGTTGCGCGCAGACCAGAGCAAGTCAGATCAGCGCGAGGGAGAGCCGGCAGATCAGCGCGAGGGAGAGCCGCAGATCAGCGCGAGGGAGAGCCGGCAGATCAGCGTGAGGGAGAGCCAGTACCGGCAGATCAGCGCGAGGGAGAGCCGGCAGACTTGCGCTGCTGCGAACCGGTTCCGCATTGTCGCGCAGCGATCCAGGCAGCTGCTTCCAGCGCACGGTCCATTCTCAAAGTGGCGCAACCAAAAAACTATAATTAGCACACGATCGTTCATGTCCGCACATGTTCTCTATTTTCTGTCTTATTTGTGCCTGAAGCTCGCTACTGCGGAGCTCATCACCTGTGCTGTGGTGATGTCACCTCACGCAGCATCGAAAACGCGCTCTGCGCTTTTCAGTCAGGAGATCCCTTTGATCTGCTCAAAAGTAACTGATGAGGTGAAAAGGTAAGAATCCAGGCAACAGATTTTCTGGAGAATTATGAGGAGATGCAGGAAGATGAGAGACAGACAGGACAGGAAAATAGTTAAATAAAAACAAGAAAACAAAACAAAGTGTTGAAAAGTCAAATGTAGGTAGATTTATCTCCACGACACGTTTTTACCAGTAAAAAACAATAAGTTATACACATGTCATATTTATACATCTGATACAATTCAGATCACCTTCAAAACTCAGTCACACACCCAGGGCCGTTTCAAGACATTTTGGGGGCCAAGGCAAAATGCCCCCCCCCCCCCCCCCCTAACTGGGCTCCCCAGAAGCCTCTGTGTAATTCATGCCCTCTCCAGGAGTGTTAGTTATACAGTGTTTATAAAAGCCCCTCAGACATTACTGACATGTTCTAATATTATCAGATGAAAAACTAAATTATCAGACATGCTGTCTCATCTGCTTCTTTTAAAAACTTGCAAAAAGTAACAAAACCATTTGAAAGCCACTATTTGTGGATTCTCTGAAAGTTTCCATGGAGTGTGTGACGACTTATTTTTTCATTGATCCTATCGTCTAATCTCACAGCTGAAACAAGCATCCTTAATTATCTGTGCACAGGAAGCTTACCGATGCTGTAGTAAAACAAAAGGTATAATAATTTATTATTAATAAAACCTTGTTGCAGCACTAAAGCAGAAAAATTAGATTTTGCATTAAATATGCAAAATATTTACATATGAATAGTTTTAGAGCCCTTTAATTGGCAGAATCTGATATTAATTTAGTTCTTACAAAAAATGGGTCCCAACATGGTTTGTGTGGCGTTGCCATAGTGTGACGTCATAGGCACAGATCCCCTGTCCTCTTGTTTGGAAATGGAAATATGATCACCCTATATTAAATATGATCACCCTACATTAAACAAACTGTCCACCCGGGCTTTTGCGCTGCACAGAGACGCTTCGCTGCCTACGACTGAATGTCAGTTGAGAGTCAGTCTCATGCAGACTGACCAATGAAGAGAGGGCCTCAAGTTAAGACCCTCTCCTCATTGGTCAGTCCACACGAGGTGGGTCAAAGGTTACTCTGGGCAGGTTACGTGTTGTCAGGCATTCAAGTATTGAGTATATTTACTGCATATTACAGTAAAATATTCTGTATGTGACCACATTATGGTGATCCTTGGGTCGTGATGATGGAGCCCTTGAATATTGTTGCCCAGGGTACAACAAAGTGTTAATCTGGCCCTGGTTCCGCCGTCACATTCCCACAGAAGCTGGTTGATCACACCGGGGCCAGACTACTAGCATGTGGTTTTACAACCACAATGTCCTCAGAAGCAAAAACGCTTTTAAAAGGGAGGGAGGAGTCCTAACTGTTGCTGCAGGCGTGTTGTGTGAGAGTGCAGTTATATACTGGTTAATATATTTTTGGGTTCAGTTGCTTTCATGTGGCCTAATGTGAGTCTATTTGGGATCATTGGAATGATCAGCAGCATTTCTTGATGTGACTTTATGGCAGTTGCCCAGGGCATCATCGCAAGGAGGATGGCATTCATTTACTTTTGTTTTATTTGGTATTTTTTCAGTCAGTTTTGGAAATAGTGATCAATTTTGATTAATTCACAGCCTATGTTTAATTACATTTAAAATAAATATTAACAGATGAGATCAAACAAAACAGATGAGAATTGCCCTTAAGCTGTTTAACTTGGACCAAGCATTTTAGATCACAGATAGATGTAGCTTAGGGTCTCTGTCTATACACCTTATAAGACAATTTAGGTGATGGCATGTTGTTTTTCTGCTATTGAACTGTTTTCTAATAATGTTGTGTTAAATAAAGTGAAGGAAGGAGAGAAATAACGTTTCCCTAGCAGTTTTTAAAAATTTCCCCATGTAATCCGATTAATCGTGTCGAGACCCCATCCGATTAATCGATTATCCAAATAATCGTTTGTTGCAGCCCTAGTTGCCATCTTGGATGAGTTCCCATTCACCCCAGTGCATTTATTTCTACCGAGGAAGTTGTTAATCCAACTAAAAAACACATTTTATTAAGGTTTTTCACAATATCAGGTATGCCATGATAACTAAATTATGCATAAAATCAATAAAAATATAAAATCCCAACAGGTAGGCTAGAAAAGTCACGTGATCTGTGTTCATTAGTGTGCTAGTCGTTGCAACTGTAGACTGCATAAAAACAGGAAGAGTTGCTCACCCTGCATTGGCTCCAGTTGGGTTTGGAGAGTGAGGAACCGACCCAATGTGGCGGCGACGCTGTTTACACTCTGCAGCGCCCAATGGGGCGTCAACGTAATCATGTGGTGAGTATTTACTGAAAAAGTATGTTTGCTTTTATTTTTGCAGGTTTTACCTCGCCAAGCACAGTGGAAGACAGCTCACACTGCAACACCACATGGGTGGGGCGGACCTAAATGCAACTTTCTATGGAACTATTAAAAAGGTAAACAAACTATTTAGTGAAGCTTTAATTTTAACTTTAGAGACTCATCATTTGTTTCCCTTTTTTTCTGCAGGAGGATGGCTCGGAGGTGGGTGTAGGTGGAGCCCAGGTTACAGGTTCAAACACCCGAAAGCACATCCTGCAGGTCTCCACCTTCCAGATGACCATCCTCATGCTCTTCAACAACAGAGAAAAGTGCACTTTTGAGGTGGGAGCACAATTCAACAGTTAATCGCGATTGGCCACAACGTAATGATCACCAGGGTCCCGTTTGTTGACCCGATTCATGAAGGAATGAATTCCACAAAACCTGAGATTGTTTGCTGGAGTGTAACACCAAACTTCAGCTGCAGATTTAATTCCAACGTCAAAACTTGAACTGCAACTATTTTTAAACAGGTTTATTTTTTTGCTGTGTCATTGTGAAAGCGGCCACTGGTGGCAGACAGGGGTCAGTATGCACCCTGATCAGTTTGCTGCTGTTTCTCTCTGTTGGCAACAAACTGATTTTACTCGTATCAGATCCAGCATTAACTCACTTCCTGCAGCTTTAGCTACAGTAGTTTTTTAGTTTAGTTCAACACAGACCACCCACTGCTACCCACGTGTTTCAAAAAGACTTTGCTGCTCATGAATGTCACAAGTTCATTTATTTATGAATGACCCCCTGAGCACTGCAGACTGAAAACTATTTGATTAAGAGAATGCAATCATGCTCCTTCTGCCTTTTTTTATTGTTTATTTTTTTGGTCACATTCTGTAGGAGATTCAGCAGGAGACGGATATCCCTGAGAGGGAGCTGGTGCGAGCGTTGCAGTCTCTGGCCTGTGGGAAACCCACACAGCGAGTTCTAACGAAGGAGCCAAAGTCCAAGGAGATAGAGAACGGCCACGTGTTTACAGTCAATGATCAGTTTACATCCAAGCTGCACAGAGTCAAAATACAGACAGGTGAGCAAAACTCACCTCTGGGTCAAGTTCTGTTCACTGCGCTGTGTGTCAAGTTTGTTGGAACATTATTTATAGATTTTAATCACTGCATCAGATTTGATCTTTTCCACTCGTTCTCTCTAAAAGTTACTGAATCTGCGTGACAGAGTTTGAGATGGTTTTCTGAGTTTCTTCATCGTTTTTCTACAATTTGTTTTTAATAGTTGCTGCTAAACAAGGGGAATCTGACCCTGAAAGGAAAGAGACCCGGCAGAAGGTGGATGATGACAGGAAGCATGAGATCGAGGCGGCCATTGTTCGAATCATGAAGTCAAGAAAGAAGATGCAGCACAACGTCCTGGTAGCAGAGGTAAACCGCAAACGTGAAAATTATTTCCAATAGGGCTGCAACAACGAATCGATAAATTCGATGAAAATCGATTACTAAAAGCGTTGGCAACGAATTGCGTCATCGATTCGTTGTGTCGCACAACTCTTCCAAAAGCGCCCCCCCTTCCCGCCCGCCATTGCGCGCAGACCAGAGCAAGTCAGATCAGCGCGAGGGAGAGCCGATCAGCGCGAGTGTGAGCCGCAGATCAGCGCGAGGGAGAGCCCACAGATCAGCGGGAGGGAGAGCCGGCAGATCAGCGCGAGGGAGAGCCGGTACCGGCAGATCAGCGCGAGGGAGAGCCGGTACCGGCAGATCAGCGCGAGGGAGAGCCAGCAGACTTGCGCTGCTGCGAACCGGTTCCGCATTGTTGTGCAGCGATCCAGGCAGCTGCTTCCAGCGCACGGTCCATTCTCAAAGTGGTTCAACCAAAAAACCATAATTAGCACACGATCGTTCATGTCCGCACATGTTGTCTACTTTCTGTCTTATTTGTGCCTGAAGCGCGCTACTGCGGAGCTCATCACCTGTGCTGTGGTGATGTCACCTCACGCAGCATCGAAAACGCGCTCTCCGCTGTGTGGTCAGGAGATCCCTTTGATCTGCTCAAAAGTAACTGATGAGGTGAAAAAGGTAAGAATCCAGGCAACAGATTTTCTGGAGAATTAAGAGGAGATGCAGGAAGATGAGAGACAGACAGGACAGGAAAATAGTTAAATAAAAACAAGAAAACAAAACAAAGTGTTGAAAAGTAAAATGTAGGTAGATTTATCTCCACTACACGTTTTTACCAGTATAAAACAATAAGTTATACACATGTTATATTTATACATCTGATACAATTCAGATCACCTTCAAAACTCAGTCACACACCCAGGGCCGTTTCAAGACATTTTGGGGGCCAAAGCAAAATGCCCCCCCCCCCATAACTGGGCTCCCCAGAAGCCTCTGTGTAGTTCATACCCTCTCCAGTAGTGTTAGTTATACGGTGTTTATAAAAGCCCCTCAGACATTACTGACATGTAGTGTCATATGTGACATGAACGTGACACTACGTCACGTTATCGGCCATGTTACCACTACCTGCCTTTTTATAGCTGAATGTTTTATGCTAGTTTTATTATATTTTATTCTACTTATTCTATTTCTGAAATTTATTATTCATGTTATATGTGGCACATTAGTACCGAAACAAGTTCCTAGTTTGTGAACTGCTTGTTCATTGACAATGGCAATAAACCTTTTCTGATTCTGATTCTGCTTCTAATATTATCAGATGAAAAACTAAATTATCAGACATGCTGTCTCATCTGCTGCTTTTCTAAACTTTTTAAAAGTAACAAAACCATGTGAAAGCCACCATTTGTGGATTCTCTGAAAGTTTCCATGGAGTGTGTGACAACTTATTTTTTCATTGATCCTATTGTCTAATCTCACAGCTGAAACAAGCATCCTTAATAATCTGTGCACAGGAAGCTTACCGATGCTGTAGTAAAACAAAAGGTATAATAATTTATTATTAATAAAACCTTGTTGCAGCACTAAAGCAGAAAAATTAGATTTTGCATTAAATATGCAAAATATTTACATATGAATTGTTTTAGAGCCCTTTAATTGTCAGAATCTGATATTAATTTAGTTCTTACAAAAAATGGGTCCCAACATGGTTTGTGTGGCGTTGCCATAGTGTGACGTCATAGGCACAGATCCCCTGTCCTCTTGTTTGGAAATGGAAATATGATCACCCTACATTAAACAAACTGTCCACCCGGGCTTTTGCACTGCACAGAGACGCTTCGCTGCCTATGACTGAACGTCAGTTGAGAGTCAGTCTCATGCAGACTGACCAATGAAGAGAGGGCCTCAAGTTAAGACCCTCTCCTCATTGGTCAGTCCACACGAGGTGGGTCAAAGGTTACTCTGGGCAGGTTACGTGTTGTCAGGCATTCAAGTATTGAGTATATTTACTGCATATTACAGTAAAATATTCTGTATGTGACCACATTATGGTGATCCTTGGGTCGTGATGATGGAGCCCTTGAATATTGTTGCCCAGGGTACAACAAAGTGTTAATCTGGCCCTGGTTCCGCCGTCACATTCCCGCAGAAGCTGGTTGATCACACCGGGGCCAGACTACTAGCGTGTGGCTTTACAACCACAATGTCCTCAGAAGCAAAAACGCTTTTAAAAGGGAGGGAGGAGTCCTAACTGTTGCTGCAGGCGTGTTGTGTGAGAGTGCAGTTATATACTGGTTAATATATTTTTGGGTTCAGTTGCTTTCATGTGGCCTAATGTGAGTCTATTTGGGATCATTGGAATGATCAGCAGCATTTCTTGATGTGACTTTATGGCAGTTGCCCAGGGCATCATCGCAAGGAGGATGGCATTCATTTACTTTTGCTTTATTTGGTATTTTTTCAGTCATTTTTGGAAATAGTGATCAATTTTGATTAATTCACAGCCTATGTTTAATTACATTTAAAATAAATGTCAACAGATGAGATCAAACAAAACACATGAGAATTGCCCTTAAGCTGTTAAACTTGGACCAAGCATTTTAGGTCACAGATAGATGTAGCTTAGGGTCTCTGTCTATACACCTTATAAGACAATTTAGGTGATGGCATGTTGTTTTTCTGCTATTGAACTGTTTTCTAAGAATGTTGTGTTAAATAAAGTGAAGGAAGGAGAGAAATAACGTTTCCCTAGCAGTTTTTAAAAATTTCCCCATGTAATCCGATTAATCGATTAATCGTGTCGAGACCCCATCCGATTAATCAATTATCCAAATAATCGTTTGTTGCAGCCCTAATTTCCAAGAATGTCATGAATTGTCAGTTTTCTGGACTTCATGGTGTTTATATTCAGTGATCATTTGCTTTGATCGGTTAGGGGTCAGTCAGTTACTGACTGGCAGTTTAAAGTGACTGATGCTCAATTCAGGGTCATGAAAAATAGCATTTTTTTTTTATTTATTTGCTTTCTGAAATTATGAAATCCTCAAATTCCAAGCAAAAATGTAATTGTCACATCGATATTGTGTGACTTTAGTTTTTTCTTAATAGTGCTGCAAAAAACTCATGCAAATGAGATCTAGTGTGAATTTATGATTAGCAAAGTAAGATTTAAGTTTTTTTCCAAGAACAAATCCAATTTGAGACATTTTTAAATTACTGTCTTAAGAAATCTTCCCTCTATGTCCAAACTGACAGCTTTTAATGTTAAATTACACCTTTTCTTCTCTCATTTTGTGTCCCAGGTGACTCAGCAGCTCCGGGCCCGTTTTCTTCCCAGCCCTGTGGTAATCAAAAAGCGCATAGAAGGACTAATAGAAAGAGAATACTTGGCAAGAACACCAGAAGACCGTAAAGTGTACACCTACGTTGCATAAAAGACAAACTAGAGTAGAAGGAAGCTGGATGGGATAGTTGGCTTTGGACGGTTGTTACGCATGGACTACGTTTATTTTACAGACAATGACTGGGATCTTAATTCATCGTCTCTTTCAAAGATACAGTAAAACCTTCATAAATGGAAAATAAAATCTTAACGCAGACAGAAAAATCCATCAGATGTTGTAGATGATTTTTAAATCGGGCCCAGTCTTCCTGTTCCCTGTGAGTTTTTACATGGACAGATCCAGCTTCAAGCTTTTCACTGTTTTACCCTTGTAGAGATTGAACTTGCAAAGAATCCCTTGGGAAAATGTGAATGCACCACGTTCTATTTTTTTTTTTTTTGGTTGTTTTTGTTTCAGTACTGTATAAATAAAGTTATTAAAAACTGGAAAAAATGTGCATTGTTGCAAAATAAAGGTGAGTATTGTTTATCTAGTCTGTGAAAGAGTTGAGTTTAGATGTTGGAGCATCATCCAGCAGCATCTTTCATATTTCCTTCCAACTTTAACTTTCACCCTCAAAAAATTACACTCTTGTTCTCAGTTCTTTGTATACCTTAGTACAAGGGGTTAATCGGTATGTAGCATTTCTTTTTCTAGCTCTAGAAAATGGAATTTCCAATTTGTCTTTGAACGCATCATAAGCTAAATCACTGGTTCTCATTAATGTGTTGGGTAAAACTAACATTCTTCACTAACACGTCAGGAGCCTCAGTGCAGCCTTTTTGCAGAGGGTTGGCATGTTAAAACCGATGCTCTCATCTTTGATCATGCTCTTAGTCCAACAGCTGTGTGCTCTTAGTAATCAGGTACTTCAAAGGTTATTGGTAATTCATGGAGAACCTTTGCATTTATTCTCACAAGAGGCCATTTCCTAGTGAGTGGGCCTGGGTGGTAAAAACTGAGAGATTGTGATCAGAGGTGGATAAATAGTAGCTGTTATATTAGTTTTAGATTCATTTTGATTAGAAAAATCAGGATTATGTCTATAGTGGGAAAATAATTGTCCAGCAAACAAAGTTTTATTTTAAAACATTTGTAACACTTGTGCAAATGCATAAAAAAGACTTGACTCTTTAAGTTTGTCCAAGTGATTTAATGCTGATCAGTAACATTTTAGACAAAGTGAGGTTTAGATGGGTCCAGATGACCTGCAGCATCTGCTTCATGCTGTAGCTGAACAGCTCGAGCCAGAGTCTCCAGCTGAGAGATGAAATTACAAATCTCTTCAGCAGAACTGCGAGTCCAAGCCAGAGGGAGATGTGCAGGAACCGGCTTACGATCTGCAGCACAATGCTGAGGTTTTGACAAAAAACTGCAAAAAGCATCTTAAATTGTGATATCTAGTTCTGCTCACCTTGAAAAAACTGCCCACTGCGTGTACTCGCAGCAACTCTGGACAAGGCCAACCACACAACAGTGTCTGCTCCTTGTTCGACTCCACGCAGCCTGTCACCCATCATCTGATGAAACTGAGGCATTGCTGTGGAAACAGCTGGAAATATATACAATCTTTAATAGGACACTAAATGATTGATCAGGACATTTATAAAGGTAATCTTCTCTGAAGCACAATGTAAATAAATGAAAAATTACTTTAAAGGTCTAAACAGAAATCCTCTTTTAAGCATTTCTTTGTATTTTAATCTTTTTGAATGAGTGAATATTAAGCCAGTACCTGGTGTATCTACCCAGCCAGGATGCATGGCAGAAAAGTGAATGACAGGGTAGGTTTTGGCCCAATGTTCTGTTAGCACCACCTGCTGTCTCTGAAGAGAAACAACTCTTTATTATCCCGTTCGCTTTGCCCCTGTTTCCCTTAGATGATGAATGATGTTTTATACCATAGGTGTGACTTTAAATTCCATTCTGACCTTGTTCTGGGCGTAGACCATGACCCCATCGAAGTAGCCCTTCTCTGAGTGCAGGTCATCAACTCTAAGCTTCTGGACCAGCATGCCTCCAGAGGACACAGTGATCTAACACACAGGAAGACAACAGCCACCACAGTGTGCTCAGACAACAACCACAGCAGCACAAACAAGTGTGGCATTATGCTGTCCACACCAACCAGATGAAGACCCTTATTGTGCGTGTTTAAGCATGAAACCGTACCACTCTGGGGTCCCGGCTCTTCTGCAAAAGTGGTATGAGAGTTTGAGTGAGAACGTAGACCCCTAAAGAGTTTAGATGAATGGATATCAGTTAAGACGGTGCAGAGAAGAGACCTGTCATGTTCACTTTGAATCATTTCTTACCCATGGTGTTTGTGGCAAAGTTCATCTCCATTCCCTCTGCGTTCAGCTCTTTCTTGTGCACCATGCAGCCTGCATTGTTGATCTGTTTGGTTTAAAGCACATGATTTGCAACCGATTTGTATTTGGCAAATAACAAAAGGCATGAGAACCCTACCAACACATTCAGCGATGGATGCTGCTTCTTGAAGGTCTCAGCGAACTCCCAGACTCTGAGCGTCTGCGACATATCGACAATGTGGACGTACACTTCCTACAAGAACCGCTTTTAAGTCTTGAGGAGATCATGGGATTCATTACAAAATAGAACCAATCAAACACACCCACCGTGTTACCAGACGCAGAAACGATGTCTGATTTGGCCTCTTCTGCTCTGTCTCTGTTCCTACACAACATGTGGACTGTCCCGCCTGGACACAAAACACAAAACTTTATTCTACATCAGAGCACACACCACTATTCAGCGTGTACCTTTCTTGGCTATGGCCATTGCTGTGGCTTTGCCAATTCCACTGTTAGCTCCTGTGATCATGAAAGATCGACCCACGACGGACACATCAAGGTCCTTGGGCTCAAAGCCTTTGGATGCTGCTTCATATCCCTTCCTGAAAGCACAAAGAGAGCACACTAATCAATGACTGTGTCTAAGAAAAGTGAAGCATTGACAATCTAGATGTTTCATCTCTGTATTCAAGCCCTGGCAGTGATGTGTCATTCCCAAGCTGTCAATAGAACTATTGTAGCTGCACATAAGGGCCAGTATGTGCAGTAAGCTGTGCAACAGTGATCAGACTGATCTGTTAACAAACCATTCAGGATTACATAAAATGCATTTGTCACAAAATAGACCAAGTACTGAAACGCTCTGCAGACCTGCATCAAAGTGGCACTAACCTTGTGTATTGGTGGATTCCATTCAGAAACCAGATGGCATTTCGGTACATTGACATGACACCAAAAGATCAGCAATCCAACTTGGTGCACCAGCTCCTTTTCCAAATCAGAGACAGATCAGGATCACATGAGGAGGACGCAGGAGATCTTGCTGCTCCTTACCGACACTGAATGGGAATGACACAGTAAACACTCCCTGTCTGAGGGGGGAAACTAACAGTTTCATCAATCCATTCATTCACAGGTCACATAACACTGCTGGTTGAACGGATCCTATCTGGAAAAGATCTAGGGCCAATCCAGATGCATGTGAGGTCAGATGACGCGTCTGGGGCGGCCAGAGGGGCGGGGTTTATCACTTACACCCTAGCTGCACTTGGCGTAGGGCAGAAATGTGTTCACTGGGGCTGTTTGACCCTTTGTGAGGGTTAAAGTGCGTAGTATTTTCCCACCTTTTAGGTAGTGTTTGTATTTAGGCTCCGCGCCAACATGGTAAGTGTTTCTTTTTAAGGCTGGCTTGTGCGCATGACCGTTTCTGTAAGGTAGCGTCAGCCTACATGGCCGTTCACCTGTCGCACCCTGGTCGCACCTGACATCAGGTATAAGGCTAGGAGCTCATTTTCGCTACTTCCTGGAGCGATTTCGTAGTCAACAGGTTGCCTAAAAAGTAGTTCTATTGTTTTAATTGTTTTTATAAGGTTCTGTTTCAACTTTATCTACAGCCGGAAGTAAGGTGTGTGTGTGTGTGAGGTGTACCTAAACCGGTGAACGCTGTAGAACTGGTTTTGTCACTTTCCCCCAGTTGTCTGGCAGCTCACTGCTTTGCATTTTAATTTGCCTGTGAGGAGTTACACGCACCTGCTAATAGATGCAATTACAGTATATATTTTAAAATATAAATAAAGGTTATTTTTAATGTTTTAAACTGTTGAATAATTCCCATTGCCCTTTTTTCCGGGTTGGTTTACTCCCATTGTGACGAGATCACTCAAGCAATTTTCTCAAATTCAACAATTTATAAAGCACAAATTTATATATTTAATCATCACATGTCTGTTTTCAATTATTTTAAGACTTTTGCTTCTAATTTTATATAAACACTCATAATTTGTTTCAAAAAGTTAGAAATAACTTGGAAAGATGAGAATATCTAACACATTCTAGCTTATAGAAATCTTAAACGGCATATTTTAAGGATTTGAATAAATGAGAACTACTCTAAATATTTTGTTTAGTAGAAATGTTAGGATTGATGGCAAATAACTGTTTAAATGATTTTTTCACTTTGCTAGCTTGCTCTAATTTCGTGTATTTGGAAATTTCTTCCTCTTTTGAAGGTTAAACTGTGCAGCAAGTTAGCATGACAGAACGAGGGCAAAACACACTGACAGTGTTGATAAAAATGCCTGCTTCATGTTTACCTGCTTTGTTGCTGTTTTCCCAAGTATCAAGTCTCCTGATAAAACACCCGTACACACCTGAACGTTCGGGTTCCTGTTGCAACTTTTCTCAGCTTTTATAGCAGCACTGTCTCTCTGTGTTTTGATTCTGTGAGTCTAAATAAGCCCATTCATTTGAAGATACATTTTTGTTTGTAGTACTGACAAAAGTAAACATCTCATAAATTATATTATCATGAGTTTCAATCACCACAAATATACACATCTTAGCCAACTGCTAATGAAAATTCTTGTACAGTTTTTAAAGTGTGAACACCTGAAAAAAATCCTGATCGTTTCACTGACTAATTATGTAGTGCACCATTTTGAAAGTAGTTTGTAAGGCCCACGTCTAACGTCCTGGTTTAAAACTATTGTCTCTAAAGGGACTTAAGCTCTATGTGAAATGGACAGAGCCTCAAAATAATGTTCCTGTTATTTGTTACTCATTAAATTCTGCCTGCCTCTTTTTTTTTCTGAATTTCGAGGACATTACTTGTTAATGAGTCATGATTGTTCAGCTCTTGTCTCATCTGTCTGCGTGTGTGTTGGTGGTTAATAATTTCTTTTGGATTAACTCTGTCTGGATATGTATGTATTAGAGCCTTCATGTATTTCTTTGCTAAACAGATTTAATGACTCCCTTTGTTGACTGTGTGTGTGCATGCGTGTGCGTGTGTGTGTGTGTGTGTGTGTGCGTGCGTGCGTGTGTGTGTGTGTGTGCGTGTGTTGTCAGATGCGCTTCCTGCTGCTCTTCAGTCGCCAGGGGAAGCTGCGTCTACAGAAATGGTTCACTGCAATGTCAGATCGTGAAAGAAAGAAGATCATTAGGGAAATGACCACCATGGTGTTGGCACGGCAACCACGTTCCAGCAACTTCCTGCAATGGAAAGACCTGAAGATTATTTACAAGAGGTGAATCTAGAAACTTTTTTGAACTCTTTTAAAGCTGCTAAAGCAAATCTACAGAATAAGCTAGGTTTTGAATGCAAACATGGTCGTGGAACAGTCACCCCTCCCCTCAAGTTATCTTCCCTGAGAACTGAGTTCTGCCGGAACTGGAAACCTGCATTGCGAGAGGAAACGAGATGGTGCTAAACACCAGTCACCATTTTCTAGGTCCGAATGCGTTTTGTTGTCCGTGACTTCAAATGATGTTTTTCTTTTTGGGACTCTAGTAGTTTGTCCTAAAATTGAAGGGGTAGCAACCGGCTGTTTCTCCTTCTCTGATATTATTGAGTGGAGAACTTCACACCAGTGGTGTTCTGCTGCTAAATACGAGAGTGTGTAATGAATAGAGGACCCAGGAAAGTTCAGCGAGACCAACAATCAGATGGTCCAAAAGTTGCTTTTGGTCCAGTACAACAACAATTTTTTTCTTAATCTCCACAGTATATTTATAGATATAATGTGTTAGTGTTGTTAACTGTGTGGTTCACTGAAAAAAATGTTTTTTTTTATTTATTATTTCTGATTAGAATTGGTCCCTCTGAGTTTTTCATGCAGGCTGAACATAAAAACAGTCTCCTACAGCTATCTCCTGCGTTAGCTTCTGATAGAAAATAGATGGTGAAATGCTAGGATTTGAAAATCTTCACATCTGTGTCACACTGTGAATTTGCAATCATGGCCTCGCCCATTTTGGCTCACGCCCACCCAAAGGAAGGCTTTAAAAGAATTGCATTGAGGAGAGAGCGGAAGACGTCTTGTTGATAGTGACTTTGTAGCATGGCTAACCACATCCTGTTAGCCAATCAGAAGTGAGGTGTGTGCAAATCATTGATAATAATGAGTAATCCTGCTGTTTTCAGCCCACCTCTGCACCAGCAAACTTCTGCATCTCAGAAAAGGAGCATCGTAGCTATGTTTTAAATGACTCATAAGGCATTGATTTACACTTGAGAACAAATGTGTTGGAATGGGTCAAGCTCACTTTTAACCCTCTGGAGTCGATGGTATAATTAGTCGTTTCGACAAGTTTTAGTGTTCACCTTTATATTTGACCCTATATTTTATTTGAATGCCTTGTTTGGTATCATTCTTTTCAGCACAACATCACCTCTGTGAATTTAGAGTCATTTCTTCATTTTGTCATATTGTATTGGCACACTGAACCTGAAAGTGCACTAAAAAATCTAAATCCGAGTAGAAAAATTTACTTATTTATCTCAGTGAAAACCCACAAACAACAAACCATTTTTAGCTCTCAGAATAAAACTATAGGGTGTGAGTAAAAAATAAAAAAGCTCAAATTTAGATTAAATTTAAGCGCATAAAAATGCAAGGCTTGTGTCAGGCGTTTTTCATGTGAAATTGCTGTTATGCTAAAAATGTTCCACACACTTTCTCTCTACGTCTGCTACTTCCAAAAGTGTCCAGCAGAAGACAGGATCTGGTTTAGCAAGTCAAAAAATTCTATAGATATATTTAGATTCTTGAGTCAGAAAACGGTAGAATGCCTTCGCCGGGTCAGGGATGAGGTCCTGCCCTAAGTGGAGTTTAAATATCTCGGGGTCTTGTTCACGAGTGAGGGAAAACTGGAGCGTGAGATCGATAGGCGGATGGTGCTGCATCTGCAGTGATGCAGGCGTTGTACCCGTCTGTCGTGGGGAAGAGAGAGCTGAGTCAGAAGGCGAAACTCTAGATTTACCGGTCGATCTACGTTCCTACCCTCACCTACGGTCATGAGCTTTGGGTAGTGACCGAAAGAACGAGATCGTGGATACAAGCGGCCAAAATGAGTTTTCTCCAAAGAGTGGCTGGGCTCTCCCTTAGAGATAGGATGAGAAGCTCGGTCATCCGGGAGGGGCTCGGAGTAGACCCGCTGCTCCTCCACATCGAGAGGAGCCAGTTGAGGTGGCTCGGGCATCTGGTCAGGATGCCTCCTGGATGCCTCCCTGGTGAGGTTTTCCGGGCACGTCCAACCAGGAGGAGACCTAAAGGTAGGCCCAGGACATGGTGGAGGGACTATGTCTCTCACCTGGCCAGGGAACACCTTGGGATTCCCCCGGAAGAGCTGGCCCAAGTGGCTGGGGAGAGGGAAGTGAAGTCTGGGCCTCTCGACTTAGGCTGCTGCTCCCACGACCTGACTCCGAATAAGAGGATGAAAATGACAATAGATGGATGGATATTTACATTTACATTCTTTACATGCATACATTTGTGTGCCAAGCCTCAAAGTAACACTCAGGGGAGCATCAGAAGCTTTACAAATCCAGGGGGTGTCCTTTCTTACATTGTCCACCTGGAATCTGCAACAAAAAAACTCCCTTAATCAGAAAGTCTTCCCTGCCTGTACCTAGCAACTTTTTACGCATGATTTGTGTGACTTGGTGAACTAATTATGAGTGACTTTGTGATTGGGGGGTGTGGTTTGTATTTCAGCTTATAGGATGAGCTTGGACTTGTTTTTCTTCCAGACTCTCTTAGATTATGGTGTGTAGTAGCGAGAGCCGACGGAGAGCTCTGTAGGATTTCGCTCTCGATCTGCCACAGATCGAATGTGCAGAAGCGGCTTCATCTTCATCATGAATTTTTACCTTAAATGTTTTACTTGGATAAACATGTTAAATCACAACTGTTGTTTAGTTTTAAGCCCCCTTTGTCGAAACAAGCTAGAACCATGATGCTAAGTGGTTTCCTGGTTCCATAAAAACGGGAGTAATGCGAGTAGTGTTCCATCACATGCCGGCGTGTGGATTGGCTCCAGAGGGTTAAGAGACATGACAAAAGTGTTTAAGCTAATATATTTTCCAAATTTGCTATTGCAGCTTTAAATTGAGTGTTTTTTGGACTAGCGGACCATCCCAATCGTCTGTACTGATGCCCACGCTAATAATGTCCATTGTTGCTGCTTAAAATGAAATTGTTGTCCACTGCTTCTTCTTAGGTATGCAAGCTTATATTTCTGTTTGGGTGTAGAAGCCCAGGAGAATGAGCTATTAGCTCTGGAGATTATTCATCGCTATGTGGAGCTGCTGGACAAATACTTTGGCAATGTATTCAGTAATTATATTTAATCAAAATATATTTCTAAACGTAAAAACAATGACTACGTATATTCACCAACATCATACCTCCTCTCAGGTGTGCGAGCTGGACATAATCTTTAACTTCGAGAAGGCCTATTTTATCCTGGATGAGTTTTTAATGGGAGGAGAGATCCAAGAAACCTCCAAACAGACTGTGAACCGCTGCATCGAAGCCTCTGACATGTTACAGGAGGTAAGACGATCGGCCACTCACACTCACTAATACAGCAGTGTGAGCATCTGTTGCGTGCCTCGAACCTCTTACAGCAACGGCAACAAATCGTTAGTAAGTTTATTGTGTTTACACTTGTGACATCTGTCCATTTGAAGTTGATTGTGGGGTAAATGTGTACCAAATTTTGGTGTTCAGTGATCTGCTCAACACAAATTTTATAAATCCAATGAGGTAAATGAGGAGTTCAATGAATGAGTGAATGTAGATTAGTCGGTGTGTAGTGTGATGGATAGGCTGTGATGCTAAATCCCTGCGGTGCCTTTGGTTTTCTCGAGGCATAAAGGCGTGCAGTTCCCGCTCTTCTGTACAGATTTAAGCTTGTGCTCCTGTTCGTCTCCCCTCTGCTTTCATCTGTGCACATCTGTCTCTTCCTCCGCCAGCTTTTTTATTTTATTTTATTTTTTTCCGAGCGAGAGACGGATTCTCCTGGAATGGGGTGTAAACTTTAGTGTTTGTGTGGTGCTTCTTGCTCCCCTCCCTCTCTAGAGGCTCATGCCTCTGTGTGGTACGATCGTTTAACTGGGTCTGTTCTGTGCTTCCAAATAGAGCTGACTAACACATTTACGGATGATATTCAGTGTAGGCTCCCTTATTCATTGTGATCATTATCGCTTCAGGATGACAACAGTGAGTGGTATGAGGTGGAGCTGTTTGGATGACCTTAATGGACAGACAGGTTAGATGCTCTGTTAGTTCCCTGCTGTGTGTTGCTGAACAGAGGTGATCTGTAGATGTGTGTCTGAGAATAATAAATGATTTAATGTATTAGTCAGACATGTGGAATCATCAAAGATGCTGATCTTTTTTTTTTTCTTGTGTTATTTTTTTTCAGACGATGGAGGAGTATATGAGCAAACCTGCCTTTTAACTCATACAGAAAACGGACCAAACTATGGAGGGATTCACAAATATGGGTCAATCAAGCTCTGGAACTGAATTTACTTACTGAACCTTTAAAAAAAAGAAAGAATACAATTAGTTTATTTCCTGCTCACCATATGCCTGAAATTTGTTTTTACATTTATTATTAATAAATTGAATTGAAGTTGTAATAGAGAATGACGGGGTTTAAATTTATGGTTTTTTTGCATTTAAATCAAGAATTAATATATTAGATATTTTCACTCTCCAGTAGATGTGTTTGTGAACAGCTGTGCTGTACGATACAATAGTTCTCTTTTAATCTGTTTTAGTTTCATCAGCATCTAAGACTGTGGTTAAAACTGTTCTGTGAGGCATTTGTTGTTGGTGTCTTTTTTTAAAACCATGCACAATTTATGATTAAAATATTTTTTAACAAGAGTTATGTTTTGTTTGCTTTGTGATCTATTGATGTGAGTGAGTTTAATAAGGCAACACAACTCAGCAAGAAGAAAAATAATACAGCTGATGCTTTATTCATCTGTGGTCCATCACACGTTGTTGAACATGTACAAAATGGTTTAAAAATGAGCATACGGAGCACAACCACTGTTAGGCCAACGATACAGAGCTTTGCAATATGAAAGGGTTAGAAGGCAGGCGACGGTCTGATATTTAGACCCAAAAGTAATCCGATTATAACATTAAATCCACAAACCCTGACTAGATCACGAGTCACAACACTCGCAGCCCTGACAAATAATCCCGATAATATTCCTCATAGTGCTCAAGAATAGCTTTCAAAAGCCCAGTTAGGATTATATTTAATCATTTACATGTATATTCACAAATGTAACTGAATAGTTTGACACAGATGAAAAATAAGCTTTTTTTTATCTTTTGGTTATAGATTCAAATATAGGACTGTTTACAAACACCATTTAATGTAAACAAATCGAATAACACAATTTGTTGGATTTGATTGAATATGGGGTGCTGATTGGGAAGTAATGCACTTAAAAAGAATTAAAAGCTAAGTTTTGTCACATTTAGCTCCCCATAATAAAAAAAAGTCACCTTTTCACCACATTTATTTAGGATATCAGACCATGGCCACCCCTTGGGGGCGCCATTAAAAGCAGGGAGATGAGACCCTCCATGAAACTAAACTTAGATCTCTCCATCCTCTTATTTTGGTATGCTACAACAGCTTTAGCATTCATGCTAGCACAATATTCACATTTTATCAGAAATTTCCATGTTTATATTTAACTTGTGTTTCAGGATTTTTACTTTTAACATCATTATTTTAATATAAATGTGGTGAAGTATTTAAAATGACACAAATTTTCAATCAGCACCCCATAGAAGAGGTCACATCTTCCAGATTACTTTTCGCCTCTCTGGATGGCACTTTTACATCTCATTAGAAATACATCTAGAATGTTCTTGCAGCAAGTAGGGACATTGTTTATCTGTGTTTATTTCTAAGTTTGCTATAGATTATTTGTCTCAGGGTATCAATAATAGCTATTGTTCATATGATAGAAATTTGTAAACTAGATCACGTCCACCAAACGTTATTTTTGAGACGGTATATAAATACTATTTTTATGTTAATGCGCCTCGCAGACAGATCAGGCTACATCCCGGCCGCGTTTTGTTCACGATGCTGCTCCTCTTCTTCATTCGCGGTTTGCGGAGCGGGGGTCTTGGATGGGGTCTCCTCCCTCGGGAGGGGAGTGGCTTTCTCATCTGCGGCACCCTCGGCTTCCCTCTTGGCCACTGGCCGCCTCTCGGTCTCCGCCTGGTCCATGTAGTCCTTCATGGCGCGCTCGTAGAGCTCGTAGGGGAACTGGCCCTTCAGCTGCGCCTGCGTGTCCCGCTTGGTGATGGTGTTCGGGTACTCTGTGAGGATTTTGGCTGCAAGGTATGTCGTCACCTCATCTTCAATGTCGCCGTCATCGTCGGCGTCATCAGCGGCGTCGGCCTGACGTTTCAGGGGCATTTTGTTTAACTCTGATAAAAACAGGTTCTCCCTGCGTCCGGAGGGTGGGGGGATTTTAACCGGGGCTGCGTTTGCAGCTGCAGGGATTCTGTCTGAGGAGGAGGACAAGGAGGTCTTCATGGGTCTCTGCACCACGGGATACTCGTTACTGATGGTCTCCACCCCGATGATGTCCAAAAAGTCCTCCCTGTCCATGTCATCAGTGGGGGGCTTGCTCTTCAGAGGCAGTCTGCGACTGAAATACCGGATCTTCGGGGTTTGGCCAGCCGTGTAACGGGCCATGGCTTGGGGATCACGATGGAGCTTTCTGAGCTCCTCCGTGAGCAGCATATCGATGAGGTCCTGAGGAGGGACGTGGAGTTTCAGGGACAACTCCAGCAGCTCCTTCACTGTCCGAGGGTCCACGATGGAAGGGCGGATCAGCCTCTTTTTCTGATCACCGGTCTGATCCCCATTTTGTGTCTGGTCACTCATCTCCAAGACCTTCAGCAGATAGTAATCTACCAGTTTAGTGTCGTCATCCGCGTCCTCCTGGTTCTGATTGGCCCGACGCTGCATCTCCTCCCGCTCGGACTCCTGATCGCTTAGCGCCCTTTCCATTTCTTCGTGGCTCCTGTTCTCCATCTCCTCCGTCTCTTCCCTCTCCTCCACGGGTACCCACTCTTCTCCTCCAGCCACATCCTCATAAGCCTGGTTTCTGTGACCGAGTCCATCTATTCCACCATCATCTTCTTCCCCGTAAGCGTCTCGCTTCTGGCTGGAGATCGATGGCATCCTGCCAAGTTCGTCAAAGATCGACCTTAAATTGGCAAGGCTCTGGGGGGTGTACTGCTCATCCAAGTCCTCTGTCGCCCGCTTGGAGGCGTCTGTGTTCTCCTCGTCTTCAAACATCAGCGGGTACTTCTTGTGGGGCCTGGGGAAATTACCGTAATCTGCCGGTGCGCTTTTGGGGATTTCCGTGTCTTTGGCGCGGTACCTGCTCGTTCGGCGGTCGCTCCTGGGTTCAGAGGCGGGACTGAACCTTGGGTCTTTCCCGGCCTGATCCTGGAGAGTCTTAAGCATGGCTTTCATCAGCTGCTCAGCGGTAATGTCCTGCCTCGGGATGCCGGGGGCGGACTGGCGCTCCCCGGGAACCTCGTCCTGCCGAGAGGCGAGCTGAAGCATGACCTTGAATTTTTCCACTTCGTCGTAATCCACAGGCTCGGGTCGACCCCCGTTTCGCTGCTTCAGGTTCTCGATGTACTCCAGGGCTTTGATCATGTCGGAGCTGGGTGGAAAGGCAGCCGGCAGTCCGTCGCCCTCCCCGCCTCGGAACCAGTGGCGGGGGAGAGATGCAGCCTGCACCGCGCACCCGTGAAGGAGGAATGCGAGCAGGACGACAACTCTCCCCGCGGGCAACTTGTGGTGGAAATGCAGCATTGTAGGATATTTATTACCTGGAACGAAAGACCACGACATGTCAGGAACGCGTTTCTTGGTCAAATCTGACATCTAGATGTTTATGTTGTAAAATGATCTCGACCAAGAGGATTTCGTGCGCACTGTTTTTGTCTTCCTTTCAGGGATTTACGCTCCGCAGTTTGAATGATGTGATGCTGTGCATTCACATCACTGGATGAGTCACTCCCTACGTTGTTATGGGCAACGTCAGCATCACTTTTACGTTGGTACCCATTAAACCTAAGGGGAAAATCTTTCTTTCATCCTTTCTATTTAAAACAACGCATTTGAGCATTTCTCTTGTTTAAAGGAAGCATTTCACCTCACAAGTCTTATTTTAAAATATGCGAACCCCATTACGTAAATCAACGAGCCGTTACTCCGTTTATAAATCATTTTACCTGACGTAACAATAATAAAAAATATTTATTTTTACCTTTGGTAATAAAACTCAGACAGCAGTAAAGGTGAATGGCATCTCTCAGGAGCGATGCTGAAGCTCTTCTGTTTTCAGCACTTGGACAGCTCCTCCTGTTATATGAGGCACCACCTGACTACCGCGTCATCACACAACACACGCAAAAGCCTGGCCCTAAAAAGTCCGTATAAATGATTCAGGCTTATGATATGGAAGAGTCTGCTGTATTAAAATAGCTCGTTGGGCGGTCTGTCACACCTCTCTGTTGTTGACTGGAGAGATCCTGGAGGACTGCTGCAGTGTGTCTCATTGAAAGAAGTTTGTGAGTTTTGTTCACTTAGAAAATAAAATAGTTAATTCATGTGCCAATTTTATTATAAGGACACATTGTAAAAAGAAAAAAATCTTAAATGCTTGTTTTTCCTGTCTTTTGTTTAAAAACTGAAGACTATTGGGTAAATGTGGGAAACCCTTCTGCTTTGTGGGCTCAAAATGTACATAAACCCACGTTCTTTGCCTTTTAATCTGTTTTAATGTTGTCATTCTCAACAACAACCTCCCAGCCTCTCGCATACTGGCGTGTGAGGAGTTAAACCCGCCAGTGATGACTCACAGACCCGAAGCACCGGAGCTGCTGTCGCAGTTCAGCAGCCCTCTTTCTCCCCTCCTCCTTCTGTACCGACAGAGATGGTGATAAACAGGCTCTTCTCGGCTGGGCGCCAAGGCCCCGGCATTCCACAGGGTCAGCGAGATAAAAGGGGCCACGCTGCATGCCAGCTGCCTGTTCTATGCCATGAATGGATTGTTACAAAGTTTTGTTGGGGCCAAAAGATGGTAAAAACTTATTTTTTAAATGGGTGTGGTTATAATAAAGATTACATCATCGAATTGGCCATACAACAGTTCACTTTTAGAATTGTTATGTGCATCAATATTTAAAATCATAATGAGCAGAGCAGACCCAGACCATCACACGGCCACTGCCATTTTGGTCTGTGTGGTATGATGTCCCGGTAGCATTTTACAATATAGGTCCCTTTATTGTCCTAACCTTAAGGACACTCAATAGTTAACAAAGTGACTCTATATTTATTAATGCTTAATAATGCACTAAGTAACATTAATAAAGTGACCCTTTGTTTATTAGTGCTTAATATTGCTCTAAGTAATGTTAAGGAGGGGCCCTTTGTTTCTTATTGCTTAATGTTAATAAAAATACTCTTTTTGTTAATGCTTAATAATGTCCTAATTAATGTTAATAAAGGGACTCTTATTGTTAAGTGTTTCAGATGTTCTTTTTTTTAATGCAGTGTTAATTTTCACCAGATATAACGGGTCTTCCATCTTCTAAAAAGTCCCACTGTTGTCGGTTCACTAAATATCTCCCCCCCAAAAGGTTTTATGGATCATCAAAACTTTTTTTATTTTGTCACAAATGATACACACATTTTTGTTCTGGTTGGACAAGAGAAGCTGTGGTTCTGGAACTGATGCTGTTCTGTCAAAAACTCTGACCATCAGAATTGAGTGAAACCTGCGCTGCTTTAGAGGTTGTTATGGGTTATTTTGGTTTTAATTTAGTCACAAAGGCACATGGTGCGTAACTTTTTGAGATCCTCTTGAGTGGGTTTAACATAACCAGCTGATCCTGTCAGGTTTAGGCTAATCTCAGCTTCGTGTGAATGAGTGACAAAAGCAGAGCCACAGATCAGATGACTGACAGGTATAGAGGAGGCTAAGGAGGGCTGAGGTGTTGTTTGTAATTTTAAAATCCCTCAGCATCACTCCCTCCAGCATCACACCTCCATTCAGACACAGCTGTCGCCCTGATGAAGAGCAGCAACCACAGCTGATCATTATCCACGACTCTCCCCCGGCTTGCTAAGAGTTGGAGAATATGATCTCAGTTTTCTCAGAAAAACAAGTACGTGAAAATATATGCAAACGTCTTTGCCCATTCATTGGTCGTGGCAGTGACTAATAAAAATGTCTCACTGTCACTGATGCACGTGACATATTATACAGGGAGAAACATTCCATCAGCTCCAGCCCTTTAATTATTTGATTGTTTTCATTTACAGCCAAGACATATAAAAGGCACCAACACCAATAATAAGCTGGTAATGATGTAGTTGTTTGCAGATGAAGATGGAGCAGCTCATTTCTTCCGGGATACTTCTGTATTCATCTTGGCTCCAGATCAGTCATGTAAGGTGGCAAGCTGTTAAGCATCTGTTGGGTCTCCTTAGATGTCGTAACTGTGTGCATATCCATATTTGTGTTGGGTATTTCATCCCCCTGTGGTGATTCTAACATCCGATTTCTCGGAGCTCAATCCTCGTCAAGCTGCTGGTGGCGAGCGATTCAGTGAGCGAGTCCTTGATTCCTCTCCAGGGCCTGTGATGTGCTGTCTGTGACCATTGGTGCGTTTGCTTCGGTCATTAAAAGTAAAGATTTCCTCTGGATGCTGAGACTGAATGCCTTTACGTTCCTCTTTTATCTCCATCTCTTTCTCCCTCTTTGTCAATGAGCATTAGAGCAGGGAGGAGGGAGAATGGTAGTAATTAAATTAAAGTTCACACTCGTTGTCTCGGTGGTTTCGTTTCTTTCATCGCCTCACATTGACTCTCCCTCTAATACTATCAGCGTAAACTCCCTTTTCTCATTGACAATATAGAGTTATTTTTAGACCAAGTCACATAAAATAATTTGAAATCTAGTTACCTGTCGTGCCAGGTTGTCTTATTCACGCTTATTAAGTTTTATTTACTGCATAGAGGTACTGATGGGGTGGATTTTTAAAAGTCTAATTTGACTTTTGACCTTCCACATCAGATTTAAGTACATTTCAAGTAGATTAACACATTGTGTGATTACAAAAAAGTTAAACGTTTGGATTAATATGATGCACTGATTGAATTTAAAGACCAAGTTCACTTAGAAACTGGTTTTTACTTGATATTTTTAAATATGATTGGTCATTCTGAGTTTCACACCTTCTACTTCTACACTGCCTAGCTAAAAAAAGTCACCCCCTGGATTTAACTAAGCAAATAGGCATGAGCCTCCCTTTGGATAATTACTTCATGGGCGATTATCTTTCAGCTGCAATAAGTTATTAATCCTCAACTGGTGCAATGAGTTGCTTCTCAATTCTTAAACAACCATGTGGAAAGACCCATCTGGTGGTCGTGGAAAAGATGTTTGAGAAGGGTAATATCATTGGCATCAAGCAGAGAAAACATCTATGAAGTGATGCACCTATCATGCCTAGTGCCTACTGTACAAGCCTGTGGGGGCGGTGCCATGATCTGGGGGTTTCTGCAGTAATTGACCCTGTTCCACAGTGGCTCTGCGCAGCGGTCAGTCTCTACCATCATCAGTGCAAAATCTTGGTGAAAAATTAATGCAACGCTAAATGGAAATAAATCATGTGACACTGCAGAAGCTTATCGAAACAACGCCACGGCGAATGAGTGCTGTAATTAAAGGCTGTTCAAAGAAACGTTAAGAGTGTGACTAATTTATTTGGTGGTCACCTTTTTTGACAAGGCAGTGTATTTCCTGCATTAGCTGCTGATAGATAATATGTGGGGAAACTCATATTAGAAAAACCAGTAAAATGTTGCAATGGAAATAAGCATTCATGGACTTATCAATCTTGGCTTGTGACGATAAAGTTTGTTGTTGTTTTAGCATCCAGCAAACAGCAGAGCACGTCTCAACTAGTAGAAGATAACCATTAGCATTAGCAACTCCACTAAATGGCTGAACTCCTTCAGGCTTGTGTTATTTGTGGAGATGAAACATCAACATTGCAAAGCAAACAGTCAGCGATAGAGTCACGTTGAAGTTAGCCAATCAGAGGGGAGACTTACAAATATTAGGAAATGAGACAGAGACATGGATCGACTCACAAGGTATTCATTTGTACTAGAGACCATAGAGACCACTGTAAATGTTTAGGAAAAATAAGTAAACTTGCTCTATTTACAATTAAAAGATGAGCTAAGAAAGACTTCATTACTGAATGACTGATGGGTGTGAGGTGTTGTCAACATAAAAAGTAAGAATAGTTTGTTTCTTTGCATCTCATATTGCACCATCTAAAATTAATAATAAAGAAAAAGATATTGCAGCCATGTTTTTTTCAGCCCCTGATAAGAATTTGAAGTTTCTTCAGAATAATTTAACCTTTTATTTCTCTTCTTTATGTCCTGTTTTGATTGGTGATTTTTACGCTGTCTGACACTGAAGCACACATCTCACTGCTGCTTTCCCACATGTCAATCAAAGCTGCCTGGAGAGGATGATATCTCAGAGCCGTGCGTCACAGCAGACACTAATACGTCCACATGCACTTTCACACAACCAGCTGCAAACACAACCTGACTCACGAAGCTTCATCTCAAGACTTTTCTTTTCGTTTTGGTTGCTGTTTGCCCTTCTGGCTGTGCCGTTTTAATGCTTCTAGGACCAATGACTCATCCAGAGGATGAAACGTTTCCTCCCCGGGGTTTCTTCCAAACAGCACAGCATACATAATTAATGTCTTTGTATAAAGTCATGTAAAACAATTATTAAGTTAATTGTCATGTGTGACAAACTGATAGCAGAGACCACCCACTCTCACTTTTACTTGATGAGGCAGGGGGTGCGTTAAATGTGGCACACCCGTTGTCAAGGCTCACCGTTTCTTTTCCAGCCAGCGTGTCCATGGTGATGCTGCCTCTCAGCCTTTCATCTGCCTCCAACTTCAACCCGTTCCACAGCTTTGGTAACCTTGGCTCCTTCATTAGACCCTTTACTCTTTAAACTGTAGCCGCTTTCCTGATGGCTCACATTCATAACTTTTTTTCAAAACGCCATTGTAACCACCCAGCTCATCCCTCCCAATGTGCCAATTACAGCAGCTAATGCATGGTCCTTGTCTTCAGAAAGCAGGCGGTTGGGAGCAGAGACAGAAGCGATTAGAGCCACAATATGTTGGAGGAGCCATTAGAACAGAGAGGCAGACATGAATGCTGTCTGAGCGATAAAGGGAGGGGAGAGGAAATGAGAGAAGGTCCACATTGTTCACGTATTGAAGCAAGAATGCAGGTGGTATTCAGTGGGACGGATCAAATGTCTCCTAATGAGTCTGGCTTCAGTCGTCTGACCTTGCTTTAGTCAACGTTTAAAAAATGTATTAAAATGTTAATATTTAGGATTCTAAATCCTATAGTAAACAATTTATCATGTCACGTCAGGGCCAGCAGTAGCTCAGGAGGTAGTGCGTGTTGTCCAGTAATCAGAAGGTTGCAGGTTCAATCCCGACTCTGACCAGAGAATGCTGCTGTTGTGTCCTTGGGCAGGACACTTAACTCGTCCTGCCTGCTGGTGGTGGTCGGTGGCGCCAGTGTTTGGCAGGCCTCGCCTCTGTCCGTGCGCCTCAGGGCTACATTGTAGCTTATCCCCACCAGCGTGGGGTGTGTGTGTGTGAATGAGTGAATGACTGATTGTGTTGTGAAGCACCTTGGGGGGTGTTATACAAATTCAGGCTATTTACCATCACGTGTACTGAAATCCATGTACCAGCAGCAGAATCCTTCTTCAAGGTCTAGTTATCTTGTTTATGTTTTCATAACAACAAACAAAGAAGAAGAGATGATTTTCCTGGTGGGAAACATTACTTGGCTGAGAGGAAATCAAAACCTCCAGGAATCCTGGCTGGTTCACTCTCGACGCTATCAACAAAACTCTAGGAGGAAGAGGATTGAGGATGAAATTGTTGCCATGGTGCCAGCTGCTGTATTTTATACACATTTAAAAGAAAATGGTTATGATATTTAAATACAAGGTCACTCAATGACAACCAGTATTAAATAATTATCAATGTTTTCATTCAGCACTTCATAAAATATTAGATTTTTAGAGTGATCTTTCTACACACACACACACACACACACACACACACACACACACACACACACACACACACACACACACACACACACACACACACACACACACACACACACATGCACACGCACACACACACACACACACACACACACACACACACACACACACACACACGCACGCCCGCACACATGCACACACACACTCTTATACATATGTGTGAGTTTAGAATACATTTTAAAATCATCACTCACACCTTTTACTGTCTAGATCTAAAATGTTGCTATGCGTTCCTACAAAATAAAACATAGTTGGATCCGATCTTTTATGCTGCATTAACTGTAGGGGATATCGTTTCTATTTCTGGGAATCAAATTTGTAGTTTAGGCTTTTAAGAAGATTTGTTCCACATATTTGGGATCTCCTATTACTAACCATACTTTTGTTTCTCCCCATCCCTCCAACTTCCTCCCTCAGATCAGACTCTTCCTTCCATTTTCTTTTGTTTTGTAACCAAGAGCTCGCTCTACAGACATTAATTTGGTGCAATAACAGTAAAAACCTGATTATTCAAGTTATTTTACAACCTTTGTTGACTCTATGCTAAAATTTCCTGCACAAACTTTTCAGTGACACATCTAAAGTGCAATAAATAAATTTTAAATTGAATATCGCATCATGCAAATGCATTTGTAAATAAGCAAACAACTGCATTTTTGACTGTAATTTAGAAAATATTCCATGGACTCGGAGTAAAGTCAATGAATATTCGGATCTCAGTGTTTGGTCAACAAATGATGACTGGATGGAGCGAGCCAACAGTTCAGTTTTAAACTTAGGCCCTGTCCACACGTAGCCGGGGATCTGCCAAAACGTAGATATTTTTCTACGTTTTGGCCTGTCATCCACACGAAAACGGAGTTTTTTCACACGAAAACGGATCTTTTAAAAAACTCCGGCCAAAGTGAAGATCTGCGTTTTCTCTGTTTTGGGTGTCTGCGTGTGGACAGACAAAACCAGAGTTTTAAGGTCCGCAACGTCACTTTCCGCGACAAAAAAATGCTGACATCACGTGTGCGACCTGTGTTTACACTAGCCGACAGCATGGATGCCCTCAGAGCTGCGCTCACTTTATCAATTGTCCAAGCGCTTTTTGCTTGTTTGTTTTTGCAAGCAGAATTACTGCTCCTTGCGGAAGACCACAGACGAAGGACGAGGTTAAGAACGGGGGAAGTACTGCCGCCTACAGGTCTGGCATGTCCTTAACGTATTTATCTGGGTATGTGTGGACAGAGTTTTTTTTTTAATGAGGTGGTGTGGATGCAAGTTTTTGGAGGGGCGGATATTCGTTTTTTTTTTTCGTTCGTTTAAAAAAAACCCGGCTACGTGTGGACTAGGCCTAAGATGAAGTTTTTGCTCCAGTCTGATGTGAAGGTTGAGCCCAGCTATCAGGAAATCCTCTCGATTCACTGTCCTGTGTTTGTTCCAGTCGTCACCCTTTTGATGATGAAATTGTGATCACTGGTGGAAGGGAATCCCAGATTCACGTGGGTGAAACGCGTGTCCTCAGTGGGGTGGAAATGCTCAGCTTTAGAAATAAGCTGAGGGGCTGCACCACCTAGTGCAGGGATCTTCAACAAAATGTGTTCAAGGGCCAGAGATTTTCCCAGCAGACACCATGCAGGCCAGATGCTTTTCTAAAACAAAGCTCAATTATTATCGCATCTTAATTTATTGAAAATGGCTTTGTTTTCCATCTAAACTGTTTTGATTGTGGTTGGAGAACATAAACAATTTGCTGCTAAACGTCAACGTCTCCCAGTTACCCAGCTAACAGGGAACGTTCCCATAACTTTCGCTAACATTCTTTAAAAGTTTTTTTAATGTTAGTACATAACGTTGCTAAAGTAATGTTTTCAAAATGTTCTTTGAACGTTATTAATGTTGCTGTAACGTTGATAGAAAATGTTCTTAGAAGATTGTTATAAGAACGTTGTAACAACATTATTTCTGCATGATGAAAGTTCTCATAACGGTGATAGGAAACGTTTTTATAACAATGTTCTCTGAACGTGTATATAATGTTTTTGTGATTGATCAAAGTTCTCAAAATGCTGAAAGAAAACATTCCTAGAACCATGTTCTTGTAACGTCTTTACAACGTTATTTATGGTTGATGAAAGTTCTAACAATGTTTGTTAGAAAACATTCTTTGAACCACATTATTGGAACGTCTTAACAACGTTATTCATGACTGATGAAAGTTCTCATTATGTTGTTTGAAAACATTCATAGAACCTTATACTCGGAACGATTTCACAACATTATCTGTGATAGATGAAAGTTCTCACAATGTTGCTGGAAAACATTTTCAGAACCACATTCTTATAATGTCTTTACAACGTTATTCATGATTGATGGAAGTTGTCATTACGTTGTTAGAGAACAATTTTAGAACCACATTCTCGGAACATGGTAACAACGTTATTTATGATTGATGAAAGTTCTCTTAGTGTTGTTAGAAAACATTCTTAGAACCACGTTCTTATAATGTCTGTACAACGTTATTCATGATTGATGGAAGTTGTCATTACGTTGTTAGAGAACAATTTTAGAACCACATTCTCGGAACATGGTAACAACGTTATTTATGATTGATGAAAGTTCTCTTAGTGTTGTTAGAAAACATTCTTAGAACCACGTTCTTATAATGTCTGTACAACGTTATTCATGATTGATGAAAGTTCTCATAATGTTGATAGAGAACATTTTTAGAACCACATTCTCGGAACATGGTAACAACGTTATTTATGACTGATTAAAGTTCTCTTAGTGTTGTTAGAAAACATTCTTAGAACCACGTTCTTATAATGTCTTTACAACGTTATTCATGATTGACGAAAGTTCTAATAATGTTGATAGAGAACATTTTTAGAACCAGATTCTCGGAACATGGTAACAACATTATTTATGATTGATGCAAGTTCTCTTAGTGTTGTTAGAAAACATTCTTAGAACCACGTTCTTATAATGTCTTTACAACGTTATTCATGATTGACGAAAGTTCTAATAATGTTGATAGAGAACATTTTTAGAACCACATTCTCGGAAGATGGTAAAAACGTTATTTATGATTGATTAAAGTTCTCTTAGTGTTGTTAGAAAACATTCTTAGAACCACATTCTTATAATGTCTGTACAACGTTATTCATGATTGATGAAAGTTCTCATAACGTTGTTAGAGAACATTTTTAGAACCAGATTCTCGGAACATGGTAACAACGTTATTTATGATTGATGAAAGTTCTCTTAGTGTTGTTAGAAAACATTCTTAGAACCACGTTCTTATTATGTATTTACAACATTATTCATGATTGACGAAAGTCCTAATAATGTTGATAGAGAACATTTTTAGAACCACATTCTCGGAACATGGTAACAACGTTATTTATGATTGATTAAAGTTCTCTTAGTGTTGTTAGAAAACATTCTTAGAACCACGTTCTTATAATGTCTGTACAACGTTATTCATGATTGACGAAAGTTCTAATAATGTTGATAGAGAACATTTTTAGAACCACATTTTCGGAACATGATAACAACGTTATTTATGATAGATTAAAGTTCTCTTAGTGTGGTTAGAAAACATTCTTAGAACCACGTTCTTATAATGTCTGTACAACGTTATTCATGATTGATGAAAGTTCTCATAACGTTGTTAGAGAACATTTTTAGAACCAGATTCTCGGAACACGGTCACAACGTTATTTATGATTGATGAAAGTTCTCTAAGTGTTGTTAGAAAACATTCTTAGAACCACGTTCTTATAATGTCTGTAAAACGTTATTCATGATTGATGAAAGTTCTCATAACGTTGTTAGAGAACATTTTAAGAACCCCTTTCTCGGAACATGGTAACAACGTTATTTATGACTGATGAAAGTTCTCTTAGTGTTGCTAGAAAACATTCTTAGAACCATGTTCTTATAATGTCTTTACAACTTTATTCATGATTGATGAAAGTTCTCATAACGTTGTTAGAGAACATTTTTAGAACCAGATTCTCGGAACATGGTCACAACGTCATTTATGATTGATGAAAGTTCTCTAAGTGTTGTTAGAAAACATTCTTAGAACCACGTTCTTATAATGTATTTACAACGTTATTCATGATTGACAAAAGTTCTAATAATGTTGATAGACAACATTTTTAGAACCACATTCTCGGAACATGGTAACAACGTTATTTATGATAGATTAAAGTTCTCTTAGTGTTGTTAGAAAACATTCTTAGAACCACGTTCTTATAATGTCTGTAAAACTTTATTCATGATTGATGAAAGTTCTCATAACGTTGTAAGAGAACATTTTAAGAACCCCTTTCTCGGAACATGGTAACAACGTTATTTATGACTGATGAAAGTTCTCTTAGTGTTGCTAGAAAACATTCTTAGAACCATGTTCTTATAATGTGTTTACAACGTTATTCATGATTGATGAAAGTTCTCATAACGTTGTTAGAGAACATATTTAGAACCAGATTCTCGGAACATGGTAACAACGTTATTTAAGATTGATTAAAGTTCTCTTCGTGTTGTTAGAAAACATTCTTAGAACCACATTCTTATAATGTCTGTACAACGTTATTCATGATTGATGAAAGTTGTCATAACGTTGTTAGAGAACATTTTTAGAACCCCTTTCTCGGAACCTGGTAACAACGTTATTTATGACTGATGAAAGTTCTCTTAGTGTTGTTAGAAAACATTTTTAGAACCACGTTCTTATAATGTCTTTACAACGTTATTCATGATTAATGAAAGTTCTAATAATGTTGATAGAGAACATTTTTAGAACCACATTCTCGAAACATGGTAACAACGTTATTTATGATTAATTAAAGTTCTCTTAGTGTTGTTGGAAAACATTCTTAGGACCACGTTCTTATAATGTCTGTACAATGTTATTCATGATTGATGAAAGTTCTCATAACGTTGTTATAGAACATTTTTAGAACCAGATTCTCGGAACATGGTAAAATGTTATTTATGATTGATTAAAGTTCTCTTAGTGTTGTTAGAAAACATTCTTAGAACCACGTTCTTATAATGTCTTTACAACGTTATTCATGATTGACGAAAGTTCTAATAATGTTGATAGAGAATATTTTTAGAACCAGATTCTCGGAACATGGTAACAACGTTATTTATGATTGATGCAAGTTCTCTTAGTGTTGTTAGAAAACATTCTTAGAACCACGTTCTTATTATGTATTTACAACATTATTCATGATTGACGAAAGTCCTAATAATGTTGATAGAGAACATTTTTAGAACCACATTCTCGGAACATGGTAACAACGTTATTTATGATTGATTAAAGTTCTCTTAGTGTTGTTAGAAAACATTCTTAGAACCACGTTCTTACAATGTCTGTACAACGTTATTCATGATTGATGAAAGTTCTCATAACGTTGTTAGAGAACATTTTTAGAACCAGATTCTCGGAACACGGTCACAACGTTATTTATGATTGATGAAATTTCTCTAAGTGTTGTTAGAAAACATTCTTAGAACCACGTTCTTATAATGTCTGTAAAACGTTATTCATGATTAATGAAAGTTCTCATAACGTTGTTAGAGAACATTTTAAGAACCCCTTTCTCGGAACATGGTAACAACGTTATTTATGACTGATGAAAGTTCTCTTAGTGTTGCTAGAAAACATTCTTAGAACCATTTTCTTATAATGTCTTTACAACATTATTCATGATTGATGAAAGTTCTCATAACGTTGTTAGAGAACATATTTAGAACCAGATTCTCGGAACATGGTAACAACGTTATTTAAGATTGATTAAAGTTCTCTTCGTGTTGTTAGAAAACATTCTTAGAACCACATTCTTATAATGTCTGTACAACGTTATTCATGATTGATGAAAGTTGTCATAACGTTGTTAGAGAACATTTTTAGAACCCCTTTCTCGGAACCTGGTAACAACGTTATTTATGACTGATGAAAGTTCTCTTAGTGTTGTTAGAAAACATTTTTAGAACCACGTTCTTATAATGTCTTTACAACGTTATTCATGATTAATGAAAGTTCTAATAATGTTGATAGAGAACATTTTTAGAACCACATTCTCGAAACATGGTAACAACGTTATTTATGATTAATTAAAGTTCTCTTAGTGTTGTTGGAAAACATTCTTAGGACCACGTTCTTATAATGTCTGTACAATGTTATTCATGATTGATGAAAGTTCTCATAACGTTGTTATAGAACATTTTTAGAACCAGATTCTCGGAACATGGTAAAATGTTATTTATGATTGATTAAAGTTCTCTTAGTGTTGTTAGAAAACATTCTTAGAACCACGTTCTTATAATGTCTTTACAACGTTATTCATGATTGACGAAAGTTCTAATAATGTTGATAGAGAATATTTTTAGAACCAGATTCTCGGAACATGGTAACAACGTTATTTATGATTGATGAAAGTTCTCTTAGTGTTGTTAGAAAACATTCTTAGAACCACGTTCTTATTATGTATTTACAACATTATTCATGATTGACGAAAGTCCTAATAATGTTGATAGAGAACATTTTTAGAACCACATTCTCGGAACATGGTAACAACGTTATTTATGATTGATTAAAGTTCTCTTAGTGTTGTTAGAAAACATTCTTAGAACCACGTTCTTACAATGTCTGTACAACGTTATTCATGATTGATGAAAGTTCTCATAACGTTGTTAGAGAACATTTTTAGAACCAGATTCTCGGAACACGGTCACAACGTTATTTATGATTGATGAAATTTCTCTAAGTGTTGTTAGAAAACATTCTTAGAACCACGTTCTTATAATGTCTGTAAAACGTTATTCATGATTAATGAAAGTTCTCATAACGTTGTTAGAGAACATTTTAAGAACCCCTTTCTCGGAACATGGTAACAACGTTATTTATGACTGATGAAAGTTCTCTTAGTGTTGCTAGAAAACATTCTTAGAACCATTTTCTTATAATGTCTTTACAACATTATTCATGATTGATGAAAGTTCTCATAACGTTGTTAGAGAACATTTTTAGAACCAGATTCTCGGAACATGGTCACAACGTTATTTATGATTGATGAAAGTTCTCTAAGTGTTGTTAGAAAACATTCTTAGAACCACGTTCTTATAAAGTATTTACAACGTTATTCATGATTGACAAAAGTTCTAATAATGTTGATAGACAACATTTTTAGAACCACATTCTCGGAACATGGTAACAACATTATTTATGATAGATTAAAGTTCTCTTAGTGTTGTTAGAAAACATTCTTAGAACCACGTTCTTATAATGTCTGTAAAACTTTATTCATGATTGATGAAAGTTCTCATAACGTTGTTAGAGAACATTTTAAGAACCCCTTTCTCGGAACATGGTAACAACGTTATTTATGACTGATGAAAGTTCTCTTAGTGTTGCTAGAAAACATTCTTAGAACCATGTTCTTATAATGTGTTTACAACGTTATTCATGATTGATGAAAGTTCTCATAACGTTGTTAGAGAACATATTTAGAACCAGATTCTCGGAACATGGTAACAACGTTATTTATGATTGATTAAAGTTCTCTTCGTGTTTTTAGAAAACATTCTTAGAACCACATTCTTATAATGTCTGTACAACGTTATTCATGATTGATGAAAGTTGTCATAACGTTGTTAGAGAACATTTTTAGAACCCCTTTCTCGGAACCTGGTAACAACGTTATTTATGACTGATGAAAGTTCTCTTAGTGTTGTTAGAAAACATTTTTAGAACCACGTTCTTATAATGTCTTTACAACGTTATTCATGATTAATGAAAGTTCTAATAATGTTGATAGAGAACATTTTTAGAACCACATTCTCGAAACATGGTAACAACGTTATTTATGATTAATTAAAGTTCTCTTAGTGTTGTTGGAAAACATTCTTAGGACCACGTTCTTATAATGTCTGTACAATGTTATTCATGATTGATGAAAGTTCTCATAACGTTGTTATAGAACATTTTTAGAACCACATTCTCGGAACATGGTCACAACGTTATTTATGATTGATGAAAGTTCTCTTAGTGTTGTTAGAAAACATTCTTAGAACCACGTTCTTATAATGTCTGTACAACGTTATTCATGATTGATGAAAGTTCTCATAACGTTGTTAGAGAACATTTTTAGAACCACATTCTCGGAACATGGTAACAACGTTATTTATGATTGATTAAAGTTCTCTTAGTGTTGTTATATTTATATAATATATTATAATATGTTTTATATATAATATATATATGTTATATATATATATATAATATATATATATATATGTATATATATATATATATATGTATATATATATATATATATGTATATATATATATATATATGTATATATATATATATATATATATATATATATATATATATATATATATATATATATATATATTTGGAACTTTTTATTTTTGAATTAGAACGACAACATTTACATGGAGATGCATTTGAGTTTTTTCTTCCCCTCTCCAGGGCAGTGTTTCCCTGAACAAAGTTCGAATTTCCTTGTGGCCATAAGATCTCTACAACTTAACCAAATCACCAATCAGTACATATACAGTGGGGCAAAAAAGTATTTAGTCAGCCACCGATTGTGCAAGTTATCCCACTTAAAATGATGACAGAGGTCAGTAATTTACATCATAGGTACACTTAAACTGTGAGAGACAGAATGTGAAAAAAAATCCATGGATTCACGTGGCTGGATTTTTAAAGAATCTATTTGTAAATCAGGGTGGAAAATAAGTATTTGGTCACTTCAAACAAGGAAAATCTCTGGCTCTCACAGACCTGTAATGTCTTCTTTAAGAAGCTTTTCTGTCCTCCACTCATTACCTGTATTAATGGCACCAGTTTGAACTCATTATCTGTATAAAAGACACCTGTCCACAGCCTCAAACAGTCAGACTCCAAACTCCACCATGGCCAAGACCAAAGAGCTTTCGAAGGGCACCAGGAAAAGAATTGTAGACCTGCACCAGACTGGGAAGAGTGAATCTACAATAGGCAAGCAGCTTGGTGTGAAAAAATCAACTGTAGGAGCAATTATCAGAAAATGGAAGACATACAAGACCACTGATAATCTCCCTCGATCTGGGGCTCCACGCAAGATCTCATCCCGTGGGGTCAAAATGATCATGAGAACGGTGAGCAAGAATCCCAGAACCACACGGGGGGACCTGGTGAATGACCTGCAGAGAGCTGGGACCACAGTAACAAAGGTCACCATCAGTAACACACTACAACGGCAGGGAATCAAATCCTGCAGTGCCAGACGTGTTCCGCTGCTGAAGCCAGTGCATGTCCAGGCCCGTCTGAAGTTTGCCAGAGAGCACATGGATGATACAGCAGAGGATTGGGAGAATGTCATGTGGTCAGATGAAACCAAAGTAGAACTTTTTGGTACAAACTCAACTCGTTGTGTTTGGAGGAAGAAGAATACTGAGTTGCATCCCAAGAACACCATACCTACTGTGAAGCATGGGGGTGGGAACATCATGCTTTGGGGCTGTTTTTCTGCTAAGGGGACAGGACGACTGATCTTTGTTAAGGGCAGAATGAATGGGGCCATGTATCGTGAGATTCTGAGCCAAAACCTCCTTCCATCAGTGAGAGCTTTGAAGATGAAACGTGGCTGGGTCTTCCAACACGACAATGATCCCAAACACACCGCCCGGGCAACAAAGGAGTGGCTCCGTAAGAAGCATTTGAAAGTCCTGGAGTGGCCTAGCCAGTCTTCAGACCTCAACCCCTTAGAAAATCTGTGGAGGGATTTGAAAGTCCGTGTTGCTCGGCGACAGCCCCAAAACATCACTGCTCTCGAGAAGATCTGCATGGAGGAATGGGCCAAAATACCAGCTACTGTGTGTGCAAACCTAGTAAAGACCAATAGTAATCGTTTGACCTCTGTTATTGCCAACAAAGGTTATGTTACAAAGTATTGAGTTGAATTTTTGTTACTGACCAAATACTTATTTTCAACCCTGATTTACAAATAAATTCTTTAAAAATCCTGCCATGTGAATTCATGGATTTTTTTCCACATTCTGTCTCTCACAGTTGAAGTGTACCTATGATGTAAATTACTGACCTCTGTCATCATGTTAAGTGGGAGAACTTGCACAATCGGTGGTTGACTAAATACTTTTTTGCCCCACTGTAGTTCTGACAAGCTTTCTCTGTATTCATCTTATCTGCTTTCTAATACATTCTACATTTTACTTTGATCTAGCTAAATAACTCACCCAAAAGACAAAAATACATTAAAAAATTTATAATAATAATTTTCACATGAGAGTACTATCTTTCTAACATTTGTTTTATTGGTTCCCACATTTTTTCTAATTTCACTAGTCCCAGTCATAGTCTTGCATTAATTTGTTCCATTTTGTAGACCTGTCTAACTCTGTCTCTCCATTGTGCCACCCTTGGGGGTTCTGTGTCCAGCCATAAAACCTTAATACACTTCTTGGCAGTCATAAGCAGAATTCTGATTACGTATGTCTCCATTATGTGTGTAAGAATTTTTGTATAGCATTCCCAGTACAAACCATTTTAACTTAAATTGTAATTTCACCTTCCAGGTTCTTTCAATTTCTCCCTAACACCTTCCCAGAATGGTATGAATTTAGGGCAGAACAAAAGTATATGTGAAAAGTCTCCCACTAGCCCGCATTTTCTCCAACATAAATTTGAAACGTTACTATTTAAATCAAATCACTTTTTTTGTCACGTCACATGTGCAGGTACACTGGTACAGTACATGCGAGTGAATTTCTTGTGTGCGAGCTCCACAGCAACAGAGTTATGCAAAAATACAGTAATGTAAAAACAAGTAAAATATAAAAATGGCTAATCTAAGTAATAATATGTATAAGTTGTAATGTATATACATTACTAAATGTTTATGCAAGTATATTATTATTATTTTTTTAATATATTGTTCTACGTGTGTGCGTGTGAGTGTGTGTATAGTGTGTATATACGTGTTTTACAAATGAATAAAGTAAACAATAAGATAAGAGATATAAAACGTACAGAGGCTGGTATGTGCAAAACAGTGGCATTAATGTACAGTATGGAGTGTGTAATGTGGGAGTTTCAGTAGTGAGGGTGAGGTGTCTGCGAAGTGTTCAGCAGTCTGATGGCCTGATGGAAAAAACTGTCTCTCAGTCTGCTGGTTCTGGACCGGATGCTGCAGAACCTCCTTCCTGATAGAAGTAGTCTGAACAGTTTATGGCTGGGGTGACTTGAGTCCTTGATGATCCTCCCCGCTTTCCTCAGGCACCGCTTCCTGTAGATGTCCTGGAGGGAGGGAAGCTCACCTCCAATAATCCTTTCTGCACACCGCACTACTCTCTGGAGAGCTTTGCGGTTGTAAGCGGTGCTGTTGCCATACCAGGTGGAGATACATCCAGTGAGGATGCTCTCAATGGCACAGCAATAGAAGGTCCTGAGGATGCGGCGGCTCATGCCAAATCTTTTCAGTCTCCTGAGAAAGAAGAGGCGCTGCTGTGCACTCTTCACCGTATTTTCCGTGTGCACTGACCACGTAAGATCCTCAGCCAGATGAACTCCAAGGAAACGGAAGCTGCTCACCCTCTCCACAGCGTCGCCGTTGATGATGATGGGGGTGTGTATTCCTCTGCTCCTCCCGGAAGTCCATTATCAACTCCTTTGTCTTTGTGACGTTGAGGGTGAGACGGTTGTCCTGACACCAGTGGGTCAGGGCGCTGATCTCCTCCCTGTAGGCCGTCTCATCGTTGTTGGTGATGAGACCTACCACTGTGGTGTCGTCCGCATACTTCACAATGATGTTGGAGTTTCTCGTGGCCGTGCAGTCGTAGGTGTAGAGTGAGTACAGGAGAAGGCTCAGCACACACCCCTGCGGAGCACCAGTGTTCAGTGTGACGGGGGATGAGGTGGTGCCGCCTAGTCTGACCACCTGGCGTCTGTCAGACAGAAAGTTAAGGATCCAGCTGCAGAGGGAGCTGCTCAGTCCAGACAGTTTCCTGTCCAGCTTAAAGGGAACAATGGTGTTGAATGCTGAGCTGTAATCTACAAACAGCATTCTCACATACGTGACATGATAAGTGGAGTTTTAAAATATGCGCCTTCACCTTCCATTCAAATTCCCTCCAAGACAGACTATTAGTTAGTTTATGGCCTGCTTCAAGAATTCCTCCCATTCCTCATCTGTCATCATTATGTTCACTTCCAGTTCCCATTTTTCTTTAATATCTGTATTCTTAACAGTCAAATCCTGTTGTAAAGCTTTATATATTTTGAAATCAGTCCTTTTTTTTGACATGTCCTTTCTGTTTAACATATTCCTCCATATTAAGTTTATCCTTGCTTGAATCTTTGCCTTATTTCGAAATAACTAGTCAATTAAGTGTGAGTATTGAGTGGTACTGGACTTCTGTAAAAATAATTTTCATAGGGATGAAGAAAGTACTCTGTCTGGCTGTCCTAAATAACATATTAAGCATGAAATTACGAATTATTGTGAAATTACACGCACAGGAAGTGCTTTTATTTTGTAGCATTTGCTCAGTCGGCTCTCGAAGCTTCTGGGCAGACCGACAAGAAGAGCAGGGTCGGAGGTGCATTAACTGTCGGATGTCACGCTTCTGTTCTGCACTTGACAGTCGATGCTTCTGCACCACTGAGCTAAATGTAAGTAGCCACCATAAAAGTTGCTTAAATGTTTTTAAGACGGACATGGTGAGTAATGTTGGCCACGTAGCAAGCTAATATGCTAAGTCATCGTGTAAGTTAGCTGTGTTATTAACGTTGTGTGCGACTAAAGTCCGTTTATTAAATGAAACGAGCAGCGCTTTCTCATTATTGAAGGTTAGCATTACTTTAGATACTTTTTATTAGACTTCTAGAGACTTATTCCCTCCATTTTTGTCCCCTCCATTGTATTTTTTTTAAACGTGACGTTCTGAGAAAAAAATGAAAGCGGGAGCTCAGCGCCACCAAGTCAAACTTAAACGTCCATTTATTAAAAGTAAATGAGCAGTGATCTCTTGTACAGCGATGAAAAATCAGTCTGTGTTGTAAACTATTTTCCCCGTAGCACCTGTGCCATAGCTTTGCAAGCAGCCTGCTTTTTTAACCGTAGAAGAGGATTGTGACCGCAAGAGACGAAGCAGTGCTGATCTCGATGCTATATGTTCCCTCCTTCCCTCCATTTTTGTCTCCTCCATAGTTTTTTTAAAACGTGATGTTCTGAGGACAAAAAAAAAAAACAGGAAGTTCAGTTCGCTGGCGGGAGTTTGTCAGTTTTTGTGAAAAGTTTTATTTAATACACACATCTACATCGAAATTTTGTTAATGTTTTTATCATCAAATTAACTAGTGCTCAGTTGCACATATCTTGAACCGCAGAACGCTGTTTCTATTAATTTCACAGTATTTTAGTGTTGTAATTTTGTCCTTACTGTACGCTGTTGCTCCAGATTCTTTTCTTTAAATGTTATGTTTTTAGCTTTGTGTGGATAAGTCAAATTACACTTGAATCTCCTCACATAGCTTCATATATAGTGGAGGACTGCCTAAATTTTGCTGACTAACACAGATCTACCTTGTGATTTCCAAAGTTTTTTTTCTCTACTGATTATGCTTCCTGGTGTAGATGTGTAAATGTAGAGTATCTGCGTTCCTATGAGCTGTCAGCCACATTGGGAAGCCTGTCTATGAATCTAAAGTCAGACTTCAATGATCCAACCCCACTCTCTGCACACAAGATTGATGGCATGCTGCTGTTGACCCCCAAGAGGTTCATACAAGTGAGACAGAAGTAAGAACACTGGTGAGTAATTCTCACAATCTGTATTTTTGATGGCACATTCTAAATAACATGACTATATATGTATGTATGTATATATGTATACAGATTTGTCTTTTAAAACTGTCGCTTTGGCACAGAGGCTGTTATTCATGATTGTTAACATTCAAAAAACTTATGAAAGCCCTATGTTTTCTGTATTAAGGTGCTTTTGACTTAAATATCTCTTCATTTCTTTATTACAGTGATGGCGGCTGAAGCCCCACGAAACATGATCCTACGTGCTGTCGAATCTGACCGTGTAATTAAATTAAAACTTGACTCCTGTCCGGCCTCTTTTGATGAACTGATTAAGATTTTAAAAGAAAAACTGGAACTTGACTGTGATTTCAATTTGAAATACGAAGATCCAGACTTTGATGGAAGGCTCACTTGCCTTGTTGACATAGAGGAGTTACCACAAAAATCCTTTGTTCATATTTCCCTTACACAGGATTCCCGTTCTGTTGCATCAACTGATACCTTTTCAGATGTGTCATCCCCAGAGCGTCTAAGCAGATGGCCCCCAGGTCCTTTTCAGATTCCCAAATTTCCATTTGACATTGAGCTGACACGTAGAGATGTGAATACTGAATTTGAAAAGAATGAAAGACTTCAGTTGTCAAGAATCTGGCATCTACCATATATACAGTAGGTTCAAGGCTTACCCTAGTGACAAAGAAATAGCAATGGTCTTGTGAGCAAACATCATGTTTAAAAGAAGCAGGATCTGACAGTGGTTGGAATGGATGGAAAAACAGCATCAAGTTCAAAAAGGAAAATTACAGGACTAAGAAGAGAAGAGCTGGATGTCAGGAGGTCTCCGTAAATGCTGGGAAAAGAAGCCAAAGAAACCCAGAGAATGAACCTTCCCATTCAAACATCCAAGCGTGCAGAACTTCCTGCCTAACTTTCCTCAAGGAGAAGACCCCTCTAGTCTGGGCTGTATGAGGCAGGCTGTTGTTGAGGAAGTAAAGAAGACTGAGAGAAACATATGTGTTATTAGCCGGATGATGCAGACAACATTTGCCTTGAGACGACAGACGAGTCATGTCCTGCCCTCCTGTGAAAGAGCTGATGGACCTCTGGCCTGCTCTTCATATGCCAGCTGAGGTAATGAGGATCAGCTCTTTCATCTGGTTTTATCTTTGACCATGCTATTTCACATTGCGTGTAGCGTTGCTGTATTTCATTCATCATAAATTAATAATTGTTTTTATTGTACTGTTCTTTCATTAATGCAGGTGTATGCAGAGTTTCAACGAATCACAAACCAGAACCGTCCTAACACCTTTTATGCGCAGCTAAATCACCACACTCCTCATTTGATGGCCTTATTCATACAGAAAGCTTCCAAAACTGGAAAGACTGCAAATGCTTTGGCTGACATTGTCAAAGCCCATGATGCACAGGTGAATATACAATTTACAGGTAATGTCTTTATGCTATGAGTATTGGAGCCACTGAAGAAAAAAAAAATAGAATTCTGAGAAAATAAGTCATAAATCTGAGTTTAATCTCAGAGTTCTGACTGGTACCTAAAACAAAAAAAAAAGGAAATTGGGGAAGATTATGAGGGGGGATCAGAATTCTGACTTAAATCTTAAAATTCAGGCTTTTATTTTTTTGTTTGTTTTGATTTGGGTTTTTTTAACAAAAAATTCCTAAATAGTTTTTTGTTTGTTTTGTTTTAGGTTTATGAAAAAAGTCAGAATTCTGACTTAAATCCCAGAATTTTGAAAATGTCTGAGTCTTTTTCTCAATTCTTTTTTTCTTCTTCAGTGACTAATACTCTTAGGCAATAAGGCAGTATTAGGGCCACTGAAGGAAACAATTGAATACTGAGATAAATGTCAGAATTCTGACTTTATTAATTTTATTTATTTTCAGAATTTTTTCTTCAGTGGCCCTAATACCCCTCCGTATTATGTAATGTTAAACACTTCAAATTAACTTTTGAATTCAGCAGTTTATCATTGGATTTAGATGCAGATATCACTGTCTTGGAAAATTGGTCAGAGCAATTTGGCATTAAGTTTGATTAGTAAACTTGACAGTATTTACACTCTTAATCTTCTTAGGAATTACATGATGTCCACACAAGGCGTACCACTGTTCTCCATGCCCTTCCTGTCTATCTGCGTGAGGAAACCTCTGGATTTTTGAGGACATGTGTGGTAAGTCCCAGTATTGTAAATTTGAACAAATCATTCTATTTATTTATGCATAAAGACACCACAAGGACAACGCACATGAACATTTTGGAAAATGTGCCATTGTTTCAACTACAAACCTTTGGCAAGATGTTTAAGCCTGCCACACACGAGAGCAATCAGCTGAGCAAACGGCCTCGAATGACTGTTTGCTCAGCAGATACCTCGCCATGTGCGCCTGATTTTCACTGAGTTTTCTGCCTCTCGAGACGCTGAGGTGAATATCTGACCAGTTAGATATTTTGAGCCTCACAGGGGTAAAAACTCGCTGTGTGCGCACTACTGAGCTGCTGGTTGAGCTGAAATATTCTAGTGGCCAACCAAAGCACGTTTTCCACTCACATGACCCCAAGATGTATTCAGATGCAGCCCCTTACCCTGTCTGCGTGTCTGAAAAATAAACAAAACGGTACCTTGCGGATCGATGGGCCCACTGTTTCCATTACCCTTTCGGAAGGATTCTGGGTCTTCCAGGTGTGTCTCGGAGTAAATTGGCATAAACTCCTTGCCTGGTCCATCTTTCCAGCTACCATACCCATATTTTCCTAACCTTGAAATGCCGGTGGCGGCGACATTTCGTCAACAAAAAAAGGATAGGCATTTCCTCCGTTTCCAGCTCTGTCTCTGTTTTGTTTCTTTTCTGACATGCAGACAGGGGGCTGCCATCTTGGGGTCATGTGAGCGGAGAACGTGCTTTGGTTGGCCACTAGAATATTTCAGCTCAACCAGCAGCTCGGTAATGCGCACACGGCGAGTTTTTACCCCTGTGAGGCGGAAAATATCTTAACTGGTCAGATATTCACCTCAGGGTCTCGTGAGGTGGAAAACTCAGTGAAAATCTGGCGCACATGGCGAGGTATCTGCTGACCAAGCGGTCATTCGAGACCGTTTGCTCAGCAGATGGCACTCATGTGTGGCAGGCTTTAAGGCACTGAGAAAAATCAACAATCACTGCAAAGAATTCAAGTAGCTTTCATTAGCATAACACTGGCACACACTGGAGCCATCTCACTTTATTCGTAAATGAGAGCACAAAGCAACAGATTGAACGGGAGTAGGGCTGGGCGATATGGCCTAAAATCAATATCACCATATATTGAAGATCTCACCTCGATAACGATAAGTTGACGATAACTACAGGAATGCGTAGCAACAATATTTGTCCACTAGATGGGGCTGTCTCATGTATTACATTGACTAAAATTTTACATGACTCAAGGTGCTACAGCTTCTTAAACGGACATAAATGTGGCCAACTTACACATCTTTTCATTTTTTTATTATCAAATTTATTGACATGGGAAAAATTATCTGGATGAGAGACAAGAACTTGGATAACGATAAATCTTTGACATGTTGCCCAGCCATAAACAGGAGTCTATCAGACTGCATTTATTGTTATTTACATGACAATCTACTGAAATAAAAATGGCCACAGTCAGAGTTTCAGTTCAAATATGATTAGTGTATGATCTCCCTTTCATTTTTGTAAGGATGATACCAATGAGCCGGACCTCAGGGATGCAGCAGTTGTCCTCCTGACAACCATCACCGATGATGCCGAGAGTCCAGTTACGTACGACCCAGTGAGAATCTCTTATCCTAGAGCAGTGGTTCCCAAACTTATTTAGCCACGCACCCCCTTCTATGTCCCGACCATGTCGACGCACCCCCCAGCCACCACATCAGGGCATGGCTATATATATATATATATATATATATATATATATATATATATATATATATATATATATATATATATCAGACGTCAAGCTAAACAGACAGGGTTAAAAATAATGATCGACCTTTTCCCCCATCACTTTCATTTTTTAAATAGTAATTAATAAACATTCGATACCATTATGATTTCCTTTGATTTAATTTTAAATAAATATTTAGAGTGTCCAGGTAGCACATCAACAATGCAATTTAACGGTTTTCTTAAAGTAGGAACGTTTAACCTGTGCGGCCAGAGCGCTCTCCTTCCTTCTGTTCTGCGTAAACCTGAGCTGATCACCTACTTGTGCGTAATCAAATGTCTATAGGGGAAAAGATATAGCCATGATGTTCACTTTTACCTCAGACCGACTTATTGCTGTTTTATGGTGTGGCTGAATCTGCGATCCGCTGCCACGCTGACTGGAACAACAAATGCTGCAACAGGGGTTGTAGTCAGGTTCGGAGTCACTGCTGGAGCGGACCCGACTTTAATACGTCATCCCAAAATAGAAGCTAATATCTTAATTTGACCTGGAATGAAAAATGTTTTAAAACCTCTTAAAAGTTTTTATCACAGAGGAGGCAGCGCTCATTTCTGGGGCGCCGGAGTTTGCGCAGCGTGCGCTCTTATTGAATCTGCGTGTGTGTGTGTGTGCGCGCGGCACAGCTCCATGAGGCGCTCCAGTCACCTCGCGTCGTTATCGGCGTTATTTAAACCAATGTTGTAAAATGACTTCTGCCCAGCCCAGATGTGCTCGCTTGTGCACCCGTGAGCCGTGGTTCAGCTGGCACGCGTCTGACCTCTGACAGACGCACTCTGAACTTCAGATCTCCGGCACGCTGTTAATAGCCTGAATGGGAATCATTTCTTATTTATTTAATTACATCCACAATGTTCTGTGTGTGAGGTTTACAATGTCAGAACACCTGCATGAGACAGGTGTTAATTACAATCTGCCAGAATGACTCACCACCTTCAGATTCCTCCAACATCGTTAAAAATGATCAAATACGGAACATATCGGTGTGCGCAGGCCAGAGTGCTGAAGCTCGGCACATTGTTATTATGAAGCTAGAACACATGTGGAGGACACGCGCGCGCGCGCAAAAATATACTTGTTTTCAATTATATTTATTGTGGCCACTTACGTTTTCTTTGGCCCACCCACAAATGAGTTTACGCTAATAGTGACATATGACAGACTTCTCTGAGCTCCGCAGCCATTACACTTTTCACCTCGCGCACCCCCTAGCGGCAGCTCGTGCACCCCACTTTGGGAATCCCTGTCCTAGAGGGTGATGTGATTGTCAACCTCTCCAGGCTTCCTGATGCCTTCCTGGTAATGTTCGGCCTCATCTATGCCTTACATCTAGATTATCCGAAGGGACTGACCAACACATTTGAGTCCACGCAGAAAATCTTACTTGGTCTAAACTGTCACCCAAGCTGCAGAGTCAAAAATGACCTGATGTTACATGTGTAACTCAAAATCTTAAAGAGTGGTGGATTCAGATGGCTCACTCTGTTAGAGCATTGTCCACATCCACAATGTAATTTTCTATTTGTCTGCTCTTTAATTGTTGATGTTAAAGTAACACACCACCATTTGGGCAAATATGTTCATTTTCCACTCCTTGAGTTAACCCTCCCACTGTCCTAATGGGTAGGACCCCGCGAGGAAAGTTGACCATTGAGCAGGGTTGATGGTTCATCCCTTGGGTCTATATGGCAGAGGTGAGGAGTGAGCACCACCTCACCCCTGTCACGTGGACCTCAAGGGATAAACCATCAACCCTGCTCAATGGTCAACTTTCCTCGCGGGGTCACCCATAAAGACAGTGGGAGGAACAGTTGAGTTTTACCTTTTCTCTGTTCGTCCAGCCGTTCTGAGTCTGGCAACTCCATTTGTGTCTTTAGTTTCTTCGTCTTCGTCTTCCTCCGCTTATCCGGGTCCGGGTCGCGGGGGCAGCATCCCAATTAGTCTTTAGTTTAGCATGAATAATTGAATCGGATTAGCCCATTAGAATCTAATGCTAATAGGCTAATCCGATTCAATACTCGACTGGTTTTATGCCAAATGGCATAAAGTACTCACTGACTTACTTGATAGTGGTTAGTGTAATTCATATTTTGTTAATGTTGAATTGATGTGCATCCTGATGTTGCTTTAAACCAGGGATTCCCAAAGTGTGCGCGAGCTGCCGCTAGGGGGTGCGCAAGGTGAAAAGTGTAATGGCTGCGGAGCTCAGAGAAGTCTGTCATATGTCACCATTAGCGTAGAAACTCATTTGTGGGTGGGCCAAAGAAAAAGTAAGTGGGCACAATAAATGTAATTGAAAACAAGTATATTTTTGCGCGCGCGCGTGTCCTCCACATGTGCCCTAGCTTCATAATAACAATGCGCCGAGCTTCAGCACTCTGGCCTGCGCACACCGATATGTTCCGTATTTGATCATTTTTAACGGTGTTGGAGGAATCTGAAGGTGGCGAGTCATTCTGGCAGATTGTAATTAACACCTGTCTCATGCAGGTGTTCTGACGTTGTAAACCTCACACACAGAACATTGTGGATGTAACTAAATAACAAGAAATGATTCCCATTCAGGCTATTAACAGCGCGCTGAAGATCTGAAGTTCAGAGTGCGTCTGTCAGAGGTCAGACGCGTTCCGGCTGAACCACGGCTCACGGGTGCACAAGTGAGCACATCTGGGCTGGGCAGAAGTCATTTTACAACATTGGTTTAAATAGCGCGAGACGCGGTGATTTGAGCGGCTGTGCTGCACACGCGCACACACACACACGTGCACACAGATTCAATAAGCACGCACGCTGCTTTAACTCCAGCGCGCCGTCAGACTGAAGGCAGAAATGAACGCTGCCTCCACCGTGATAAAAACTTTTAAGAGGTTATTTTTCATTCAAGGTCAAATTAAGATATTAGCTTCTGGGATGAGTCGGGTCCGCTCCAGCCAGTGACTCCGAACCTGCAGCATTTGTTATTCCAGTCCGCGTGGCAGCGGATCGCAGATTCAGCCACACCATAAAACAGCAATAAGTCGGTCTGAGGTAAAAGTGAACATCATGGCTATATCTTGTCCCCTATAGACATGTGATTAATACGCACAAGTAGGTGATCAGCTCAGGTTTATGCAGAGCAGAAGGAAGGAGAGCGCTCTGGCCGCACAGGTTAAACGTTCCTATTTTAACAGGGTGTCCGCGGGGTTTTAAAAAGTATTAAAAAGTGATAAATAAAAATAGTCAAATTTAAGGCCATTAAAAGTGTTAAATTTGGTCTCAGAGGTATTATTTTTTCCAAATTAGGTATTATTTTTTCAGACTATCAGATGTCGTATTCTGAACATCGTCATAGAAATATATTCCGAATGAAATGTGTTGAACGATTATAAAAACAAAGCAAGCCGATTATTTGCTCCTCCCACTTGCGCTGCCTTGAGTTGCAAATGAAGCACTCCTCCCAGTGTTGCCAAGTTAACTTAGCGACTTTGACGCTATTTCTAGCAGCTTCTCAGACCCCCTTCTTGACTTTTTAAATCTTAAAAGTACCTAGTGAACACCTCAGAAACATCTCTGGTAACCCTTAGCTACTTTCTGGATAACTGTTGTCGACATTTCCTGCAGGTTAGCTAAACACTCCGCCTGCACTCCGGACCATTCTTCAGGACATTAGGAAAGGGAATGATGTAGTGATGTGTCGGTCGCTAAAGAAACGGCTCTCGGAGCCGGCTCCCTGTTGGATTAACCAGAGTGAGTGACACACACCCGCACCTGCGGACTCCTGAGCCGATAAAAACGGCTAAATGTGCGCGTGCGGCGTGCTAAACACACGTGCAGCTTGCCCCTGATTGCTGTGAGACCGGGTTGGGGGTGGGGGTGCAGCTGTGGTTGGGACATTTATTACATTAACTGATGGACTTGTAAATAAATAGTTTATAAATAAGGTAGAAATAAGTTCCTCACGCTGATAAATAATAACTAATCTCTCTGAGGACACGGTGCTAGTGCACTCTCCTACAGCACCTTGACACGACTCAATAAATGCTATGCAACATTTAGTGAACAGCAATTTGCATGTATTTATAAATGCCACTGTATAATTCTTGCTGTCAGTATTTGCAAGATATTGGTATTTGGGTCTGTACTGGTTAGACTTAAATGAGTTAAACCAATGTCTACAGCCCTTGGGTCAAACTATGAGCTATAAGTATATTGGTCTTTTTATACTGGGAATCAGGAGTTCTTTTGCCCTGATTGTGCCCTGAGCAGTTTTATGACTGAATAAAAATAAAAAAATAAAAATCTACATAATTTGAAAAATCGTCTTAAATAATCGAGATCTCAATTTCAGTCACAATAATTGTGATTATTGTTTTTGCCATAATCGAGCAGCCCTGCTTTAGCATATCCGGTCACATAATGATGACGTCATATTCAGTGGTCGTTGTGCATCATTTCAGGCCTCGTGGTCGACTGTCTGAACCGCTGAACAGAAGTGCCTGGCTTATTTTCTAAGTAAAATAAATATGTGCAATACGTTGTCAACATCAGTGAGTCTCTAAGTCTATTCTTTTTGTATGTTATATATGTTAAAATATGTGTAAATAGGTCGCTGATTAACACTTGCAATTTAGTGTTGTGATGGTTTTAAAAAAATTCTGAAGGTAGTAAAAAAAGTATTAAAAAGTATTAAATTTTACTTAAGGATTGCTGTATATACCCTGTTTAAGAAAACCGTTAAATTGCATTCTTTATGTGCTACCTGGGCACTCTAAATATTTATTTAAAATGAAATCAAAGGAAATTGTAATGTATCGAATGTTTATTAATTGCTATTTAAAAAATGAAAGTGATGGGGCAGTGCCAAGTGTTCATTTTTTTGCTTTGTGTGTTCACAGGGCATGCTCAGTTGAAGTTTCCCTCTCTGCGCGTTCAAGATAAAAGAAAAATAATACGAAAGAAATGCAACAATGAAAACTTCAAAAAGGCATCAACAACCAAGCAAGTGGATCCATAAAATGGACTGATTTTTTTAAAGGCATTTTTAAAAAGTCTTTCAAAATGGACAGAATTAACGCGTTAAACATGTTCAGAACAGTTTGCGTTCTCATCTTTGATTAATCCTGGTAAACAGGTCTGTTTTTGTTCTGTTCTAATTCTCTCTGTTTAATACATTTAAACAAAATTACTTAGCTACTTTATTAACTTTTTTCTCTGCATAAAGACGAAGTATCAGTAAATAGTGGAAATTAAATGTATTGGTAGTAAGCAAATAGATGTTAAATGTTACTTGCAGTATGTGTTTATAGAGAAAATAGAGATACTAAAATTTACTAAAAGAATATTACGTCAAGTTTACTGTAAAGTGTACTTTCAAAACTGTAAGTATACTCAATTATATAAGAAGTACACTACAAGTAAACATATATTATTACTTTAAGTATAATTTTAAGTATACATTCAAAGAGAAAAGTATACTCAATTATTTCAAAAGTACACTGCAAGTAAACGTATAATGTTAAAGTTTATTTTTAAGTATACTTTCAAGGGCAAAAGTACTCAATTTTATTAGAAGTAAACTTATACTGTTACTTTTAAGTATACTTTGAAGGAGAAAAGTATACTCAATTATATCTGAAGTACTCTATAAGTAAACTTATATTATTACTTAAAGTATATTTTAAGTATACATTCAAGAAGAAAAGTATACTCAATTGTATGAAAAGTAAACTTATATTGTTACTTTAAGTATACTTTCAAGGACAAAAGTATACTTAATTATATCAGAAGTACACTCCAAGTACACTTGTGATGTTACTTTAAGTATACTTTCAAAGAGAAAAGTGTACTCAATTATATCAGAAGTACACTACAAATAAACTTAAATTATTACTTTGAAGTATACTTCAAGTATACTTTTAGTGGCCCAATTTAGACCCAAGGAGTATAATTCTAAGTAAACTTTAAGAACAAGTATGCAAATAAACTTATGTACACTTAAGTATACTTGAAATTAGATACTTAAAGTATACTTCTTTTTCGTAAGGGTTTCAGAAACTAAAGTTTTTGCAATGTTATACTAATGTTACTGCAAAGTAATATTAACCTTAAGATAACGTTTCAGAAACATTAATCTTCTGTTCCATTATTGTTTTGCTAACCTTAAGATAACGTTCCAGAATCATTATGCTGATGTTCAAGCGTTGTTTTGCTAACCTTAAGATAACGTTCCAGATACATTATACTTGTCATGTTCTGTGTCCCTTTGTTCCCCAGCCCCTCCAATTCCCACTCCAGGTTCTCCTTTTGTGTTTCATATCGCCCTCATATGTCCTTTGCATCTCATTTATGTGTCTCCTGTGTTCCTTTAGTCTTCTCCAGTCATCCCTCTGCAGTGTTTATAGTTTCAGCTTTTCATTTTTATTAGTCTCTTTAATATGTTTTGTCCCACCGGTTTTTGTAGTTCTCCTTCCCTTTAGAATTTTAGTTATATGGTTGCTTTTGTGTTTTTAGGTTCACTCTTAGGTCATGTTAGTTTCTTCCCTGATTAGTCATTGCTTTCACCTGGTCCTCCCCCCACACTCCACACACCTGCAGCTCATCTGCCTCCCATTATGCCCCAGTGTATTTAAGCCCTGTCTTGTCTCTGTGTCTTGTCGGTCCATTGTTGTTTGTTGTAATTCTGTCAAGTTCTTCTCGTGCCTCTAGTGCTTGGATCTAGTCTTCTCGTGCCTCTTGTATTTTTGGATCTCCAGATCTCTATCTGGATTTTTGGACTGTTGGCTCCCAGCCTTTTGGATTACTTTTGTTTTTTGGTTACTCCTAAAATAAAGGATTTCACTTTACATCTTCCCCAGCCTCGTGTCATCCTGGGTTTCAGCATATTTGGGTCCTAAACATCCCCAGATCGTGACAATACTGATGTTCCAGCGTTGTTTTGCTAACCTTAAGATAATGTTCCAGATACATTATGCCGATGTTCCAGCAATGTTTTGCTAACCTTAAGATAACGTTCCAGATACATTATGCCGATGTTCCAGCAATGTTTTGCTAACCTTAAGATAACGTTCCAGAAACATTATGCTGATGTTCCAGCAATGTTTTGCTAACCTTAAGATAACGTTCCAGATACATTATGCTGATGTTCCAGCAATGTTTTGCTAACCCTAACCCTAACATTCCAGAAACATTATGCCAATGTTCCAGCAATGTTATGCTAACCTTAAGATAACGTTCCAGAAACATTATGCTGATATTCCAGCAATGTTTTGCTAACCTTAAGATAACGTTGCAGAAACATTTTTCTAGCCTTTAGATAACGTTCTGGTAATGTCAGGCTAACGTTTTAGCAATGTTTTGCTAATGCTGCAACAATGTTTTTCCAAACATTAACAAAATGTTCCGGTAACATTGTAGCAGTATTGCAGCCATGTTATGAAAATATTCCGGGAACGTTATGCTAATAATAAAATAACGTTTCAGTAACCGTTCCAGTAATGTTATGCTAATGTTCTGTTAACATCACGCTAACCGTAAAATAACATTCAAACAACTTTAAGCAAACATTCCAGCAATGTTTTTGTATCGTTAACACACCATTCCAGTAACGTTAAAAAAACTGGACATTTCTATGTTTTTACAACATTCAAAGTAAACATTCCCATAACGTTCTGTTAACATCATGCTAACCGTAAAATAACATCCAAACAACTTTAAGCAAACATTCCAGCAATGTTTTTGTAACGTTAACACACCATTCCAGTAACATTAAAAAAACTGGACATTTCTACGTTTTTACAACATTCAAAGTAAACATTCCCATAACGTTCTGTTAACATCATGCTAACCGTAAAATAACGTTCAAACAACTTTAAGCAAACATTCCAGCAATGTTTTTGTAACGTTAACACACCATTCCAGTAACGTTAAAAAAACTGGACATTTCTACGTTTTTAAAACATTCAAAGTAAACATTCCCATAACGTTCTGTTAACGTCATGCTAACCGTAAAATAACATTCAAACAACTTTAAGCAAACATTCCAGCAATGTTTTTGTAACGTTAACACACCTTCCAGTAACGTTAAAAAAACTGGACATTTCTACGTTTTTAAAACATTCAAAGTAAACATTCCCATAACGTTCTGTTAACGTCATGCTAACCGTAAAATAACATTCAAACAACTTTAAGCAAACATTCCAGCAATGTTTTTGTAACGTTAACACACCATTCCAGTAACGTTAAAAAAACTGGACATTTCTACGTTTTTACAACATTCAAAGTAAACGTTCTGTTAATGTCATGCTAACCGTAAAATAACATTCAAACAACTTTAAGCAAACATTCCAGCAATGTTTTTGTAACGTTAACACACCATTCCAGTAACGTTAAAAAAACTGGACATTTCTACGTTTTTACAACATTTAAAGTAAACATTCCCATAACGTTCTGTTAATGTCATGCTAACCGTAAAATAACATTCAAACAACTTTAAGCAAACATTCCAGCAATGTTTTTGTAACGTTAACACACCGTTCCAGTAACATTAAAAAAACTGGACATTTCTACGTTTTTACAACATTCAAAATAAACATTCCCATAACGTTCTGTTAACGTCATGCTAACCGTAAAATAACATTCAAACAACTTTAAGCAAACATTCCAGCAATGTTTTTGTAACGTTAACACACCATTCCAGTAACGTTAAAAAAACTGGACATTTCTACGTTTTTACAACATTTAAAGTAAACATTCCCATAACGTTCTGTTAATGTCATGCTAACCGTAAAATAACATTCAAACAACTTTAAGCAAACATTCCAGCAATGTTTTTGTAACGTTAACACAACCGTTCCAGTAACATTAAAAAAACTGGACATTTCTACGTTTTTACAACATTCAAAATAAACATTCCCATAACGTTCTTACAACAAATTTTTGTTAGCTGGGTAGGGCCCAAGGGGTCTGGATGCCAGGTGGAAAGGTCTGGCGGGCTGGATGTGGCCCGCAGGCCACTAGTTGAGATTCACTCATCTAGGAGGTACTCAAGAAGACTGGATTGTTGAAGCATCTGTTTAGGATGCCTCCTGTTTGCTCCCGTCTGAAGAGCACACGCCACTGGAAGAAGATCCAGGTGAAAATCCAGAACCTCCAGGAGGGATTAAAAATCTTATGTGGCCTGGGAACAACTTGGAGAAGCTGGAGACAGGGATGTCACCGTTACTTCTGCAACTCTGACATAATTCGAGAGCAGTGAATAAAAACATTTTACAAAAACCAAACTGATATTATATTTTATAATCAATCTCAATATTAGAAGTGATAAAAAGGAGGGTGCTGCTTGGTTTCCTGTCAGAAGCAGTGGAGGCTAGTTGACGGTAAACTCATGACTCACTGCAGCAGCTGTTTCTTTGATAGTCCACTGGTTTCCACCAGAATCCATGAGGTTTTTGCTCAGACTCTTCTCATGTTGAGATTGTTAGAGCTCCAACAAGAGTAGATGTGATGCTGGTCATGCACAACACACACGTGTGTGTCCAGGTGAACTTTACACAAACGTGCAGCTGGATTATTTGTGATCTGCCAGACCTTTGTGATTTTTTCTCCGTCATCACTTCATCTGTTCCAAAGGGATGCTTTAGAACATTATGTTTGCTTTGATTTCTTTCCTTTAATTTATAATTTTGTTATGAAATATTTGCATATTTACTTGTGATGGCAACATTTTGCTCACCTCCTGTCTCCAGTTTTATTTTTTCTCAATCACCAACCAGACCTCTACTTTTGAGCTCGTCTTTAGCCTCCAAATATCTCTTCATCCTCTATATTTCCTTTCACACCCCGCTTGCCCGTATTAATGAAAATCAATGTTCTTAATCATCGCTCCTTCTCAAAGTGATACTCTTTGAGTCTGTTCACGTGTGCGGCTTTGTTCTCCGACGTGTGCAGGAGCACACATGCACAGATCATAACAGCGTCTGTGTTAAGAGATGCGGTTTGACGCACTGGCTGACGTCACTAAAGGCCAAGGCAGGGGGTGTTTATTGATGAAGGAGTCCTGTCAATAAAGACGGCCGACGGAGAAAGAAAGAAGATAAACCAGAAAAACGGAGTCAAAAGAAGCTGAAACGAATTAGAAATAAAAAATAAGTCTGAAAGTTTAGTCTCACTTGTTAATATCGTGCACACTATTACTAAAATAAACCTCCAAATGGTTTGTTTACCTCCCTAATTGGTAGTGCATGTGGACGTCTTCTGTCTTTGTCCAAATGCACAGTGTTCTTGGCAGCAGTGGGGAGATTTGAGTTTATTAAAATGTGCCACCTTTTCCTGTCCTCCTCTGCAGTGTCTCAATGAGAGGCTGCACAGAGGCGTGTGTGTGTGTTTTAATGTGAGCGGGTCAGCGTGCATGTGTGAGTGTGAGTGTGTGTGATATTATAACAGACATGTTTTAATTATTCCAACCTTTCACACATCACATTTTCAGGCTGTCGCCCATGCATTGAGTCAAACACGATTTCAGGTCATTTAAAATAAACATTCTATTTCTGCCTCCCGTCTGTCCGTCTCATTCTTCGACCCCATGCCACTCCCTTCTTTTGTCTCCCCCTTCTTGTTTTCTGCTTCATCCCTCCCACCACTCCTTCTCTTTTCCCTTCCCTGACTCTTTCATCTCCGCTGTCTCTCTGTCCATCTCTATATCTGCTGCTGGGCGACATCACCATCCTGGACGCCTCCAAAACGCCATGACCTCTCGCTCCTCCTCCCCCACACTTCACTTCCTCCCCTTCTCCTCCCTCCTCTCATCCCTAACTGATGCTATAAATACCCAGCATCGGTGAGTCATCGCCGACGTATCAGTTGCCGATCCCTCTGTGGCTCTCCTCCTCCCCCTCCCATCCCTCACTCTCTGCTTCTTCCCTCTGCTCAGGCTAATTACCAGACCTCACACATTTTATAATTTGGCCTTTGTATCATGACAAACCCACGCCAGGGCCTTCCTTAAACCAGATTTTGATAGCTTCAAAGTTAAAAAAAGAAAAAACTATATCAAAAACTGTTCAGAACTTTGCTAAGAGAAACAACCTAAAAAATATTCTGTAAAGTAGAAAGTACGAAGAATTTTACACACACACACACACACACACACACATATATATATATATATATATAGTTGCGGCATTTCCGATTAGAGTTAGCACGTTCCCTCGATGAACAAGTGGGTTTTCTTTGAGTACTCTGGTTTGTGTGAGTGAGTGTGTGACTGGTTGTCTCTGTGTGGCCCTGTGATGGACTGGTGACCTGTCCAAGGTGCCCGCCACCTCTCCCTGTGCAAAGAAAGTCACAAACATCCCACAGGTCAATCAGTTTCTGTACAGAAAGAGATCAATGAGCAATGTGTTTACTTTAGAGACTTGAAAATGAAATTATGTTCATATTCATTTTTTTTCCATTATCAGTAACTGCGGCCTCATGGAAGCTGGATTAAATCCTACAATGAAGAGATGCACTTTTACATTTAAAAGTCCGTCTATCTATTTAATTTTTTTCAATTAGGATAAAATTCAAATGTGATTTTGCATTTCTACATCTTCCCTGAAGAAGTAAAAAGAAACATCGGGCTATTTGGGAGGATTAAAGGAATTTTCCATCTTCTTAATTCATATTCCCTCTTTCCAAACCTCCTATTAGGTTGCTTCTTCTTGCTACCTACACATCTCCAACCCCATCCTTTGCTCCACCACCACGCTCCAGCCTCTAATTTCTCTCGCTTCCTCTCCAGACGCCACCCACCACCTCTCTAGAGGTATAAAGCGATCCAGGTTCGGCTTCGCTCATCGTTGGATAAACAGCACTTTGGTTCTGGCTCACTCAGAACGTACAGATAAAAAGTTTTATCTGAGTCATATAGACCAGACGCTGGAGCCAAAGGAAGCAGCAGGAGGAAAAAAGATGGAGGACCATTGAACAAAGAGGAGACAAACACAATGCACTGATGCACGCACGCACACACACACACAGACCCACACACACTCCATTCAAACAATATGGAAGATGACCTTCATGTTGCTTGGTGGTGGTGTTGTTTTCATTGTGGTAGATTCACTCCTCTCTCGTTGTGTGGTGTATGTGTATGTCCGTGTGGGCTAATAAAGAAAGCAATATGGCAGTGCCTCACACGCACACCCCAAAGGACTGGATGGATGGATGGATGGATGGAGGGAGGGAGGAAATGATGAGTGGATGCGTTTTATTTCCTCGTTTAAAATAAATAAAATGCAGACAGAAAACATGAAACTGATCAAAAGTAGAAATGAAACTATAGTGAGCTTAATTCTAGTTACCTGGAGATGTTTAATCACCTACTTTCAGCTTGAATACAAAATTTCACTATTTTTTGTTTTTATAAAACGAGAATGAATGTGCACGTTTATCAGCCTCCGTCTTTCATAAACGAGCTGATGACACAGGCCGGTGATCCATCTGAAAGCAAACCTTCAAATGTAAAGAATGAAAGAAGAAAAACAGAAGGGTCTTTTGTTTACTAGCTCTTCATTCACTTTGACGCCAGAAGCTGCTTGTTCTGTTTGCGTCGCAGCACTGCAGCCTCTCACAAACCACATTCACTCATACGCTCTGGCCTTGGTTTCTATGGAAACTATGGTTTCAGGATGATTCCAATCATCGCGTTGAGCCTCAAAGATCACTCAGGTGTTCAACACACACACACACACATTTATATAAACTCCCAAAACATAAGAAAACCACCAATAAAAACTTGTTTATTTCCACAGCATCTCTTCCGAGGCCAGATTACAAATAATTAAAGGACACACTTGCAGTTAAAGCTCGGCTTCCAGGAACACGTGACCACACAGAATCAAAGAGGTGACCCTCAAAAAATGATTGAAAACAAAGTTTATTAAATACATTAAGAGGCTTTACAGATGTACAGTTAGTAGTTTCCATTCAGATTTGATAATCAACCTCAAAAATCCTTTTTTTTTACAAATGAAAACAGACGTTTGTTTACCACCTTCTGCTTTCTCTCCCGTGTGTGTGATATCTACAGAATGCTTCACATTCTCAAGACCCCTGAAGAAATCTTATATTTGTCAGAAGGCAACAAGCCGCCTCTATCCAGGCAGAGAAGTAAGCAGCAAGCAAATGACGTTGAACTGGAATGTATAACAGGAAGAATGGGATGAGTTCCTGCTTTAATGGTTTTATTCAACAAGCTAAAGGAAGTAGAAATGTGACGAGCGTTAGAAGACCTAACTGTACCTTTATCATCGCTGTGTTTAGAGTACCGTAAAAAAAATCAACTTTTTACAAGAAGTGCACTGATGACCAAACAATCTCCAGTCCGTTCCTACATAAATACTAAAGGAAGAGCATCTGATGCTGTGATGAATCGCCTATTCAAAAGATGCTTTACACTTCAAATGAATGAATGGCAGCTTACAGAATCCTATGATACAGTATTTTATATACATACAGTTATCATACACACAATTCAGTCTTAATTCATAGAAACATTACTCCCACATGTATCCTATGTGCTCAAACCTGGAGTGTGTTCATAAATAATTGCTTCTGTTGCTCAAACGGAGTGATTTTTACTCACATTTAGGTGCTTTGGTACATTTCCACACCTTTCCACGTGCATTTCCTACAAATTCAATTTTAATTTCCATTTTCTGCACCGTACAAGAGGCTACTTCTAAGCTTCACTGCCAGTGTTTCTACCATCAATTTGTCTTTATGATGATTTCTATAGCTCTATCATTGGTCACTTAAGAGTAAAAGCTGATAAATACACCACAAAGAAGGGCTGTTGTCTTTGTGCTTTAGTTTCCTGTTTACTTAAAATCTGAATATAAATATTGCACATTCACTTTATATTTCATATTCATAACAGCAACGTAACAGCAACTAAATCTATGGTTAGTTATCCTAACTATTCTAACCTTTTCTCCTACATTTGAATAAGTTCCCTTGGAAACATCCATGTGGTGCATTGGTCATGACAGCAGGAACACAGGACAGGTGTGGCAGGGCTTGTGTGTGTCGATAAACAACACACAATTGGTAGCAAAGCCTTTTCGTCGCTCATCTTTGACCCCAGAAAATGAAGACTAAGTAAACATGCAACTCGAATGAGCTAACTTTGGCTCACTAGAGTACAAAAGGGAACACACGACTGTAAAAAAAAAAAAAAAGATGTAAACACAGCTCAACAGTACAATAAAAACAGGAAATACAAAATAGGCATCCACAAGAAAAGAAACCTCTATGGAATAAAGAGTAACAGTAAGAAAACACGTTTAAAATGCTAAATCTCTCATGGCTTTGCGACGCTGAATCATCAAGCAGAAAAGATTTCAGCTGCTGACGAATCAAAGGAAAACCTGAAAATGCACGTAAAAATAGAAAAAAAGGAAAATCACAGAGATCCCTGCACAATTTCCAACCTGGGAGCTTTTCAGAGCCGAGAGGCTCACGTTACCCACCGTTCCCTGACAGATATGTGCACCACGGCCGAGCTGTTAAGGTGGAATGTTCCAAAGAGCTGGGAGGGAAGCAGAGATGCTGCACTGACGTTTGGTTTATCCTAACATTCCTCCCACTTTGAATCATGCAAACTTCATGTGCCACGTCGGTAGTCATGGCAACCCAAAGGGCTAAATGCATCAAAGTGGACACTGCGTCGCTGGCTCAGTTTTCTGCTGTGGAGGTCCTTTCTGCCTCTGGATCTTAACAGAATGAATTAAAACTTGATTCCAGACTGTTTCTGCTCCCTTCTTTGATCAAAGCTGGTAACTGAGGAGCTTACAGAGAAGCGGAGGAGGAGATGGAAGTATCTTTGTGTGTCTGAAATAATGTGTGTTATCTGTATCACAACATAAAACAGTCCTGGTTAAGTGTTCAGGTGTATTTGTGTTATTTGGAGCGTGTGTGTGCATGTGTGTGTGTGTTATTTGCCCCCGTACATCCTCTCAATGTCTTCCTGATAGTGTGTCTTGAGTTCCTTGCGTTTGAGTTTGAATGCGTCGGTGACCAGCCCCGTCTCTGGTGTCCATGCTTCTGCACTCAGACGGATCTTCCTGGGAATCTCGAATCGCTCCAGTTTGCCTGGTGTGAGGAGAGCAGAATGACAGTCAGACCCCCAGAAGAGTGAGATGCCATCACACCAAACAGGTCTAACTGTTTCAACCTGAAATTGCAGCCTCTGTGATGACACGGAGCGCCTCTGTCTCTATCTGGAGATTGTTGCAGATTTCTTCCCACGAGCCCTTGATCTGCATCTTCTCCGCCAGTGCCATTAGTTGTTTGTGGTTGGGCACCACAAAGCTGATCACATAGGACTGGTCGCTAAACAGAGATGGAAGATCATAGTAAAATTCTTTCTAGAACAAAACAAATAAGCCCAAAAAGAGAAAAAGAGCAGAGTTTTACCTGTTGGCATAGGCACAGATGTTGTCTACAAGAGAGCAGTTCTTCAGAACAGCTTCCACTTTTCCCAGAGAGACGTACTCGCCTGCCTGCAGCTTCACCAGGTCTTTCTTACGGTCTGCAGGAGCAGAACACACACACTGATGAGAAACCATTTATAGCCTGCTCACACACGCACACACACACACACACACACACACACACACACACACACACACACGTTTAGATGATCCCTACCAATAATCTTGAGGCATCCATCTGGGTGGAATTCTCCGATGTCTCCAGTGCAGAACCACCTCTGGCCGTTCGCGTCCACAAAAAAGTCTTCGTGGTTCTTGCCGTTACTTTTGTAGTAACCCATCGTTACATTGGGTCCACCAATCAGAATTTCTCCACGAGGGTTTGGTGTGTCTGTGCTGTAGTAACCACCTGAGGGAGCGGGTAACTTATTTTTATTCATGGTTTTGGTGAAGACTCATTTGCTACCACACCACTTACCCTCCTCCCAGTCCTTCAGCATGATCTCAGAGCAAACCAACGGAGCACCGACCCGTCCTGTGCTGTAGTCCCAAACTGAAAATTACAGCAAAACTTCACTTGGTTCATTTAGGAGAACACAACCGAAGCATTTTCAGAATTATCCAACTCCTAATATCATTCTTTAAACAGAAACAAATAATCCTGACACAATTTTTTGTCTCCTCACTTACACTCGCTGATGGTGCCAGCTCCACAAGTCTCCGTCAGGCCGTAGCCCTGCCCCACGGGGCAACACATGCAGACGTTCATGAAGCGTTGCGTTGCAGCCGACAGCGGCGCTCCGCCAGAAAGCAGCACCCGCATGTTACCTCCCAGGAGAGCCCGCACTCGTTTGAAAACCAGACTGAAAGAGAGACCATACAGCAAGCCAAATGATCATATATTAGTAAACTGGAATCTTCAAAGCAGATATTAATAGTTGTCGTTCAAATTAACAAAATGCATATTTTCTGATATCTCAAGTGTATTTGTTAAACCGCCGTTAAGTTAAAAAAGGTCCAGAAACAATGTGACAGGATGTGTGTGTGCAGGCAGGTGTGAGGTACCTGTCACAGAGAGGAGTACTGTAGCCTTTGGAAATCTGCTCAATCTTGTAGTTGTAAGCCAACACAAAAAGTGTTTTCTGGAGCTTGCTCATCTCCTCCACTTTGGTCATTACATTTTTGTAGATTCGGTCCATGATCTCCTACAGAAACAGCAGGTGAAAGCAAGAGTCAACACTGAACATGACTGTAATCGGTTTTAATACTAAGATTGGATTTTGGTGTAGTTAAAGCAACACTAAGCCAGTTTTTAACACTTTAAGCTAATGCTTTCAAACTGGTTTCAGTGGTTCTTGAGTCAGAAACTTGAGCAAATTCACATGGGATGGCATTCTGTCGCCCTCTGCTGGTCAGAAAACACACAAAATTGTTTTGTATATTGAGTAGGTACACTACTTTTACCTTGTGGCTCATTTAGGCTAAGTTGGTGCGATTTAGCGTTAGCTCGTTGTTAGCGCTAGCTTCAGCAGGTTGTGGCAGGATTTTTTACAACACTTGTATTTCCGCTTTCAGCCAATAGGAGGAAAAAAAGGCAAATTTGTTGAGTGTTGCTTTAAAAGGCTCCATTACTAATAAAGTTAGAGGAACAGCTTTAACTCACTGGTACAGAAGCCATTAGAGTAGGTTTCAGCACACTGGTATCGCCTTTGCTGCCCTTCTTGATCTTAGAAGACTGTCAAAAGGAAATCAAAGTTGAAGTGAGTAACTGAGCAATTTCTAAATGAATTATACATTAAAATTAAGAGAATAATCAAAAAATCAGCTCACACACTGACCTGATCAGCAAGGGTCTGAGGTGAGGAATAACCGATGCGACATCCATGAGAGATGCAAACCAGTTCAGCACTGAGCTCCAAAACATGAGCTAGTGGTAGGTAGCCGATGTAGGTGTCTGTCTCACTGCCGGCACATAAAAAAAGTGAACTTCTTTCACATCCAGAGGGGACTAATAAACGGTTAGACACAATGTGGATTGTGGGAGCAGAACAGCAGTCAGACAGGAAGTGTCAGAGCAGTGAAACTGATATCTGCGTACTTGAGGTTTGGGATTCGCTCAGCCATGCCTGCAATGGCGGCAATGATGTTACCATGAGAGATCATGACACCCTTGGGAATGCCTGTGGAGCCGCTGGTGTACATGATGACGGCGATGTCCGAGGGCGCTGGTTGTCTGCGCTCGACTGCAACTGCAGGGCAAAGACAGTAAGTTCATTACTTGTAAACAAACACAAAGAAAATGTAAATATTTTTTATCTATGTCTAATGAAAGAATTTACATTTTTTTAAAGTACATTTCTTTTTTACAGAGCAGATATAGATCTTGTTAGGTAAACTCAAGAGTTTTAGTTATTTTTCACCCTTTACAGCATTTCCCCAAAAAACAAAACAAAACAAACAAAAAAAAAACACCTTGTGAAAATCATAGAAGCTTTAAAATCGCACGCCTGTTCAGCAGTTTATTCAGACAAAAAACGATTTGCTCTGTGAATCTATTTAAAATGTATGCAACTAAATTAACTGAGTAAAAATGATCATTTAATTGGCTGCAATAATGAAATTTATGAAATAATTTGTGATTTTAATCTAAGATGCTTGATCAGCTCTTTAATAATTATGCTTCATATGTTTTACCCGCTGCAATCATCTAGAAAATCATCCTTTTCCTCTCAAACCTGGCTGAAGTCACTCCTGAGCTCCGTCATGATCTGTATTCATCTTATTTTTCCATAAAAACTTGGGTCGCTGTCATCGAGGCCACAGCTTGTTTGGTAAGTGGTGATTGGCTGACTGTGTCACGCACTGCCCATCACTCTAATTACACACCAGGATGTTGGCTTCGATTTAAGCCTGAATCAGTGTACTCCAATGTTCCTGGCTAAATTAGAAACCACTTTAATCAGGATGCAAAAAATACTCACGATTATCAGGCCTGCACCCCATCTCCTTCACAGCGTCCATGCTGTGGATCGTGATGCCTTTGGGAATGTCGGACCGGTTTATGGGCTTGTTGTCCACAACGATGATGAACTGAAGCCTTGGGACTTCGCACAGGATTGCCTGGGATGGAGAGGTAGATGTGATCAAGAGACAGACAGAACAAAGAATAGCAAACATTCATAAAACAAACCAAAACAGCAATGGAGTACCTTAAGGCGGCCCTGAAGCAGGTCTTTGCTTGTGATGATGTGTGTGACTTCGGTCTCATTCAGGCCATGAGCTACGGCCTTAGGTCCAAGAGTGGCGTACAGCGTTACAACTGTTCAGTTACAGTTCAGGTGGTTAGTTTTACTTTTGAATACACAAACCTCCAAATCTGTTCCGTGAACACTTACGTGGGAAATTGTACATGAAGCAGGCTTGTGCTGCCACGACCCACTCCGCTCGGGTCTCACAGATGATGGCGATGTTACAGAAAGGCTTCTGGTTGAGGGCAGCCAGACCACTGCCGAAACACTTGGCTGCGTGGTAGGCTTCCTCATATGAGAGCCAGTTATACTTCCCAAGAATCACCTAGGCAGATCATTACAGTAATCTGGATTATACACACATAGCTAAAAGGAACACGGATGTTACTGGACTATGTAGCCTTCAGGAACAGCTTTAGTTAGCATTCATAATGAGAGCACGTTCACATTTCTGTATTAAAATGAACAATCAGAAGTGAAGCATAGGACTGTGGAAAAAGGAAGTGAGTCAATGACTCATCACATCATGTTATCACTCCTATGCAGTCAGTTACTGCCATCTACAGGACCTCTGTTGTCATTCACACTGGATAAAAACAAGATAGTAAAAAAGCAGCTGTTTACCTTTTTAAACACTTTTCCATTTGGTTGGGGTTCATCCTCCTCACTAAGTACCTCCCTGGTGCCCAGACAGTCCCTCTTTGGAAACCTCCTAGCAGCGAACTCAAACATTTTGTCCAGTGTATCCACTCCAGGGTTCACCCATATTACCAACTTCTCCTGGCAATTAGTGGCTCGGTACGGCCCCGCTGGGTGTCCGCTGATCGAGCGCGCCTTTATCCGGCGGGCTCGTTCCAAATTGGTGCCAGCCCCAGAGAAGAAGTACCACGGTATGAAGGTGATGATGGAGTAGACCCAGACTACGGAGCGGAAAACCTGCAGGAGCAGCGGGTTTATATCCTCCTTCAACTTCATCTTCAAGGATGAAGTCAACGACGGCCCGAGCCGCTCGCTAATCTGCTGCCTACGGTGCTCGTTTGGAGGGGGAGGATGTCTTTGGGAGGCGAAGCAACCTGTAAAACATGAGAATCAACATGAGACTCTATAGGAACTGCATCAGAAATGAATCAGCACGTCGTGGAACACTGCAGTAAATATAAGTAGCTGCATCCCTGTGAATGAAGACTATTCTTAGATCGGTTCTCACTCAGTCAGCACTTTTTCTCATTAGACTCCTGCTTTCTGTGCAATATAAAGTAACTATTGTGTGCGCTGGAAACAATTCAGAATGAGATTAGTAAAAGAAATAGAGCTAAAATGTTCTTATAATCAAGGAAAAAGATATTAAACTGCTGAAACAGGCACTGATTCCCTTTGGAGCTCCTCATGATTTTTATCTTGAGAGGCACTATACAACAGATTGTTTTCTTTCTTTCTTAAAAAAAACTCTCAGGGTTTCTGCAGTCAAACATTTACCGTGCACCTTCAGCAACAACATTATATCACATGCAGTAACTGCTCTAAGTGGTTTTAACCAGCAGGCTGTTAATGCTTTGAGTTGTTTGGCTTTGCTACAGAAGCGTTCAGATCACCACAGGTCATCTCCCTGAGAGCTTGGCTATTTGTAGTGCATGCTTAAGAACGGCACAAGCAACAGCGTGGCCCTGTGACCTCTGTGTGAGCAGTTATTCATTCTTGGGAGGGGTCACAAGGTCGGGACTGAGGTTAGTGAATCCAGGCCTGCTGATGGGACAGTACAGTGAAGAAGCAGTATAAGCTGAGGGAGTCGGCTGCTTTTTACCGTATGTTCAAAACTATGGAGAGAAAAAAAAACATGCACTGGTGGAGAGACAGCTGGATAATCAAATACCAGTGACCTGAGATGAGCTACGCTTTATGGCAGTGGCTCCTAAAGTTGGACTACACAGGGCATCTTGAGATGATTTCCAGAAATCAAGATACAATTAAAAACAATCGCTCCGTGTCTCTTTTTTATTTCTTTCTTTTACAAAAACTCAATTAAATGGTCATAAAGGATGTAACTGAGTACGAGCTGAAGTTTTTTTTATGCCCTGAATAATTTAGCTTTCTAAGACATCTCTGGGGTTGCATTTCTTGACCGTTGCTATTTTGCGGGACTGAAGCTGAAAAGTTAGGGAACCACTGCTTTATAAGAAGACAGCATAGAGAGCAGAACATTACGTTAGTCCAATATATAAATAACAAAAACAACAGCTTCTGACAAGCATTAAATTGTATTTTAGCTCCCAAAGAGATATCAGACTACACTGCACTCCAAGATGATGTAAAATGGCCTGTTTTTGATATAGTGACTTCTGGAGTTCTACAACCCCCCAAGGCACTTTACAGCACAAACAGTCTTTCATCTATTTACACGCTGGTGGCGGTAAACTACAATGTAGCCAGAGTTGCCTTAAAGTAAGACGGAAGTGAGACTGCCAAGCACTGGCACCACCGGTCCCTCTGACCACCACCAACAGATCTCGATCACTTTAAAATCAAAACAAAAGAAATTATAGAATGTGAAAAAAGTGGTGCTGAAGCTATTTCATTTCCCAGGCACCCATTGAAAAATCCCAATGAAGGCTTAGAAAGTTCCAACCCAGAGCCATAATTAGCATTTTCTTTCTTATTTGAACCCAATGACACAATGCCATACAGGACAAACGTGTCTCACTTGTTCTGCTGCAGCTTGTAGTTCACAACCAACTGTCAGTTTGACTAGATGAGAAAATCCAACAGTAAGGTTTCAGGTACAGCCAAGATGCTGAAATCCCACACTAGCCTAGCTTAAACACTGGCATTACAGGTTTAAGCCAGTACGGCAAACGGGCACACCTTTTCCAGGTTTTAGAGACAAAGAAGGGAAAAACAATGCATTCAACACTTGACACACAGTTAGTGACTCACAGGCTTAGAGACACTGATTTATGATCAACTATCTACCTTCATAGTAAAACTGATCCTACCAGTTTGCAATGCCTCAAAGCGGCCAAATAAGCCACATGCTTATTGTGTAACGGCTTCTTCTTTACCCAAAGATGAATGAAGTTTAGACACTAAATTTATTCTGAGATCAGAACCAATTGACTCAGTTGTTAGGAAGTTAGTTTAACTGTTATTATTTAAACCAATTTTTATGAACAGAGAATAACCACCGTAATTATTATATTATTTATTATATAAATATATATTATGATTATTTGTTGCACATGGATATATTTTCAAAAGGAACTTTTCATATGCACGAATAGTAAAAGGCCAATAATATTTTGTACAATTCTATGTATCCTAATATAATTGATCCTTTCATAAATAAGACTATGTCTACTATAGTTTGTGACTTTTATAGTAAAAGTTTATGTTTATATTTATTATGTAATACAGGATCAAGACAAACAAAACAAACCTGATTATTATTTAAATCTAACAACCTTTTACATTTTTACTTCCTGTTTTCATTCATTTTAATAATAAATACCTTTTGTGGAATTAGCTTGTTCTGCTAAGTACTATGTAGGTACATAGTAGTATATATACGCGTTTCTTACGTTACCTTGTAAACGTCGCTGATAGATACGATTAATCTTCAATAACCGTAACGACATTTTAGATATTGGAGAGTTTTTAAAAATTAAATCCACTAATTGGGGCATTTCGTCCTCGTGACCACTTTTTCTTCCACGAGACACATCAAGATTCGCTAGCTAGCGGACTGCTCTCAAAGACACTCCAGCAGCTTAGCAAAGCATCCACCATTAACAGTTTGGGAGATTTGTACAAAGAAACATGTTTACTCCCACACTATTATTCCGTTAATCAAAAGGGGGCGCACACACAAAACGCTATATAAAAATGTATGTCATAGGAAAAGCGACGTGACACACGCACCGTTTAGCAAACCGGTGGCTAAAACAACCATCTCTTCTCAACATCTGCAACGCGTCCATACCGCAACACATTCTCACCTCTTTTCTCAGCCGCTACGCCTGTGTCGCTGCGGGAAGGGCTCCGGTTTATTTATCCTTCTAATCACAGCTCTGGTACAATATTTACACAAACCATCAAGACTGGAGTTTCGTTAATAATCACAACTGTGCGTATGTAATAAAACGAATAAAAAAACGTAAATCTGTGAATTACCGGGGCACTGATGCCAGCCCGGAAGCTGCTGGAAACACGTCACAATGTTTCTGCGTCTGTGATTGGCGCATCAGAGGTGGCGCGTGCTAGAGGCAGCGGGAGCGTCAGTGGGGTTACTACCGGTCACTACAATGACGCGTTGGCCATGTGTATGTGTGATGTTGCCAAACTATTCAAGACATCTAAATGTATTTAAGTAAACTAAGAAAGAAAGAAAGAAAGAAAGAAAGAAAGAAAGAACAAACACTGAAGGACATTTGAACCTTTTGCATAGTCTACAAAAAACCTTATGTATTTTTATAAATCACTGAACACAAAACTGCAAATCCGTCAAAGCAATTTTAATGACACTTGTCAGTGCAGATGCGTCATTGAACAAAATTATGAGCACAGGGCTCAGTACATTAAAACAAAATAGGAAACACGTTAAAAACATAAATAAATAAATAAATAATAACATTAAACTGTAGTAAAGAATATTGCATTATGGAAATATATAGAATATTGGAATTTTGAGATTATATTGGACTGTGTAGCCATTGCAAAACAGACATTGTACAATAATATCAATTAGAATAGACTGTACAAATAGGGCTGGATGATACGGTCTAAAATCAATATCACTTTTGAGGAGTTTACCTTGATAACAATAAATGGACGATAAATGTCTGTAAGTGCAAAAAAAATTTGTCAACTAGATGAGGCTGTCACTTGTATTACTCTAAGTCAAGTTGTCGTATGACTCGAGGTTATATAGCTTCTTAAAGGGACATGGATGTTGGTAAAAACTATTCCAGAGTCAGACTGCAAGTTGCAGTAAGATTCATACACTGGCAAGTGACTAGCCTGTGGCGTTGATGGACTATCCTTTGTGATTCTCGATTGCAATCAAGAGGCAAAGTTGCTAAGACAGATCTTCAATTGTACAGTGACTATGAACTCTGTAACGAAGGATTGGGTATATGGGTTTGAGGTTGAATACTGGATATCAATGCACTATGATACAAAACAATGGACATGGTGTCACCATTCTGTTATATTTTATTTTCAATCTTGATTGGTGTGATTAACTCCTTTCCCGATATTAGTTTATATATGTAATTTTATTCTAGATATGTGATTTCATCTTGAGCTACTGGGATCATGTGAATTAGGGATGTGTGTGTGTGTGTGTGTGTGTGTGTGTGTGTGTGTGTGTGTGTGCGGGTATTATCTTATGTAAACAATTGTATGAAAATGTATGACACCCCAGGAAGACTAGCATCTGCATTTAGGCATAAGCTAATGAGGATCTTGATAAAGCAAAACTTTGTGATGTGCCATGAGACTCTTGTCGGGATTTGGCGCTATATAAATAAGCTGGATTGAATTGAACATGCATAAATGGGACTGCAATGATTTTTGATTGGCTATAATTATAAAGAATAAAGAAAGAAAATTATCTTTTATGTAGTGCCTCTTAAGGTAAAAATCACAAAGCGCTTCACAAAAACAATGGTTTCATTCTGCAATCATTTAGCGTCTCTTAGCTTTTTTTATGTTATCATTATTTGAATTTTTTGCTTGTTTTATTAAGAATATAGTTACCTAAAAGACTGCAGTCTAAGCCTAATTTATTTGGAGACAATGGAAACCTAGCAATGTGTAAAGGCTCTTGTGTTTCATGAGAGCTGACAGACAATCAAAAGATCCCTCATTTTTTTGTGAAACATGGGTGATTATCAGCACCATCATGCAAAATGTTCAACCTCTACCTTTGCAAATATTCCTGCAACAACCAGACAATCCATTTTCTTTAAGGTGTTCATTTAAAATAAAATAATGCATTAATTTCTTATTGAAAAGCAGTTAAAAATCATGTTGTGTGATGGAGTAGCTCCCTAATAAACACAATAATATTTCCGGAAATGAAAACCAATTACACCAAATTTTTATTCTTTAGCATAGTAAGTGATTTTCTATGTTGCATCATTATCAGACCTTGTTTATTTCTCATCAAGCAGTGTTATGTCTTTAAGTGTTGCAGGACGATTACAAAAAAGATTTAAATGTTGAAGAAGGAGCTGCAACCACTTCTATAACTCTAAGGAAGAATAGTAAACATAGAGCATTTTGTAATTAAACAAAAAGATAAAACTTATCATTTGACTGTAAAACTACAAAGATTTATTCACTACTGCCATTAAAATATAAAGCATTAAGTTTTTGAGCACAGTATTTTAAAGCAAATGGAAGATGTTTGCCTTTAAACATCTTCTGTACATTCATTTAAAATGAACCAAGAAATACACGTTTGCCTTTATATTTGAAACATGTGATAGACACCACCCCTGGTAAAGAATTTAGCACTGATGCATGCATTAGTCACACCGCTGCCGTTCATAATCAATGCAGCACGGACTTTAACTGTAGTTTGGGTCTTCTTTTCAAGAAAGATGCTCTTGGTTTAGTTCCATTGTTTTATTGAAGCATGCACCAGACTTAATTGAAACAAAACAAAATAAAAAAACCTAAATGATCCAATGAATAGTTAAACATAATCAAATTATATTATATGATCATTCCCTTTCTATTACTATAATTTTGTTTACATTTTTGTTGCCTTGCTTATTGCTTATTGACCCCAAATCAATGAACAAAACATTTTTTCACAGCTTTTTTTTTTGTTGTGGACATTAAACAGGTAAACTTTTAAAGGAGCTGGAGATTGTATCATTCACCATCACATTTGAAAAATGAAACCACAAAAGCTAATTCTGAAGATACTGGCCAATCAAAAAATGTCCTGCACTCTTAATTTTGTACACCAGATGGCGATCATTTGCAATGCTGTGGACTGCATTGTCATTAGTTTTGATGTAAATTCTTGTTTTTGTCCATATTTGTTTCATGACAAAGAAATAATGTTTTCTTTGACATCTTTGGGCAGCACAATCTAAGTGACAGAGTGAAGCTCTGTTTGACCCTTTAACCCCAAACATTGGGTTCACACCACTTGTCTCTGGAGGTTTTGCATGCGTTTTTAGGCCATATGTTTTTCCAGAAATATATGCTCAAACACACACGTTAAAAGCTTTTTACTACACGCACACACACCCAAGCTTAGACATGTTGTGCATGAGATCACGTGACCAGCTGAAGTGTGTATGGAGGGGTGATAATTGCTTTCCTCAGGGTAATATCTTTGAGGTCACAATGGGATGCTAACCATCAGAGGGCAGATGTTACAAGTAAAAGGAGCACTTTCATCTTCTTCTCTGCAAAATACGTGTCAAATCTGATAATGACACAAAGGCACACTTTGCTCCTACTTAAGGCCAGTTGCAGGAAGAGAGGAAATGGATCCTGCGAGTATCTCTTTCTGAGTTTTGACGTACGGTGGCAAAAGCCCTCATAGGATTAACCTACATCAACCAATCAACTTTGTAGAGAAGTTTCATTCTCTTGTTTTTATTTCTGCTTTATGCTTTTCAGGGTTGCAGGATAGCTGTCACCTTGCATAACAGGCACTATATAACAGATTTTCATTGTACCTATTGCATTATTTATAATTACATCACTAAAACATAAAACATACGTGTGTTTTCAAGTTGTTTTTCATTCACAGACCAGGTAGGTAAACACTTTCCTAACTCCTTGAGTCATTTAACATCCTGTTGGACTTGCAGGGAGAAGAAATAAAAGGGAGGGTGTGGAGGGGGACTGGGGCAGTTTTGTGGGGATTAAAGAGAACAAAAGGTTGCTTCTCTGTCATCAAAGAGGATCTGCTCTCAACTCATCCCCTTTTCTGTGGAGACAGCTTTTTCTTTTTTGCGAGTGGAAGAGATGGCTGCAGGGAGGAGGAAGGGTGGGAGTAAGCAGGGTGAGTTTGATGGTAGGGATGCAGATTTCAAAGTAATCTTTAACTTTAAGCCCTACAGTCCCCACGACATGAGGCCCTTGGCCCCAGACACAGTGTTGCCTATATTGCACCCCTTCGTTTCTTTTTCTTTTTTTTCCCCTCAGGCTTTTTGTCATGGTGGCATTTAAGTGGCATTAGTCACTGACCAAATGAAGGAATTCTTTTGAGGGACCAACAAGGGATGGATTTTAGCTCCAGAAACCACTGTCGCCTCCTAAAGCAACACTGGGTGGATATAAATTCCTGCTGTGACCGAGATAGAGACATCATCTTGACCGTAATACGTTGAGGCCTGCACTTCACCACATCATTGCTATCATCCACATTAAATAGTTTTAGTGGGAAATTGTGCGTTTTCAACACAATCTCAATTTTAAAAAGTGATTTAAGCAAACTTAATGATGAGATGATTTAGGACCCTATGGGAGGTCATCTGCACTTCCATTGTTTTCTGACTTTACAGCACTAATTATTTGGGCCCCCACCCAAAGTTATTCTTCATTTTGTGAACCCCAATGCCCCACAGGCCCACTTATGTGGGATCCCCGCTGACCTGATTCCCCACAGGGAGTCAGTGTAATCACTCAGAGGCAGTTATGAGTTAAACAGGTCTGGTCACGCTGAAATGATTCAACTACAGAGAATAATACATCTGACTGACACAAAATACAAAAAATCAACAGCTGTAAAACAATTTAAAAAGCTGTGCTTCACTTACAATTACTTTTACAAGTGATTAGTGAAGGGCTGCATGGTGGCGCAGTGGTTAGCACTGTTGCCTCGCAGCACGGAGGTTGCAGGTTCGAAACTTGGCTGCAGCCTTTCTGTGTGGAGTTGTGTGTTCTCCCCACGCATGCGTGGATTTCCTCCGGGCACTCCGGTTTCCCCCACAGATCACAACATGACCTATAGGTTATAAATTGTAAGTCGCTTTGGATAAAAGCGTCTGCTAAATGAATAAACATAATAAACATAAACATAATAAGATGTTTTGTGTCACTTTGGCTTGCCAAAAAAGTCAAATCCCCTGCAAAACAGTCAGGCTATGGCAATTTTACACTGGAATGCATTCTTTGTTACCATATAGTTTATTTATTTTATTGGTTATTATTATTTTTATTCTGACCAATATGTGCTGTAGAGTTGAACATTTTTGGAAAATCACAAAAAAACTTTTATGTATTGACAGAATTACTATTAGCAAATATTAGTATTCTTATTCAGTTGGTGGATCGTCAGCTCCAGAGATTCACAACATTATATGATGTCTGTCTTCAACATGTCTTTACATGTTGATTATTAATTTCCACAATTTTTCTTCAGTATTTTGATCAACTAAAGTTGTTCAAGGATGCATTCAGTCTGAGTTTTGTTTGTACTTTTCTTTAATTTTAGGAAAGTAATATGAGTTGATATTCTGCTTCAAGACCTACTGTATCTCCTTTAAAGAGGAGTCTGCAACCTTCACAAAGGAAAAAGCCTTTTTTTTATTTTTTACAATTTCTACTACAAATGTATTTTTAAAGCCTCACAATTGACACTTAAAATCGAGTAAGGCCTCAGAGATGCAGGTTGCTGCAACTATGCTTTGACAGATTTTTTTTAAATGAAACATGTCTCCAATATTTGCAGCAAAACTATTTCAATACATTTAGAAAAGGTTCTTGTTATGATGGATTGTCATTTACTCATGAAGTCATTCTTGATTCTACCATTTTTGGCACTGAAAATTATTTGTGCGTCCTCCCCTCTTGCATTTGTAAAAGCATCAATGCTCTCTCCAGCAGGCTGTTGGTTTAAATCAACACTTTCTAAAATTATTGCATTGTGTTTTATTTTTAGCAACATTAATGATAATTTTGAACCTATTTTAAAGAGACAATGTGTAGTTGTTACCATTAATCTTTGGAAATGTCAATTGAAACATTGATGAAAAAGAATAAAAAGATGCAGAGTTGTTGAAAAATACTGCCAGCTTTGTAACATATAACCATAAAAATCGTGTCTAAAATACATGGGAGTGCAGTCTCTGGGCAATGCCATATGGGGCGACGGTGGCACAGGAGTTAAGTGCTCGCCCCATAATCGGAAGGTTGCAGGTTCGAGCCCCGCTCGTTGTGTCCTTGGCAAGACACTTAACCCACGTTGCCTGCTGGTGGTGGTCGGAGGGACCGGTGGCGCCAGTGCTCGGCAGCCTCGCCCCTGTCAGTGCGCCCCAGGGCAGCTGTGGCTACATTGTAGCTCGTCCCCGTGTGTGAATGGGTGAATGACTGATTGTGTTGTAAAGCACCTTGAGGGGTTCCAGGACTCTAGAAGGCGCTATATCAAATAAAGGCCATTTACCATATTAGACACAATGGTATTTCTCAATATCAAGGAACCTCATCTAGATGCATTGGTCCTGACCCAGTTGCCTAGGAGATACGTTCTCAGGAAGGCGTGTTCCAATGTTCATGTGCTACCGAGGCTTCTGTTCTCTGTTTGTTAGCCTTGTCTTGTAGCCTGATCTTGGTGAAAAATTTCCCAGAATTCAGTATGGTATTTTCAAAAGGATGGAGGAAGGAAGGAGCTGACAGCTTCTTTTGGGCAAATTTCCAGTTTAAATATAATTAAACTAATAGTAGCTGTCAGGCTGATATCTGAAATGTTTTTAGATCCAAAGCAGTTATCTATGGTTGGTTAGTTGCTTAGTATTTGCAGCTTCCGTGGCTAGCACTTAGTAACTTGCTTACATATTTAATTTAACCAATATATACACAATTAAAAAAGTAAGACTTGTTATACATCTATGTTGAAAGTTATATGTATAAAATATAACTTTATTTTAAGGCTGTTCCATTTAACCGTTTTCTTTGACCAAGGAAGGACAATGTCCTCGTAAGCAAGCCTCCTGGCCTACCAAGACATCACTGACATTGAGAAACACCCAATGTTTCCTTATATGGAAATGCGTGAGGACAAAATGCATTTACTGATTTGTAACAAGCGGTTACAAAACTTTCAGTATTCATAAACACTGTTTTACACATTTACCTCTTCATTCACTGCCAGTGAACAGAGGGAGTCTGATGTGCTTGTCATTTAGCTGGAGGTTGAGTGATCTATACTTGAGCTAGGGATTTTTACCCTAATGGCCATCCGTTGGGTAAGGTCTTACTCAAACACAAAATACTGCTTGCTTGCAATGATTTAGTTATGTACTGCCCCCCTATCACCACTGAAAATACACATAGTCGCTTTAAGAAGTACAAATGAAAGAATGTGAATGTATATATTTTTGCATTTAAAAAAATAAAAAAAATCTAATTTTGATTGTCTGTAAAGACGACTCACTTGATGATTTTGGTCCTCAGAACCCTCAGATGCTCACCTCAACTTTGTGTTTTACTCATTTTTATTCACTATTTTTAAAATAGTAAACAGTAGAATTAGTATTTTTGTGATACTGTCAGCTCAAATGAGATGATTATCCTGAATGGTGTCACTGATCACTTATTTTCCTCTTGTCCTGATAAACTCCCCAGGTTTAGCCAGTTTTCCATAGTTGCTGGATGTTCTCACTAGATCCTGTTAGATGTGGTGGAGCTCAGATCTGGAGTTTCTGGTCGATACTCCAGCATGCACATTAACCAAGTTAGAATGAGAGAAAAGGGGGCAAGGACGCTGGCGGTGAACAGACAGATTGCGCCAACTGGGGACGCTGTGTGACTGAAGTTTTGCACAAAGATGAGGGCCACAAACAAAAGCACCACCATGGCGAGGAAGGAGAACATGGCGCACGCGCAGCCTGTAGTGAACGCGATCTGTTTGCAGTTCTCACAGCTCTGCTGGGAGGTAACGGAAGCAGCCGATTGCGCCACCTGTTTGTTTTTGTAAAGTTTCTTTGCTGCTGCGCTTTAATTAGCAGCAGTTCGGCTAGAGCGGTGTTATTGGGGAGGTTTGTGACCTTGTATTCCGGTACCGGAGTTCGGTGACGACACACCGGGCAGCCAACTCTCCATCCTCCAACTTCTCGGGAGCGCAGAACTTCCAGGCACTCCTGACAGAATGTGTGGGAGCAGCCGAGCTCTTTGGGAATGCGGCGCTCCAGGTCGAAGTCGCTGTGACAGATTTTGCACGCGTATTTATCGGAACTATGTCTTGACATATCAAACGGCGTTTTTTTCGCCACCTCTTAACTAGACGGGTTGGGAAAATGGCGTATTTCGGCGGTTCTGGCTTGCCATACAGAACCGCTTCCTTCGCTGAGCGAATCCGCCATGTTTCACGGAAACGGGATTCAGGCAGCTGACACAACATTTAAATTGATGCCCAAACCTGACCTCACTAGAAGCTGTGAAGTCAGAAGCATTTTTATTTAGTCAGTCTGGGTCGCAGTCCGACTCCACCCGCTCCGTTCAGACCTGTTGCCTAACAGACAGAATAACAAAGACAGCCGAGGCTTAGGAATTCAAATCAAAAAACCCTTTCAGATCGATCTGCTCTCGGCCACCTGGATCACGTCACATGGGCCATGAGCATGAGCTGACCCATTTAACCGTGTAATGAGAGGGTGACACCTGCGGCAGGTCTGTCCTTTTGAATTTCAGCACCACGAGCTGTGGACAGCGACAAGCAGGACATTAGAGGCGACACCTTCAGATCCGATCACCGCCCAACTTCAACTCCTAGGGTGGTGGCGTGACACAGCTAGGATCAGATTACTTTATCTGTTGACTCTGAGTACACAAATACACATATTTACTAATTAACTCTTGTTTTTGTAATGAACTGTTATTAGTTTATTTGAGAAAAATAATCAGAACATTAAATAGCAATAACATCACATTTGTTCTCACTAAAAAACGAATTCTTTGCTTTGATTTTGTAAAAACTTAATAAATAGGATCGATTTGTGCGTTTTGTCTTTTCATTGCAAATACAAATTAAGAAAATGCCAGATAGATAGATAGATAGATAGATAGATAGATAGATAGATAGATAGATAGATAGATGATAGATAGATAGATAGATAGATAGATAGATAGATAGATAGATAGATAGATAGATAGATAGATAGATAGATAGATAGATAGATAGATAGATAGATAGATAGATAGATAGATAGATAGATAGATAGATAGATAGATAGATAGATAGATAGGCATGCTCAGACTGTGCACCCTCTTGTGGCTGAAGTTATGGATGAATGTTGAACTGTGTTTAGTTCTCAGGAATCAATGTTATTCCTCAATAAATCATATTTAGGTTTAATATCAGATGTCACTAAAGAGGCGACGAATCAAAACAAACATTTTTAAAATGAATCACTGGACTGAACCTCTGACAGACAAGTTAATCAACATTAAGTGAATCAAACCAACAGTGATTGTGTTTATGTTGTATTAACCTTGATAATAATTTTGATGGATGAATATTTTTCTGAACTTATTTTTTTTTTACAAGTTTCTGTACATACTTGAACTCCCATTAATGAACAGGAGTGTTTTAAACACTTTGCTAAAATAGTTACCTTGTGGTTTTGTTATTTTAATGGGACTTTATCCTGAATGTTGAACTTCTCCAAAACAACATACAAAGGGAAAACAATGGAACGTGTTTGCATTTTATATTTTTTGACAATAAGGGTTTTAATGTTATGCAATGTAATGTTTATTTTTAATCCCTTTATTTTAAGTGTTTTTTAGCCTAGAAGTTTTCCCAGTCAGGTTGTAGTAGATAAAGAGAAAAAATAGTTCCTATAGAGTATTAAGTAAATAAGTATACTTAATGCAATCAGATTTCAGCATTTTAGAAGAGAAGCAAAAATAATAAATTAATTTAAAAAAATCCAAGAAATGTAAACAACACTAAAGTAAAGGGAGACGGTCCCACGCACTGTGTGATAGAAGATCAACAATATGTTAACAGAGATTTTTTTTCTTCAGCATGGACTGTTGATGAACTTCTGAACAAATCTTGACCAGGGGATGCGGAAGGTGTTTTCCTGTTTACTTACATATGTTGTTATGGTTAGTTTAACACTCTGTTGTTCTTAGATCAATGAACCAAAAAGTGGGGATATTTGAAAACAACATTTTAAAACGTAATCTGCAAACACAATCAAATGTTATTATTATGTTTATTTATTTAGCAGACACTTTTATCCAAAGCGACTTACAATTTATAACTTATAGGGCATGTTGTGATCTGTGGGGGAAACCGGAGCACCCGGAAGAAACCCATGCATGCATGGGGAGAGCACACAACTCCACGCAGAAAGGCCGCAGCCCAGTTTTGAACCTGCAACCTTCATGCTGCGAGGCAACAGTGCTAACCACTGCGCCACCATGATTGCATTTCTTTTCTGTGCTCTTCTCTAAATTCCGGCAGAAAGTGTCACTGGCAAATGGGATTCTCTTAAATGGTTTAAATGTGTTGGAGTAACAGGGGTATGAGTCGAGTTGTGTGTGTGTGTGTGTGTGTGTGGGTGGGGGGGTGGGGGGGTGACATCCAACTCATTGTTGTCACAACATCAGGTAACATGACTTTTCCCTCTTTACATTAATTACACTTAGAAGCAAAGAGACTGTGATTCCAGACAGATAAGAATCTCAGTAAAGGCTTGACGACATGTTCATCATGAGACCATAAACTGTTATCTGGGTGGTTTTTGTCTCCTAAATAGATGAGCGGAACTATTAATTTCACCCTGCATGCCCCATGGCCCTGCGTGCCAAATCCTCTGTTCTTCTATTTGAATCTTTTTTTTTTACCTGAGTTCACCTTACAAAGCTTTTGTCATGATAACTGCTCTCAGTTTGAACTCCCATTCAACTGTTGTGGGTCACCTTTATCAGATAAGATCAAACACACCAGAAAACACACTCATTCCTTTGACGGATTTGTCACAATAAAAATAGAAAATATTCCCTCTAAATCTGTTTCACTTTTGTGATGTGTATCTACTAACTGAAAACTAACCAAAATAAACTAAAATCAGGTGGTGTCAGTTGTTCTTGTCATTTTGTGCCCCTGAACTGAACAAGAAGTGCCTTTATTTTGGTTAAAAAATCTGTTTTTAGCACAGTCAGTTGTAATAAAGTACTCTGGACTTTAATAGCTTCTTATTAACCTTAAAACACTCAGTGCAGTATTTTACAGGGTTTGCCAATCATCAAAACCTTATTGATGCCTATAATATTCTAATGTATTTGGATTATTATTATTTTTTCATAATTTCTCCTGGCAACAGCATCAGGATTCGATGGCCAATAAATGTTAAGCCCATGCTGTTTAAGAGACAATGGCTATTTTCATGTACTCGGACCAAATAAGGCCAATGAAAATTCCAAATTGGGGTTACAGCCTGCTGGGGGCACATTGTTTTTAGATTGATGGTTGTGGTTGAGGCTCACTGGACCAGCATTTTAACCCCAATAGCTCCTATTTCAGTGGATATTTCTGGTTTTGGATTTGAAACCTGATCCGATTTGTAGATTTATCTGAACTCGAAAGTTTTTCCACCGTCCCTATAGTTTGGTTTAGTAATCAAAACTAATCCAAGTTCAAAACTTCCCAGAGGCTGCATTTTCTAACGTAACATTTATTGAAAAACTTGGCAAAATCATTTGTATTTTGTTAATTTGACTTATTCAGAAATGTGGCCTCTGCTCTGCACACATTCCCTCTAAACGCTGTTTCTCTTCAGGTCATTTTGTTCTACGCTCATTCTGTCCACCTCCACAGCACATTTCTGACCCAGCTTGGCCCTGTAATTGATTTGACATGGTAGATCCAATATCCTCTTCATGATAGTCAAACTTTAGTATGATAACTTTACGCAGCCCCCATTCTTGCTTTTATAGGGGTATAATGTTTCCACATGTTATGTGTCCACAGCATTATTTTCCCCCTATGAGTTCTTGGGAGCAAACGTTCAGAACACAAAACAGAGAACATTACAACAAACTATGAACAAGTGCACTTAAATTGTCTTGTATATGTTTTAAGGAGGAGTACATTTTTAGGCAAGGATATTTCATCTGTTGAAGATGAGTTTTTAAATGTTCTCAGAATAAAAAAAATCCCCAGGGGAATATTCAGACCGGTTCTTGAAAAAAATGTTTTGGTTCATTAAACCCGCCTAATTATTACAATTATCACATCTCCACAAGCTTAAGAAAAGTCAAGTGATCCCCTCATGTGTTTCATTGTCTGCAGCGCAACATTTGCATGGATGTGTTCCACTCAGCCACGGGTCCGCGCAGCAGCCTTTGTTAAATCAGCGCAACTGTTGATAGACCACGCGGAGCTTTTTTCCCCCTGAGGAATCCGGAGGAACTCAGTAAGAAGAATAGATCATCTCCTCATCTCCAACATCACTGTAATTAAACAATGCTACTGGACGCACAATTTCTGCCAACTGCGCCCAAAATAGGACAATTGTTTAGTTTTACGCAATAAAAACGCATCATTTTTGTGCGCACAACTTAAACTTTCTGTCAGCATTTATTTATTAAGCATGTAAGAACGTATTAAACATTATATGTTGTTTAAATGGACGCATCCATTAAAAAATTAATTCCTTTAATAAACACTTTTTAAAATTACAGACAAATTTAGTCGAATAAAACAAACTTTAAGAAACACGACTGAAGCGATTAGTCCGCATGTTCAATTAATTGTATTGTTTGTTTCAGATGATTTAATGAATACAATATTAACTGCGTAACTGTGTAGAAGTACATGTCCGAGTTTTTCCTGTTGCTCTGACCCTAGAGACGCTGATTTGATCTTTCGCCTCACCTGGTGAGGATAAAATCACCTGCGTGAATTTATGCTTTCTAACTTTTTACGCACAGGCTGACCTCTTGAGGTCAGTCCAAACAGATCTCTGCTCCTTCTGTCCAATCGCGCAGCCCCTCCTGCCTCCAGACGTCCGGATCTCCAACCAATCACTGCGCAGAGCTCTGAGTCCAAGGGGACAGTGTGCGGGGATAAAATCTTTGACTTCCAACCATCCTCCCAGAGCATCTTCCTAATCATCCCCGGACTTCTGTCACAAACCTGCACATTTTAACTGTTTTCCATCCGAGAAGCATCTCTGGAGATCACTCAGCTGCTCCACTTAAGCCCGGACACAGTTTTTTTTTTTCTTCAAGAGACGACCTGTTACGCACAGGGAAGGAGGCTGGATAGCGAACTGTAGCAGAAGTCGAACAAAACGAAACTGACAAAGGGTTCATTTTGGACTTGAAAGCAACACCTGGTGGAAGATTCATTTTACGTCTTTCCTGACAGAAAGTCAGGAATCATGACAGCGCTTGCAGGAGGGTTACCGAGGATGATGAGGCCAGCTCCTCACCAGAACTACCCACGAGGAGGATACTCACTGGAAGGTGAGCAAACTTTGAATGATCTTCAGGAAGGATAAACCGCAGTTCCTAAATCATTCTTTTAAAAAGATTCTGCAGCAAATTTAATATCTTATTAAACTAAAGTCTGCAATTCTACAGTTATCAATACAATAATTGCTTTAATACATTAAAATCACATAATTTTAATTGATCGGTTAGAACTTTACGTTTAATGTCACAATTTGTTGATTTTATTTAACAAAATTTGATTTTTCCATCTGAAGATTCAACTTATTTAAAAAAAATTTTGTAAATCTGAACTTGTGAGATCTAAAAATATATTCTATTTTCTTTTTAGAGCTTTGTTTTCATTGAACCACAGATTTAGAGCATTTTTAAGGGTGATTTTCTAAATGATTTCTAAAGGTTTTTGTTAAATAACAGTGGCTTGCTGTTTAGTTTCCACACCGTTAGGACAGGGTCGGGTTAACCAACTCGGTGGAGTCTTCATCAACGGCAGACCTCTCCCCAACCACATCCGCCATAAAATCGTGGAGATGGCCCATCACGGCATCCGGCCGTGCGTTATCTCTCGTCAGCTGCGAGTGTCCCACGGCTGCGTCTCCAAAATCCTCTGCAGGTACCAGGAAACAGGCTCCATCAGGCCCGGAGCCATCGGAGGCAGCAAGCCCAAGGTGAGGAAGAAAATCTGCGGTCTTTTATTTCAAGTAATCTCCAAAAAATAAAACATTTTTTATGTAGATTTTTTATAAATTTTATAAACAAATCTTCAAATTAATTGTTTGAATTTATGACGTCAATGTCGTTTAAACGCACAGAAAAGTGCTCCACTTTAATTTGTTTTCATCTTCCTATAAAAATGAGACATTTTGTTTGAAACCAGAGTTTTTCGTTAACACTCGTGAAACAGAAACATACACGACATACAATGAAACGATACATTATTTAATGAAACGTGTGTTCCTCTGGATTCAGAAAATACTTAGAAAATTTGATGTTTTCTTCCACACAAGCCACATATTTTGTTATGTAAGGTGGATTTTTCTTTCTTTTACCAAAGCAAACCGCATCTCCAGAAGTGGACAAGAGAATCGAGGAGTACAAGAGGGAAAACCCTGGAATGTTCAGCTGGGAAATCAGAGACAAACTCCTGAAAGATGGGATCTGCGACAGGAATAACGTCCCTTCAGGTGAACCAAGATAATTAAACACTTCATTATAGTCAAAAAGGGTACAGCCATATTTGACATTGTGATTAAATTCCGCTGCTCAGTTGGTGAGGTGTGAAAGCTTTATCATATTTATCCAACTTTTTCTTTACCTCCCTCTCAGTGAGCGCCATCAGCCGCATCATGCGCTCTAAATTCGGCGGAGTTGGTGAGGAGGAGGAGGAGGAAGATGAGGTGGTCAGGAGGACGATTGAGGAGAACGAACCACGGACTAAACACAGCATCGATGGCATCCTGGGAGACAGATGTGAGTTGATATAACGAGCTAAAATATAAAACCGAGGTTATTGTGACATTTTATCGAATTTTATTTCTTGGTTTGTGGCTGCTTTTCAACTTTACTGTGTGACATTCACGATGAACATAAATAAAGTTCGAATTATTGTTTTTGTCGCCAGTTTGCATAAAAATAACTTATAATTACCTTAAAAATTTTGAATACTAACATCATTTAATAGAAAAAAAATCAGTTGAAACCGTTTAAGTTTTACGCAAGCGTGAAAATCTCCCAAAGTTATAATGTTGTGCATATAGAGCTCTTTTTCAAAACCAAACATTTGTCCAAGTTTCAAGCCTGAGAAACTTTTTTTTTTGCACTTAATCGGACACTTGAGGATGAACTTCAGGGAACAAAGCGTGCAGAGTCCATTCAGTCTCACACCTCAGTTTGACGCGCACAAAAGCCAAACTCCAGTGAGCGGCTCAGTGGTGTACAAAAAGATGCCAGTGCTTTTCAAAATGAGGAAAGAAAGGGGGAGAAAAACTGTGCTGACAAAAGAGCGAGAGAAGACATTATGAACCCGCAATGAGCGATGAATTATTCAGGGACACCAACGGGTCCAACGCGACCTGGCTCGAATCGGCATTTATCTCACAATTAAGAGTTTTTATTTCAATTTAGGCCAAAAATTATGGAGAAAGAAACCAAACCATTAGAAAAAACACTTGTTGATTTATGACCTGTTGGGCTGATGAGAGGTAAATCATTAAAGGTCTCGTGCGTTTCTTTGTGCGTAAACATGTCTGTAGGTTTATTTTAACCCTTTCGTATGACCAGTTTAAATATTTTATTCTTAACTTTGTAAAAAAAAGAAAAGAAAGAAACGTTCCAAAACGCAGAAGAAGCTGCATCAGATTTAATCCAACCCCGTCTCCGTTAGCGTTTTGTCTTTGCGCAGCGATCCTTCAGCGGCTAAACTCAGGGAAACTCTCCTCCTCACTAGATTAAACCCAAAACCTTTTATTTTTCTCCACTTTCATCTCAGACCATTTGTCTGAAATTTTCCCTTTCGCCCTGGGCGCAGACGTCCCGCGCGGGACGGTCCACGTCCACTGGCTCACTAAAACACATAATGCAGATTATTCTGCACCCAAATAAAGCAACCAACCAAGTAAAAAAACATAAATAAATAAACTCGCTTATTGCATGATATAGATCCCAATAAATAGATTCTCCAATCAGTTTTAAAGCAGATATTTTACTCAAAATTGTAAAAAGACAGATAATAAAAGAGAATTTCCTCCACTGATAAACAGAACAGCACCGTTTTATTCTTGTGTCTCTCTCCTGAAAGTAGTTGTTGTTTTTGTTCTTTTATGAGGCTTCATTAAAATGTGAAAAGGCTGATTTGGGGACTGAAAGAGTGTCTTCTGGCCAAATATTGATTAAGTAGGTGTTTGCAGAGGCCATTGTTGTGGTGGGGAGAGGCCTGTTGCTCTCTGCCCCTTTCTCCTCTACCTCCATTGTTGGCCTTCCTTAAGTGTTGAGATCAAAGCTGACTCATTTAGATTTATTTGTCTGGGAAAAAGGAAAGCCAAAGGCTTGTGGGATAAATACTGGACAGCAACATTTGGATCGATGCAGGAAGAGAATATTTGCTGCATTATTTCTGTTTAAAAGCATTTTAAACCCTAATAAACTGATTTGCAAAAGAGGTAAGAAAATATCTCACATTTTATTGTGTTGCCAGGAGTTTGTGCTCATCCTCAGCAGGACAGATTTAATTGATAGCATCCTCCATTTATTAGTGTTAGCGCTTTAGCCTTTAGCCTCATTGAACTAATTAAAGTAACCAAAGTCACGAAAGACAGACAGCCACTCTTGCAGGATCTGTTTATGGCAGGAGGGGGTGAAAAGCAGAAAGGAGGGGAGGGAAAAAAGAAAGCTCAGAAATACAAACAGTCAAAGGGATAACTTTTCTTTAAAGGGGTTCCTGCAGGGCCTGAGTGAATGAGCCCAGTTCTTTCAATTCTGCCATGGTGAACGCAGTCAACATGTAATAATTGGTTTCATTGAGGTGCATTCCAACAATCTGCTGCCATTCTCCTGCCCCCATTGTCCGGAGGCAGGCACATAGCCAGGGGGACAGGAGGAATCAAGTGCTGACAAAACATGAAAGATTTAGCTGCTTTTTTGTTGAAGGAGCTGAGTAGGACTTTGTTTGTGTAAATAAACTGGGTTACTGGCTCCCTGGGACTCAGAATGGAGGAGATTTTGGTGAAAGAGAGGAGAGTGGAGTGATCGGATTTGTTCTGAAGCAGGCACAATGTGGAACGTATGCTCCAAAGGGGGAAATGATGATGATAACACATGTCAATTTTTGTAACTTATGTCCAAACGAGACAAGATATGCTGCTTCCATGCACATTTTAGCATCCTGACAGCAAATCAGAGCTACAAATAGGAATATTTTACCTTTCTTTCAGAAAATAAACTTTTGATTGGAGATTTGAATGAGGCAGAAGGTCCAAAAGCAACCGGAGAAATGTCTGCTGCAGCCGTGTTTTACTTTCCTCTGAGGGCCTCATTCCTAATTTTCCTGCATTAATGGAGCTTAGAGTATTTGTTTATTCTGCTGACTGGATGGAAAATGAACAACCCAAATGTAAAAAGTAAAATTCAGATAGATAGATAGATAGATAGATAGATAGATAGATAGATAGATAGATAGATGATAGATAGATAGATAGATAGATAGATAGATAGATAGATGATAGATAGATAGATAGATAGATAGATGATAGATAGATAGATAGATAGATGATAGATAGATAGATAGATAGATAGATAGATAGATAGATAGATAGATAGATAGATAGATAGATAGATAGATAGATAGATAGATAGATAGATGATAGATAGATAGATAGATAGATAGATAGATAGATAGATAGATAGATAGATAGATAGATGATAGATAGATAGATAGATAGATAGAGAGATAGATAGATAGATAGATAGATAGATAGATAGATAGATGATAGATAGATAGATAGATAGATAGATGATAGATAGATAGATGATAGATAGATAGATAGATAGATAGATAGATAGATAGATAGATAGATAGATAGATAGATAGATAGATAGATGATAGATAGATAGATAGATAGATAGATAGATAGATAGATAGATAGATAGATAGATGATAGATAGATAGATAGATAGATAGATGATAGATAGATAGATAGATAGATAGATAGATGATAGATAGATAGATGATAGATAGATAGATAGATAGATAGATAGATAGATAGATAGATAGATGATAGATAGATAGATGATAGATAGATAGATAGATAGATAGATAGATAGATAGATAGATAGATAGATAGATAGATAGATGATAGATAGATAGATAGATGATAGATAGATAGATAGATAGATAGATAGATGATAGATAGATAGATAGATAGATAGATAGATAGATAGATGATAGATAGATAGATAGATAGATAGATAGATAGATAGATAGATAGATAGATAGATAGATAGATAGATAGATAGATAGATAGATAGATAGATAGATAGATAGATAGATAGATAGATAGATAGATAGATAGCTAGATAGATAGATGATAGATGATAGATAGATGATAGATAGATAGATAGATAGATAGATAGATAGATAGATGATAGATAGATAGATGATAGATAGATAGATAGATAGATAGATGATAGATAGATAGATAGATAATAGATAGATAGATAGATAGATAGATGATAGATAGATAGATAGATAGATAGATAGATACATAGATACATAGATAGATAGATAGATAGATAGATAGCTAGATGATAGATAGATAGATAGATAGATAGATAGATGATAGATAGATAGATGATAGATAGATAGATAGATAGATAGATGATAGATAGATAGATAGATAATAGATAGATAGATAGATAGATAGATAGATGATAGATAGATAGATAGATAGATAGATAGATACATAGATACATAGATAGATAGATAGATAGATAGATGATAGATAGATAGATAGATAGATAGATGATAGATAGATAGATAGATAGATAGATAGATAGATGATAGATAGATAGATAGATAGATAGATAGATAGATAGATAGATAGATAGATAGATAGATAGACAGACAGACAGCCAGACAGACAATTCTCTTAAAAAAGAAGGAAAAAATCCACACTGACTTATCTGCAAATGAATGCAGACTCTATGCTTCATTAAAGCCTCTTTCTCTGTTGGCACCTTCATTGTGATCCTCCAATATTAATTCAAAGGACAATTAATGAATGCAGACCAACTTTGAAGTAATGGGCCAGGGTCCTGCCCCGAGCCGGCCCCTCTGCGCTGATGTACTCTCCACATTCTCCCCTACTAACCCCAGAGACTCTGTGAAGTGACTGAAAGGGAGGCAGTGAGCAATAGAAGGTCAAGAAGAGGAGCCTCGGCAGGGAAAAAGGGAGCTCTCTATTTCCTTGGAAGTATTAGCCAAGCAAAACTCTGTTGATGGGGAGGATAAAGAGGTGTGAGGAGAAAAGGGTCTGGGGCAAGATGGCTTTGCAAAGAGGAGCACAATGGGATGGTTAATTGAGTAAAGGCAGACAGCGTTGTCAATCACTTAACTTTGTTTAGCCTCACTTTCTGTGAAGCAGTTTGGTCCGGCACATTGCACTTTATGGACATGCCAGCACAACTCCCTCACTGTTTGATTGATCACTAAAAAAAATAATACAAAGCTCTTTTCTGTGTTTATTCTGCAAATCAAAGGAAATTAAACAATGTTGATTAATAAAAATGTGACAAATGTTGATGATTTCTCTCCCTGCTCACTGAGAAGCTGTGAAGTGTAGCAGTCGGGTCAGTAGTGAGGATGTTTTCAGTGCAGTGGCGGCAGAAAGGTCAGGGGCCAACTTAGGGTCACTCAACTGTTACAACGATCGAGCCCCAGGAAAGGGAGGTTACCACAACGTTTGGGAAATGATGTCAACTGACTAATATAAATGTGCCACACCAAGAAATTGGCGAATTTTCACTCCTCGTAGTAGTTACTTGACTCAGATAGTTTATTTTTGTTGTTTTTATGCGTCTCGCCTAAAGAAGGCGGGTCTTCATCGTTGCCAGTTAGTCTCTGTTTGACTGGAACGTGCAGCGGCCTGGCCTTTCGCTGCAGCCCCGCGTGGGCTCTGTGAAGCCACTTTGTCTCTGCTCCTAGGGTGGAAATGCCACCGTGAAACTGTCACCTAACTCCACCGCAGTGGAACTAAATAATAACCATCACACACTGGGTAAGATAAAAGCCACGTAGGGCCGTTTGTGGCTTCTTGTCGCTGCACCAGCAGTAGACAGATACATCTTTCAACTTCACATCGCCGGCCATTTCTTTGTCCATTTAGTGCCAACCTCCTGCGCTCTCCTGCTCATTTTTGTTGTCCATCACATCGTCATCTCGTGCTCTTTTTTAAATCCATCACCCCCCTCCTCCACCACCTTCTCCTCCTCCTCCTCCTCCTCCTCCTTTCCCAGGCAGCTGCAGGTTCCTGGGGGCTCTTTAGCAAGTCAAGTGAGCAGCCCACTCACACCCTGTTTTTTTTCTTCCTCCTAAACTGTTAACCCCAGCTGAGTCCATAAGCTGTCAGTTAACCATTCTTCCTCCCCAGAGCATCTGCTCGCTCGGGCTCTATATGTGGCATGCAGCGATTTTATTCAGAGGCTCGCTGAGCGGTGGCCTGAAAGGTGCCAGATCTACTTCCCTGGGCAAATAGTGAGTTCATTTGTCTCTTATGCCCTTTGTTTCGTGTTGCAAACACATGTCACCAGCTCAATTACCTTCCCTATTAACACGGTTTGGAGGACGGGCGAGCCAGCCCCTACTAAGATAAGGCCATAAACTCACCCACGTTTTCATTCTCCTTCTTTCTGCAGCTCTTCATCCCATTTCCATCTTTTCAATCCTCTTGCTTGGAGTTTATTCTCTTTCATGCATTCTGTTTTCATTTGTTGTCATCAAGCATGAATCTCTTCATGGTTGCTTGGTGGATGTGCATGCCTCTTCATGTTAGCATCTTGGATGGGGTGGATGCCTGCCAGGAAGAGTCTGGGTTGCAGTGGTAAACAAGAGCAGACTTTACCCTCGTTTCTGAAGCTCGTCAGAGGTTCCTGCTGCAGGTGAAGCTAACAGAGCTGGGTATTCGCCAAGTTCCCATTTGTGACCCGCTTGAGTTTGTCTTCCTTTCCTGTCAGCTTCCTTTCATTTGGCGAGTAGTGGATGCACTTCACCTTTCATTTTATGGGTGAATGCACCTGTTGAATTTTACTCTTTGTGTCAACATTTCTGAGTCACTCCAAAAAATGTTCTACTATCAAAACAAGCTCATCTTCACTTAGTTTCAACTCAGTTAGATGAAATTATTCACCAGGCTCCATTTCTGCTTGATGGATATTAATCTGTCCTTCTGAATTTTGTCTGAGTTGCAGCCTCACCGTCAACAGCTATTGGACATTTTCAGCTCCTTGTTGCTTTATCTGCAGCGTAAAACTTGATTTGGGTGTATAAGTAACGAGGTTGAGACCTCCCTTTGTGTGACCAGTATCCTTTTCTGTCATTTGTTGTAGAGAATGTGTGGGAACGAGCCCATTCCTGCATCAACGTTTTGGAATTAATCTAAGACGCAAGAAATGTGTTTGAAAACGTCATCGATGTAGTGACGATAGAGTCCAGAGACACAGCACCCCTCACGCCCCCAGCATCCTCTTGAGGTGCCTTCAGCTTTCCATCTCTTCTCCATGTCAACCCTTTCACTCCCCCATCCCCCAGCTTTGTGCCCTCAGGCCATGGAAGGAGGGGATGAAGGGCTGCTCCCCTGCTGTGCCCCTCCACAGCCCCAGTGGCCCTTCTCTGGACCCTTTTGTGCCCCCTTTCCCTCCCACTCCTCATTCCCCTACTCAGCCACTGCCTCTACAGTCCCCCCATCCCCATCCTACCCCTCAGTCCCTCCCTTCTCTCCCATCTCCCCTGCTGGGCAGGTGACAGGCCCCTGAATGCGAGCCCAGGCGTCCCTGATGGCTCCTACAGATGGAGCGTGGTAATCGGTCCAATAGAGCCCTGCCACAGGCTTTTCCCTGCTAAGATACAAAGGCTTGGCCGCATCACTTCCAAAAAAACAAAAGTTTTGTGAGCGGAAAAGACAAAGAGTGAGCCAAGTGATGACAAAAGCAGCACTGTCATTTGTCATTATGCAATTGTTTGTAATGGAGAGTTTTCTGTGGAGTTACTAATAATAAAAACAGAAGAGAAGAAAACACTTCCAGGGACCTTTTTCTTTGCAGCCATGTTTTAATTTTTCTCAAAGTTTTTTTGTGTTTTTCCGTATCTGATGTGAGATAAAAAGCAAGTTTCACTCAGCGATCCCAAGCAAACATTCTCATTATTTATTTTGCTCGGCTTGAACTCGAAAATTTGCTCCAATTGGTCTCACAGTCTTGCACAAACAAACCCAAACTCATTCAGCAAGCATCAGCATTTTTCCAGCAGTTTGCAGAGAGTCCATTTTTCCAGCGTGAAGCTCCAGTTTCAAATGTCATAAAGCTCTTGTCTTAGCATCAGGATCCAGTTTGCCAGCGGCTCTTTGAGCTGCAGCATTCCCACAGGCCAAATCCGTGTGTAATGCCTGGTCAGACACACACTGGCAACCAGCACAAACATTTCCTGCTCACGTCCAGCGGCTCCAGAGGCAAGGGGAGATCCCTGTGTCCCCCCCCCCCCCCCTCCCTTCTTTCTTTATGTCTGACTTGGCACTTTTTTTAATTAAAGCTTTAAATCTTGAGAGCAGAAAGAGAGAGAGAGAGAGAAAGAGGGAGCAAGAGAAAGTATTCTCCTGCCTACACCTGCCTCGCTGCTTTGAGCCTCTCATTAATTCACTCGGAGTGTTTTGCTGCATAGTTTAAGTGTCAAGAAGGTGCAGCAAACTCCTCTCCGAGTGTCCCTTTGGGGTGGATTCCGTCCCTCCCTGTTTTGAGACACATTAATGTAGTCTCACCGCCCAGACGCATGTTTGTGAATGTCCACACTCAGAGATGGCTGCTTGTAAATGCAATAAGCAACAGAAGGCTGTCATGTTGGTGTTTGCTTAGCCAGCCTGTAACCTAACGGGGGAACTCGAACAAGCCATCACTGGAACTCCTCTTTTCCTGAATTAGATCCCAAACTGAACAGACGGATTAGGAAGCACTTGTTAAAGGCTGCATTTCTTGCACTACAGGATGCTATCGGCGTTACACACAGCATGGCTAAGACCAGGGGAGACATGGTGTCCCAGGCAATAGACGCCCCAGAGGGGAATAGTCCTTTTTAATCCATGTTCAAGCAGCCTCTGGCTTTTGATCCCCTCAGGATCCACTGAGGAGTTTACAGGAACAGGGGGACACAGTCTGAAGTGGCTTTGCTCTGCATAATCTCTTGTCTTGGATCTGGGCATTGTGAAATAATAAAAAACAATATCACTACAAAATCTCATCCTTTCCACCAAGTAAGAGCGTATTTGTTTTGCAACCCCAGCCAGTCACTCGGATGAGGGCTCGGACGTGGACTCTGAGCCAGGCCTGCCTTTGAAGAGGAAGCAGCGCCGCAGCCGGACCACCTTCACAGCGGAGCAGCTGGAGGAGCTGGAGAGGGCCTTCGAGCGCACGCACTACCCCGACATCTACACCCGAGAGGAGCTGGCTCAGAGGGCCAAACTCACAGAGGCTCGCGTCCAGGTCAGGCATTCATGCACAAGAAGTTGGAGACTGAATCAGGACAGCAATGTGTCACTCTGTCATAAATATGTGTCATGTGGGTGTTAAATTATCCAGGGGTATTGCCACGCATTCCTTACAGCCATTAAGACACGTGTTTCCCTCCAACCCCTCCTCCCTGACACTCATCCCTGATCCTTTTTTTTTTGCTGCAAAGAAAAACTAATATTGCAGCTCTTTGTAGGAAAGAAAGCTTCTATTTTTGCCAAAATTCTGCCAGAAGGTGCTCCGTAAAGATCTGCAAATAGATGCTTAATTTAGATAGCTGCTAGATGTAGCCTTTAACAGCCATGACGGCCCTCCGGCGTTATCTGAATCCCGTGACTTGCGGTAGTGCACAAAGATGTGGTTTCACTGCACTGCACAGATGTTAAGATCTCTATCAGTTTAGCTCCCCTGTTACGGGACAGAGAGGACTCCACTACACACAATATCACTGACCTGGAACAGAGTACACCCGCAAATAAAAAAGGAGCATGCAATTACTCTGTGAGTGAAGTTATCCCTCTTATGCGTAACTGTGCTCTTCTCTCAGGTGTGGTTCAGCAACAGGAGAGCCCGCTGGAGAAAACAAGCAGGTGCCAATCAGCTGATGGCTTTCAACCACCTCATACCTGGTGGGTTTCCTCCATCAGCAATGCCTGGCCTGCAACCCTATCAGCTGTCGGACAGCCCCTACCCTCCTACTTCTATAGCTCAAGGTAAATAAACACATCAAAAATTGAATTAGGCAATGTTCATTTTTATATAAAAAACATCAGTTTTGTTGCATGAGCAAAGCTGGACTTAAGTGGGGCTTTTTCTTCTCGGCAGCCTCTGAACAGCCTGGTACCGTGCACCGGCCGCAGCCTTTACCCCCGACCTCCGTGCACCAGAGTGGGATCGGCTCATCCGCAGCCTCCCAGGATGGCTCGGCGTACTGCCTTTCTTCTGGAAGACACAACTTCTCAGGATACTCGGATAGTTTTGTGGCCCCAACAGGACACGGCAGCGCTGTTAACCCCAGCATTAGCAACAGCCTCTCACCACAGGTCAGCCTGAGTACCTCATGCTTACACGTGAAGTAGAAACGTAAAGTAAAAAAAGACACACACTAATCTAAATGAATCAAATTAGCAAACAGAAGGCCAACAGTTCTGGATGAAATGCACCATATGCATATATGACAACACACACACTTCCCTGTATGACCTGCAGCATGGGGTGTCATTGTTTTGACATTGATGAAACCTTGTTAGGATACAGAACGAGGTAGCTTTTCATTTTTGTTTACTCTGACAGACAGTTTGATGAATTTAAAACGTGGCCAGCGTCAGTCACAGGAGTGGCAGGAAGCACCAGACACAAGGAAGGATGCGTGGATGTCAGATGATGACACAAATCAAAACTGAAAAGACAATTATGGTCGATTACACAGTCATCAGTGTCCATCAGTGGCTCCCTACCGGCCCAGAAGATGGACTAACAGGCGTAAAATGAGCTTTGAACCGCCACAAAGGGTGGCCGGCCTTCTTGCAATGCATGCTGGGTACTTATTCCCATGAGGGAGAATCTCAGACTCCTGTTAGGCACAGATAAAAATAAAAATACAACAACGTAACGGCAGGCTGGGTTGTTTTTGTTAATGCCTGAGGATGAATTCATTCTGAGAACAACATGAAGATATTTGTCTGCCAGGGTGCCCAATCAGAAGATTGCACCATTCAAGTAGAAATGATTGACTTTTCTGATGTATTAGCTCTGGTTTAGTGGCGCAATTTGTTTCTCTTCCTATTTTTCGTGTGAATGAGTTTTCTCGTGGGTGAATCCCTGTTTGTGTTGAAAAGTGCATCAGAGGGCCATAGGACTCTAGGAGGCGCTATTTAAATACGAGCTGTTTACTATTTAAATAGAAACAGCATAAAAGCTAAAAATGGAATACGGCCAGCTACAAATGGACTACTTTGCTCCCATAACTTCAGATAATTACTTAGCTGCAGCATAAACGGCATGCAGCCTTCTGTAACAGGTCATGGTGTGAGTTCACACAACCAAGGGGTCACAAACTCCTATAAACAGGCCAAAGGTGGCGAGACCTCCTGCATGGTTTCAACATTAACCTTTGTGGTCAGCTTGTTGAGAATGGAAATCTCATCTTGCAAATCGGACGGCAGACTTTGAAGGTTTCCTCAGTCTGGGAATGCAATCACCGAGTGTTCCAGTGTCTTAATTGATTGAAATGAAGTAATCCATCCCATCCTAACAAAGTGTGTAATTTATGCAAATGAGTCACTTTGTTGGCTAATTTGTTTTAATTCATGTGTTCATTGCAGCTGTTTGAATGTATATTGCAATGCAGGTTTTCTCCATTTCATATGATGATGGAATTAATTTTCAGATTTTCACTTAATAAGTGAGAGGAAATGAGAAGTGATTAAATTGGGTGACATTGATAGTTAGATGTCTTTTTGAACTTGAAAAAGTTAGCAGCTTCAGTTTTGTCCAATCGCTGTAGCTTGGTGGATTTTATCCAAAATCCTTGTCAGATTGGTGCTCCTCGAGTTATCTCAACTCCAAATTTGTCTATAAAAGCTAGTTCTTTCTACTTTCTACCCTATATACATCCCGCTAACTCCAGATATGGTCACATCGGTGCAGCACAGACTCTTGTTATGGATAAGATTTGCTTTAGATCAACGATACTGTTAGTTCTGTGTTGAGAGCTGCAGCCAAGCCAATGGCTATCTCCATCTCTGGCGTCTCAGTGCTGATCTGGTGCATACCAAAGCAATCCTTTCTCACCAAGGAAGCAGGCAGCCAGGATTTGCACCCCCCTGGGACCTAATCTCCGGAACAACCTCAAAACAGACACAGTATCAGGGACTGCTGCCGTTTCAGATGCAGAGAGAAAGTGCACGAGCACAGAGATCAGTGACACATTTTGCACAAACTATCGTTTGCACATGTGCATAAAACACAACTGCCTTGCATGTGAAGACTTGTGTAGCTGGATAGATGCTCAAAGTTACAAAAAAGTTATGATTTATTAAATGAATGATTTTTTTGTGCCAAAGTAAAAGCACTAAAACAAAATTTATTGAGAGAAATAAACTGGCTTGGAGCAAAAGACAGAAAAATGGGCCTGAGATCAAATCATATGGAAAGATTTGACTTCACCTGAGTTAGTCTCCATTTGTGTGCATCAACCAGTCTGCAGGCTGCTGTGAAAGCCTTTTTTCACGTCCCTCTCATTAATTACTCAGTCCTCCTCATCTCTTTAGTTCGAGGCTATTTGGTTTTTGTTCTCGACTCCAGTTTTCTTCAGCATAGGCTGTAATTCTTGTTCTCCCTTTAACAGCCTTTTTGAGGCATTTTCACGACTGCTTCGCACGCAAACTCTCGCGCAGCTGTTGATAATGTATCACCGATACCCCCGCGGTCCTGACATCAGAACAAAACATAGCTGCTACACATACACGTGCACATGCATATACCTACTGTTAGAGGCACAGCACCACCCGATAGCATGGCTCAGATACACTCACACAACCCAGCCTCCTCCTTCTTCCCACACACCCTTTGACCTCTTTACCCTGGCTTTATGAGGACATGCTGATTTAGGATAAAAAACAGTCGGCGGAAGAAAGTAAAGACACTGAAGAAAAGAAATTCAAGTCACTGATGTGGAATGATACACACCTATTTGCTTACGTGCGTTGAATTCAAGCAAACTTCCGTCATTTTAGCCAGATTCGGAAAAACTTGGTTTAAAATTAAAATTGTTCTGACCAAAAAGGGAAGAGGAATGTGTTCATTATCTATTTAAAAACTGTTTGGTAGGATATGACAATTGTAAGGCATGATGATCATCCGCTCTTCTTTTTGGCTCCTTTAAGGTTATGGGTCTGTTGAACCCAAGCGCAGTCCCACATCAGTCCCAGAGTGACTTTGCCCTCTCTCCCCTGACTGGAGGCATTGAACCCAATGGAGCCATGGCTGCTAGCTGTCATGGCTCTCAGCGACTGGAAGCTCTACCAAGCCTGCCCAGCATGGCTGCCCTACCAAGTTCCCAGTCCTACTGCCCACCATCCTACACATCGCCAGCCTACGCGGTTGACCATCATCCCACTTACCAGTATGGACAATACAGCCAGAGCAAGGTACTTGGATTCATTACTTTAGATGGAATCTGTTATTCATGCATGCATAACATCAGAATCAGAAGGGTTTTATGCCATATGTGTGAGAAATCACAACATTAGGAAACAGCTGCGGCACTTGGTGCAAAAAGAAAGATAAAAATAAGAGATAGGCAAGTAATATAATCATGATAAACATAATGAAATAGAGTGACAGTAATTAGAGAAATGGCTACTATGTACAAGACAGTGTAGGTACTGATCAGAGCGGAACAGCTCAGGTGCAAATACAACACAGGGTCAAGCAACTGGAGTGGGCAGTCCTAGGATTGTAATTCATGACTCCAACTGCAGAGGGGAAGAAAGTGTTCTTGTGGAGAAAGGTTCTGGTCCGAGTCGATCAGAAGCTCCTGTCGGATGGGAGTGAGTCAAAAAGACTGTGGGTGACACGGGTCAGCTGTTATCTGACCTGCACACCTCTGTCCTGGAGTTGTACAGGTCCTGTGTGGAGGGGAATTTTCAATTCAATTCATTTATATAGCGCCAAATCACGACAAGAGTTGTCTCAAGGCACTTCACGTAATAAACATTCCAATTCAGGTCAGTTCATTAAGCCAATCAGAAATAATGTTTCCTATATAAGGAACCCAGCAAATTGCATCAAGTCACTGATTAGTGTCAGTGACTTTACGGCAATCCTCATATTTAATAATTTGCAGCCAATGACCTTCTTAGCAGCTGCAATCTCGCTTAGACTACTCAAATTAACTTTTGATGGGACCCTCGTATCCACCTTAAATAGACTACCGGTTATTCAGAATGCTGCTACCAGGATCCTGATCAGCATTAACCACCGTAGCCACATTACTCCATGCTGGCGTAGCTTCACTGGCTTCCGGTGACCTTTAGGGTGTGTTTTAAGGTCCCGATCTTCACATACAATGTTCTCAATGGCCTGGCACCTCCCTTCTTGTCTGTACTGCTTGCCCCTTGTGTTCCAATGCGTATGCTAAGGTCTGCTGATCTGCTGCTGCTCTACACTCTGCAGATGAGATGTAAATCTCAGCGGGAACAAGCTTTTATATATGCTGCCCCGTCACTCTGGAATTCACTTCCTCTTTTGGCCAGACAGGCTCCATCTCTACCCAGTTTTAAACCTCGTCCAAAGACTCATTTTTGTGCCTTGGCCTTTGGTTTGACTTGTAATTTGTTGTATATTTGGTGTACAGCTCCCATGCTGTTCAAATGTGCTACGTAAATAAAAATGGAATGGTATGGTAGGTGCTTCCTCAAACAGAGTTTCCACACAGATTCACACTGACTGAGGCCATATTAGTCTTTGACCTATGATTTAGCTCTTTGATTAGGTTTAGATTTTTCAACCCAGAGTCCAAGTTAATTGCAAAGACCCTCTGATGAGCAAGCTGTTCAAATCATAGTGCGCTGCACTGAAATTACATCTGTGTTGGGGTGCGCTCATTGGCCAAGTTACCTCAGTTTACATTACCATCAATGAACCATCCACGTAGCCCAATTCTTATCCTAACACACACGTTTTCACTAACGGTCCTCCCGTGACCCCGTGTGATGAGCCTGCCCATCACAACTACAGCACAGCTCACCTAACCATGTAACAACCCCCGTTTAACAAGGATAGATGCCTAAATAAAAAGAGCCACTTCCCAAAGCGTGTTTGACAGGAGGGAGAGCGCTGAGTGGGTCTGAAGGGGTTCGCTGTTGAAGGCCGATCTGAGGTATACCGCCACATGTTGACCAGCCCGTCCGCGGCAACATCTTGATGTCGTTAATTTAGCCGGACCTGGGAGAGACCCACATGTAGCTTTTGGGGGTTTGATGAAATGTGTATGGGTCTATGTGAACACAGGTATAAAAGCGTGGTAAAGCGCGCTCTTTAGCGGGGGGTGATTATAGCCCTTGGCAGGCCAGGATTAGAACCATGTGTCCCACTGGAGGTCAGATTTAGAGTTGTTATTGATCAGTGAAGCAGTGCCAGAGACCAGCATGAAGGTAGTTCTACCAGATCAACACATTTTAGGAAATTCTTTATAACCCATCCCACCAGTTTTTAATCGTATCGCTTTTTAACTCTGTTTCTAGCTTTTCTTCTTCTCAGTGACTTATTTTTCATTTCACGCTGTTTGCTATTTGAGCATGCACCGCAACGAGAAAATGAATAAATTACACACAAAGGCTTCAATTTCCTGTCTCTCCTCCTCAGGTGCCTTTCATTATATGAAGCCCTTGACATGGCCAGCACAAGAGACTTGGATGGTCATTCATCCCTGGAAAGAACCACCACCACAACCACCCCACTGCCTTTTGCCAACTTCCCCAGCCCTGAGGACTGCAAGACAGGCATTGGGGGAGGTTAAAGGGTGTAGTGTTTCATTTCTGAAAAAGAAGAAGAAAAGAGAGGGGGCGATTTAGATGAAGGTGTGGTTATGGCAATGATGAACTTTGAGAGGGATAATTAAGGACTGTAGGTGCAGCTCTACCTGTGTGTCACGCCCCTCTCACAGGACCAATCACAGATCTCCCCCTGTGGTTTAGGAAGAAAAAGAAAACTTTATATTTGATTTTTTTTAATAAATGGAACTGAACTGTCTCTTCCATGGCTTGTTGTGGTCACAGAAAGCTGTTTCAAGAGCGTATGCACTCAAAAGCGATGCTTTTCTTAGACTGTCTTCATCACAACGCCTGAGCAGAGGGATGGCTGCATATGACTTTTATGAAGATGGAGACTAAAATGCATCTGCATCAGGAAACCTGGTGAGGAAACACGAACTGAAGCCAAGCAGAATTGACAAATTCACTGCAACCCAAAGAAAGTGCAATACATTCATACCTCATCTGCTGTAAATGTCCACGGATCAAACATCTCATCAAATCTCATCAATCTTGTTGATTTTGGGTTGTATTCATCGATCAATCAGGGGAACTCACTAGTGAACAGTCTTCAAGTTAAGCCAAATAAAAAATACAATAAAACAACGAAGTAAAAAATTTCAGTACTCTGTTTGACACTTCACTTTTTTTTTGCTTCACATGTTGATTTAGGTGTTACCATTAACTTGCAAATTTTACTTCCCTTTTTTATTTATTTAGCTGTCTTTGATTGTATTCTTCATGCATCACACGTGAGTGCTCACCTGTGCTTAAATAAGTCTTACACAATTTTCATTATTCCACTTTTTTGTGTTCTTTTCTATTTACAGTGGTGTGAAATTATTTTGTCATAAGACGTTCTGTGTAAAGAAAATAGCACTATTACTATTTATAATAAACATTTTCAAAAACTGAATGAATTTGATATTAAATTTGTTTCATTTGTAAGAAACAGTCGCTTTTAATTTCATTATTTTAAATTGTCATGTCAAGTGGACAATTATTAAAGCAATCTTTAATCACTGCTGCAAAAATAATATTTAAAAATTGTCTGCATGTTATAATTGCTAGTTATTTATCATCTAATTGCATTTGTTATTTATAAAATCTTCATAAATTCAAAATTTAAAAATTTGGGAATTTCCACAAAAAAGTCTAAAGATATTACTGTGACATTATGATTATTATAACAGGGAAAACAATGTTTTTGTCTGATGAGCTTATTTGATTAAATGACAAAATTTAAGAAAAAGTTGGAAAAATTTTAGTTATTTCTAAACAGACGAGCAAAAATATTTATTTTGGAGTGGTGTGTAACTACACTTATAAAAACATGCTTTACTAGGTCACATATTTGTCAAATACTTCACATTTACATGTGTCAGTTGTGTGTAAAGGTAATCAACAAATTACAAGCAAAAGCTATTAATTATATTGACAATCTTCTTTTAGATTCAATATAATTTTATAAAAAACTAATATGTATTTTTCTCTCACCCAACTCTTTAAAGACACAAAAATCATAAAAGTTTTTAATTCATGGTTTTATAAAATGCAAGTTTCCTCACAATGTTGTTTTTATTTTTATTTTAGAATCTGTTTTAGAAAGTCTTCTTCAAACATCTCAATATTTACAGTTTTTGTTGCTGATGACAATATTTTTTATCGTAGTAAATGTGATATTTTCTTCTACATAGAAACTGTGTAAACAAACAAAAAATGTACATCACGCATAACCTGATACTTTTATCATAAACACATATTACATTTTATTAAAATCAAATGGTCCTTATTTAAAACAGAATTTTTATGTATGAAAAAAATTGTGCTTAATATTAGTCTCAGCTTAATTTAAATTTGACACAAGAAAAATAATCCATATCTAAAGTTTTATTTGGAGTTTCTAAAATAGTTGTGAATAAAAACAATCTTCAGTTTTTATGTTCAAAGAAGGCAAAAGACCAATAAACTCATAACTTCATTTAACTTTTTGCTTTTTATTCTCTAGGTTGATGTATAACATTTAGAAAAAAAAGTGAAGCAGTATCCTGTGGTTCTCTCACTTCTTCCCACACACACACATGCATGCATGCACGCACACACGCATGCTTGCATGCTCACACACACCTCCCGAACACTAAATCATAAATATATCCTCTTTCATAAACACTCCTTTCGGACAAATTCCTGCTCCCCGGTGGCTCCTTCACACCCCTTAATGACTAAAGCAGAGCTGCTGTAAATTATATCAGCACAGCCACCCTCAGACACACACTGGGACATCAGTCACACACAGCTCAGACGGCTCTGGGCTCTGAGTGTCAAACAGACACCAAAAACACCGTTCACCCACCGAGTCGAGTCCTCAGAAGGTTAAACAAATCACAAGTGCATTTTTATCATTCTCTGCTGTGTTTTTTCACCCTTTCCTTTGGAGTTTGAGGGATCAGGTGTGCAGCTGTTCATGTCGTTCACCGTATAGCTCTAAAGTGTGTGTCTGTGTGTGTTTAACAGCAGTTATTTGAGTTGAAGCTTCTAACAATACCACAGTTGCATTTCATAACTTTCTTCTCCATTAACATTTTAGTCGTTTTACAAGTGCTGACGTTATTAGATACACTGAGCAAAAAGCCAAAGGGGTTGCTTTGAATCAAAGTGTCAGTCAATCTGCAACACACTGGAGACAACTTAACCTCTGACCCCTAGCACTCTTTGAAATGAGTAGACTACTTGACCGGAGCTGACAACAATCCAAGTGTCTCAGCAGCTTTCAACCCGTGAACAACAAGTGAAGAGAAGAGGGTGTATACAATAAAAGTTTCAATGGAGAGAAAATAAAAGTTGTTTGGATGAGGATATTTTGGGAGGATGGCTCATTTGTTTATTTCTGTGATAAAACAGAAATTCTGTTAAATTTGTGATTTTATTTTACAAATGTTGTCTGCAGCAGGATGGGAAAGAGGTGGGCTCTATCTCTGAATACTACCTTATCACGTCTCTTGAAGGGGGGTGACTCACTGCATGCCTTTCCTAAAGCGAACAGCGCCTTCCTCTTAACGGCCTGCTCCTTTTAACGCATTTCTTATTCCTTTTCTCTTTTAATTAAAACAATAATCTACAAAGACGGACGCTGGCTTTAATCCAAAGAACATGAACCGGACCGTCCTTTCGTTTCTCGAACAGTGCCGGCACATTTTTGAGGAAACGGGCGTCGACCGGAACAGGAGTGTCTCCAACACCACAGCGAGTCCTCTCCCCAACACTAATTCCACCTTCTCCACCTCCAGGGAGACCTATGACAACGCCTTCTTCTACATACTTTTTGTAATGCTGTTCTATTCGTTCCTCGCCATGACACTTTTTAAGTGCTTCATGGGCGGCGATGAAGGCAAAAAGGATCCTGAGGAGTTCACAGGCACCGGGAGCTCCACAACAGAGACATTCAACACAGGCCACATGGCAGCAGAGACGTTTTACTTTGAAGAGGAGAGCAGCCTGTGAGTCACAAGCTTTCTGAAGGGAAAATGGAGGAGTGGTATGGATGCAAATGGAGAATGTTTTGACAGTCACCAAGCCAGAAAAACGTCAAGCAAGACCTGCTATTAATTTTGTAAATCATGCAGTAACTTTATTTTTCTACTCCCCCCCTCGGCTGGCAGGAGGAGACGGCTGCCTCTGGTGATCTAAGAGAAAGATGGAAACATGCGGAAAGTGTGGGTCAATGGCAGGCCGGAATCTTCTCCCGTGCGGCCTAATCAGGATCAATAACACTGGAGCCCTCAACATACACACACACCACAGGGAGTGAGGGCTAACCGCAAAAAGCGAGTAAGGAGACATCATGGACACCGTGGGTGTGCGTGCTGGGAAACGTGTGAGTTTGAACCTGTCCGTTTGTTTCCCGGTGCATAAATTTAGTCTCAGTTATGAAACAAGAAATCATAAAAAAATATAGAAATGAGAAAATTATGATAAACAAGCTATTTTCTGTCACTTTTCACCGACACGTTTCTCACTAAAATAAAGTGACATCCCAGCCCAGAATTGGTTCTAATTAGAGCCAAAGCCCAGTCCAGTAGTCAGGGCCGAGCAACATTCCTTTGCCATTACATTGTAACCGATCTGCCGGTGAGTCGATGCACAGCTACAGGCCCGCGTCAACCTCCGGGTGACCCCACATGAGCCAAGTTTACAAAGCTGTGGCGAAACACGAACCCTGGACTCTGCAGATTTGACTTCAATTGGACGATGGGATGCTGTGGAAAGGATTCTGGAGAGAACACACGCTTCTTATTTGTGCCATACATCCCAACGCTAGAACTTTCACAGAGAGGTGGAGAGGGACAGGGGATGCTTCAGATTAGCAGTGTGTTGGCTGCACAGACAGGTAAAGGTTGGGCGGTCACAGATGTAAAACACATCAATAACCGCCTTTTGCACAATTAAATCTTGGGGGTCAAAGGTTGGTCTGGATGGACAATGCAGCTCTAATTTGAACTATCCGCTTCTGCCGGCCCCTGAGGCCATGCAGGCCTGTTTCTGCTTCATCCCTCTTCATTAAATTTTTGCCTTCTCCTCCTTTGAAGTGCACATCCTATCTCACCAATCTAATCTTTATTGTTTTAGGAAATGTGTTATAATAAAATTTCAACACTGCTAAAATGCTTGGATATGTATTATATTTTGTTTGTTGCTTTAATAACTAATATTCACCATATTAGCATTACACACCTGCCCAAAATGCTAAAACAGACAACAGTAGGTTAGTGATCATTTTTGGGCAAGGAAAGTCTTGTACTGAATAAATTGTGAATATTCTGTCATCTGCTGGTGAAATGTGGCATTACAACAACTTGCTTGTGAAAAACCAAAAATAAATACATAAGAAGAATGGCTGCAATAAACGATACAGAGCTCAAAGCAGTACAAAAGCAAAATCGAGCTACCTCTTATTTCTCAGCCACTTATTTCTCAGCTGGTGTCTAACTCCAGCAGTTACTGGGCGAGAGGCGGGGGACTTCATGGACAGGTTGCGAGGGGTCACATAGAGACAAACACCCTTTGACACACATGGAGAGGACAAACTACCAACTGCCGCACCATGTGACTCTGACTTAACTTTTTTAAACAATCTAGCTTAACAGTAAAAATGATTTAGCTAATGTCAGATTAATAGCCTTTTAAAGAGACAGAAGGGGGGGGGGGGGGGGGGGGGTTAAATAGCCTCACAGCAACTTAACCATTGGCAGAGAGATGGATGGAAAACCACCCAGTCTTGGACTCTGACCATTCCGTCTCAGACTGGGCAGATCTGCACAGCCAAAAGCCTCCCAGCAGCAACAGCATTTTTTCAGCTTTTCTGCTGATATAACAGATCTGAGATGAGGCCAATTGTGTGCTGATGCCCAAACTGACTACTGTGTCAGATTGTGTTTTCCAATTTATGCTTTACGAGCCTGATTTGGCCACTGTGCCAACAGAAGAGGATCACTGAGCTTTGAGCATTGTCTTCTTCAGAGCTCATGTTCCTGTCTTCCGGATGAACAATCAATTGGACATAAAGAGCAAATCACAGTCAATCTCTGATGCCAACTACCACAGGCTTTGGCTGCTAAAGCTATGAAGGCATTTGCTGGAATAGATGGAGAGCAACTTCCAGTGTTGTTCTGGGTTAAAAGCAAAATTACTAAATATAATTGTCATATTTGTATTTATTTTTTGTTCAATATGAGCATATACAAAGATAGACTAAAACAACGTACCTCATTTCAAAGTTTTGATTGAGCAGAACCAGATTTGAAGGATTATGTGATACATAAGGAGCCTAGTCACACCCATAGGTGGTGGCCATAAAATTAGAATATCATCACAAATGACAAATCATAAGATTAATTTCCTTAATTTCATTAAATAATTGAAACTTGTATATTAGATTCATTAATTACACACGGATATAATTAAACATTTTATTTTTTTATTTTGATGATTATAAACAGCCAATAAAAAACCCAAATTCTGTCAATCAGAATATTAGAACTTCAAGATAAATGCAAAAAAAGGAATTTTAGAAATGCTGACCAATTGAAAAGTACGAAGATGAAAAGTATACACATGTACAGCACTCATTTAGTTGGGGCTCCTTTAGCCTGGATTACTGTAGCAATGCAAAGTGGCATGGAGTGGATCAGTCTGTGGCACTGCTCAGGTGATATGAAAGCCTATGTTGCTCTGATAGTGGCCTTCACCTCTTCTGAAATGTTGGGTCTAGTGTACTGCATCTTCCACTTCATAATACCCCATAGATATTCTACGAGTCCTTGAACCAGGTACTAGTAGCTTTGGCACTGTGTGCAGGTGCCAATTCCTGTTGGAAAATGAAGCCTGCATCTCAATAAAGTAGGTCAGCAGCAGGAAACATGAAGTGCTCTAAAACTTCCTTGTAGACGGCAGCATTGACCTCGGACCTCAGAAGACAAAATGGACCAACACCAGCAAATGACATGGCACCCCAAACCATCACTGACTGTGGGAACTTTACACTGGACCTCAAGCAATGTGGAACATGTGCCTTTCCTCTAGACCTTGATTTCCAAAGGAAATGCAACATTTACTTTTAGAGAACATAACTTTGGACCACTCAGCAGTCCATTTATGTCTAGCCTAGATGAGAAGCTTCTGATGCTGTCTCTTGTTCAAGAGTGGCTTGATACAGGAAGCTGAAACCCATGTCTCGCATATGTCTGTGTGTTGGTTCTTTAAGCACAGACTCCAGCTGCAGTCCACTTTTAGTGATCTCCCCATTTTTGAATGAGTTTTGTTTCACAATCCTCAACCACATCTCATCACCTCTAAGGATGTGCTTTAACAGAGCTCTGTGAACAGCCAGCCTCTTTTAGCCTGGCAAGCCAGACTAAATAAATGTATTATTTAGTCTGGCCACGCTCCATTGACGGCTCTCGGTTGTGGGACGGGTTCTACTGTTGTCTTTCAAATGATCTCCGCATTCCACTGGACAATGAATGTGACATACTCTTGTTTCACTCTGTTGCATCATCCCACCCACCAGGCATATGGAGTGCCCTGATTGGCCCACAAAGCGGATAAAACTCTGATTTGTTCACTAAGCAGATAGAGCACTATGATTGGCCCACCATTATGGACCAATCACAGCTCTTTGTGTTTGAACTCCCTCTAGAGAGCTGTGATTGGCTAGCCAGAGTCCTGGTAGGAGCTGCTGAGGTTCCAATGGAGCATGCCTAGACCATTCTTTGCAAAGCAAGAATTTGGTCTAGTTCACTAGGCTAAGCCTCTTTAGCAATGGCCTGTGTCTTGCCCTCCTTGTCCAAGGAGTTACTGGTCAACTTTTGGATAACTGACAAGTCAGTGTTCAACCATGATTATGTGGCCTGCAGAATTAGACTAATTTAAAGGCTTTTGCAGGTGTTTTCAGTCAGTAGGCATGTTGCACCAGGAGGTCTTCAATATTGAACCTTTTTACAATATTCTAAATTACTGAATTTGGGATTTTCATTTTTGGTGAATCAAAATTTAGGAAATACAGTTGAAATATATTGGTCTGTGTAACAAATTAATCTAATCTACACGTTTCATCATTTGGTAGTTTATCCCAGTCATTTCAATTTTGACCAGCACATGCCCATGAAATTTAAAAAAACCCAAAAAGTGATTATTTCGACATTTTAGGTTGAGTGGCTTTTTAATTAACTTTAGGGTGCACACTAGGTAGACAAGGCTTTAGAGACTTTAGGGTTTTAGAGTCAGCATATTCAGGTAAAGCTCACAAGACCCTTTTCGGTTGAGGTTGCACAATGACTACCGTATTTTTCGGACTATAAGCCGCTACTTTTCCCCTCACACTTTGAATCATGTGGCTTATGAGGTGCGGCTTTACTGAAGATTTTCCTTCACCTGCCAGGGGGCGCTTTAGCAGAAAGTGAAACAGATTAAAGTCAAAAGTGGAAATCAAAGAAAGTGCTCATTTTAATTTAGCACATTCAAGCAGCCGGCACGAAGAATAATTTCAAATCCATAACCCGTCAACATGGTAACTACAAGTATGAGTTCATATGATGCTGCATTTAAGTTGAAGGCCATTGATCTGGCAGTAAAGGAGGGAAACAGTGCTGCCGCACGTAAGCTTGGCATGAATGAATCCATGGTTCGGTGCTGGAGACGGCAGCGGGCAGAACTCATTCAAGTCAGCTTCACCCGGGGATGATGACAGCAACACGGACAGCGAGAATGACACAGGAAAAGGTATGTGACAGTTCTGAGGCTGTTCAACTCAGACACTGAAGAGGACTTTAATGGCTTTAGTGCGCAAGATGAGAGCGAATGACTTTTTCTGGTAGGCAAGTGTGTTTTATTTAGTAACCAGGCATGTTGTGTGCAGTTTTTATTTTCTAATTATCCAGAGCTTATTAATGCTGTGTCAGCACTGTTTTCTTCTAAACATGCATGCAAATTACTGGTAATAACGTGTCAGTTCCGTTTTTATTTTCCAACTATCCAGAAATATGAATGCTATCAGTGCCGTTTTCTAAACTTGCGGGCACATTCACCCGTGTTTAAAATTACTTTTGTTTAATTAAAAAACCTCCATATAGTGTCTTTCTGTCCAATTATCTTATGTTATAGCCATACATGTGCTGTGCGCCGGAGACGTGCATGTGGGTGCTGCGCCACGGCTTGCATTAGAGTGTGGCGTGTGTAGAAAACTTGCTGGTGCAGCTTATGAGATGCGCTCTATAGTCCGGAAATTACGGTAAGTGGGGCTTTCGTGTAAAACAAGCGAGGCAATAGGATGTATGTTAAAAACATTTATTGACACCATTTCCGATTCAAACTCTCCAGCTTTCTCCAAATTCGTCAATGCTCTTTGCCATAGTTCCATCAGACTTCACTCTGTCATTCCTTTTTCGGCCGTCAAAGTTTCCGCACAAGCCCTCCACCCTGCTCTTGTAGAAATGTGGTAAAATGATTTCTGCAAGGAAACCAAAAAGGTAGTTACTTCAGCAGACTGAGTGTCCTACCGATTAGTTTGATTCAATGATTACCTGCTTTGCAGCGTGAACTTAAGTCCACACCAAAACCAAAGTCAGTTCTCAGGAAAATACGAGAGGATTGCTCATTGATGTTCAGGCCAGGAGCTGGAGAGACTGGAATATTAATTTGTTGTCCATCCACCTGGAGGTAGAGTAATCCAGTGAAGAATACACATTTTGATTAATAAAATTACCTCATGTTGAATTGACTTGCAACAAAAATGTCCCAAAAGTTGATACTTACAAACACCTTGCGTTTGGGCTTGAGTGCCACAGTGTGGTTGTACACTTTAACTTTAAGCTCTTGAAATTGTTCCATTTGATGTTGACTGCTTTCATCATCCTCTTCACCGGACTGGCTGCCTTCACCCTTAATTGTTTCACGGTCATTGTCACCACATGCATTGGTACCCTCTATGTAGATTTCTGGAAGGTTACTTGGCAGGTTTTTGGTCCTGACCAGCACATACAAGTGCTTCCCTTTAAAGTCATGCTTCATTTTATCAAACGTTTTGTACTCTGGGTCCCCCTCGATTGTGCACTCACTGAAGTCTGTGGGAGGAAGTTTTAATTAAGACATAACATTCAGATCTTGATCATGTACTTGGGTTGTTACAGTACCTGTAGATGTGCAGTAATACTGGCCCATTTCACTTTGCAGACAAACTTCGTCGTCATCACATCCCTCATCATGACAGTTAACAGCCCCACTGCCACGATCACCATTACACTCACATTTCTGACTGCAGTGATTGGTGTACCACACTTCATTGAACTGGAAGAGAAAACATTCTTACCAAAGAAAAAGCTACATTTAAACACAGTTGTACAGAATGCTCCCTTCACTCACATTATGTTTGAAGCCATCACTGTCCACACAGCCACACTCTTGTATAGGCACACAATACTTCCCTTTTTGTACAAAGCCATCATTACATACACATCCTGCAGTGCAGATGTTGCCACTGCAGTGTGGTGAGCCATGAAGGTAGGCACAAGTTGGACTGCATTCAGGAATGCAAGTAGTGAAATGGCTGTTCTCTGCACAAGATGGTGCTGAAAGGAAAATGTATTCATCTCAGGAACTCTAAAGGAGTCAATGATAGTTCAGTCTACATCACATTTTACCAAGTATCAGAATCAACTTACTTTTAAGTGTTGCTGGTTGCAAAGTTGAGAAACGTGGTCTGGATGTCAAAAAGGCTGAGGCTTGATTTTGAGATTGTGCTTTAACCTTTGGTTTAGCACTGGTTTGAGATGGATTTGTCATTTGTGGCCAGATGTCCTCTGGAGATAATTTAGTTGCAGTCAAAACCCACTGACCCCTAGTCACTTTACTTTGAGGGGTTGGAGGTAGAGAGCCACTTATTTGTGGCCATATAGAGTGTTGTTGATAGTTCAAGGTAACTGGAGCATTAGTTGTCATTTCAAGCAGGTCTGTAAAATCAGTGTTAACACTGAGCATTTGAAAATTAAACCATTTCAAATTTTGAAAAAAGACCTACCTTCACAGAACCCATAACGAAGGAAAATGTCATCGACGGCAATTTCAGTCTGTTCATGCGAACCTCTTTGTCCCTCAATAATGATCTGTAAAACATTTCTACAAGTTATTAGAAAAACTGTACATGTAAAAAAAAAAAGTTGCCCTGCAAGGGCAAGTTGAGAACACACTACCTGGAATGTCTTAGTTGTTACTAGGTTTACTTGAGCTTGGTGCCACATGTTGCCTTGATCATTTGTTTTCCCCCACACAGTGATTGCTTTGCTGTCCTGAAGAAGATATACTTGGAGACCCATTGTGTCAGAAGAGCCATGCATATGGTACAAAAATTGAAGACACTGAGGGCCAGTATTTGAACACTTTGTGCTGATGAGACGAGAAGTTTCACCCACTGTCGTTTTGTTTGTTTTAATGTAGATATGACCTGGGGGAGAGGGGGCAACACCACACCAGTTTATCGTAACAGAATAAAATTGGAACATTTGGTAAATTTGTTTAACAGAATTACCTTCTGTTCTGTGATCTGAAAGGGGACTAAAGTTTTTAGTAGGAGATCCAGTATACCTTTCCCAGTCAAATACATTCAGCAGCTGACTCCATTGACAAAAGTTTATGTCAAAATTGCAGTCAAGTAGGCATCCTAAAGAAAAAAAAAATAAACCAGAGAACATTGCAACTACAAACATATCAAGCTTTTCATACCTGGAAGCTCTGATGGAGTCGCCGTGGAGGCATTGAGCCCCGGGTGGCCCGCTGGAGTCGCCGTGGAGGCATTGAGCCCCGGGTGGCCCGCTGGAGTCGCCGTGGAGGCATTGAGCCCCGGGTGGCCCGCTGGAGTCGCCGTGGAGGCATTGAGCCCCGGGTGGCCCGCTGGAGTCGCCGTGGAGGCATTGAGCCCCGGGTGGCCCGCTGGAGTCGCCGTGGAGGCATTGAGCCCCGGGTGGCCCGCTGGAGTCGCCGTGGAGGCATTGAGCCCCGGGTGGCCCGCTGGAGTCGCCGTGGAGGCATTGAGCCCCGGGTGGCCCGCTGGAGTCGCCGTGGAGGCATTGAGCCCCGGGTGGCCCGCTGGAGTCGCCGTGGAGGCATTGAGCCCCGGGTGGCCCGCTGGAGTCGCCGTGGAGGCATTGAGCCCCGGGTGGCCCGCTGGAGTCGCCGTGGAGGCATTGAGCCCCGGGTGGCCCGCTGGAGTCGCCGTGGAGGCATTGAGCCCCGGGTGGCCCGCTGGAGTCGCCGTGGAGGCATTGAGCCCCGGGTGGCCCGCTGGAGTCGCCGTGGAGGCATTGAGCCCCGGGTGGCCCGCTGGAGTCGCCGTGGAGGCATTGAGCCCCGGGTGGCCCGCTGGAGTCGCCGTGGAGGCATTGAGCCCCGGGTGGCCCGCTGGAGTCGCCGTGGAGGCATTGAGCCCCGGGTGGCCCACCGGCACCTGAGTGGTGGTGGTGCCCACAGTTATCCATGGAGTTTCTGTTACAACTTGGAGTGCAGTGGGCTTTGGTGCCTCATTTGCCTCAGTGAGCATAGGGGGTTTAGCGTCCACTGTTGTAGGTACTAGCACAGTCAGGGAAGCGGAGGTTGGTAGCTCAGGTTGAGTTGGACTTGGTGCAAAATTTTGACCTAAAAAAAATATAAAATAAAGTGTACTTGATATTCAAACAAACTTCCTATTTGATAAAATTTTGATGACTTCTTACCTGAGCAACTTCCAATAGAAAGCTTCAAGTCATCAATGGCCACATCCGACTGCTCACTGGAACCTCTTCGTCCTTCAATGATTAACTTAAGAGAAGGTTGCTACAAGTTAGTGGCTAGCCAAAATTTAGAAATTCCACATTTTGCATTAAGGATCACTCACTTGAAATTGCCCTCTCATGTTTAAGTCTACATGAGCCAAACGCCAAAGATCACCTTGGTTGTTCCTTTTCCGCCAAATGGTATTGGCAACACTGTTCTGGAGCAGGTAAACTTGTAGGCCCATAGTATTTGCTGAACCATACATATGGTACCAGAACTGCAGACAATGAGGGCCAGTAATTGAACATTCTGAGCTGATGAGACGAGCAGTGTTACCCAGTGTGGTATTCTGTGATTCAATGTAAAGGTAATGGCCTCCTTGGAAAAAAAAAAAAGGTGTGGAACAAAAGTTTTGATTAAGACAGATGAGGCAATACATCAAGGAGCATTAAAGACCAAGTCCTAACTACCTCCTGTTGCGTGATCTGAAGTTGGACCAGTTTTAGAAGTAGTGGGTCCACTACGCCTCTTCCAATCAAACACATCAGTGAGCAGCTGACTCCACTGACACAAGTTTGTGTCAAAATCACAGTCCAGATTGCATCCTAGAAAGAGTTACAGGAAAAAACATTAACAGTTCAAGAAAAAAAAAAGGCCATTTTTTTTTTTAAATCTACTGCACCATAGCTTTCCGGCGCCTGCGTGGTGGCGTTGAGCACAGGCTGGACCGCCGGAGGCGCCTGCGTGGTGGCGTTGAGCACAGGCTGGACCGCCGGAGGCGCCTGCGTTGTGGCGTTGAGCACAGGCTGGACCGCCGGAGGCGCCTGCGTGGTGGCGTTGAGCACAGGCTGGACCGCCGGAGGCGCCTGCGTGGTGGCGTTGAGCACAGGCATCAGTGTTTCAGTTACAACTTTGAGCACAGTGGGCTCTGGTGCTTTATTTGTTACAGGGAGCAAAGGGGTTTTGGGGACCACTGTGGTTGATACAGTCAGGGGAGCTGATGTCATTAAATCAGGTCGCGTTGGATGTGATGACAAATTTCCATTTGGACCTAAAACAATATCAAAGTGTTTTATAGATTGACACAAGATTTATATTTTGGTCAAACTTGCACCTTTCTCACCTGAGCAACTTCTAGAATAAAGCTTCACATCATCAATGGCCACATCCGACTGCTCATTAGAACCTCTTCGTCCTTCGATGATCAACTAAATAGAAGTTTTCTAAGAGTTAGCAAGCCATTTGTTTTTAGACATTCCACAATTTACACCAAACATTACTCACCTGAAATTGTTGTGGTGTGTTTAAGTCTACTTGAGCCAAAAGCCAAAGATTGCCTTGGTTGCTCCCTTTTTCCCAAATGGCATTTGCAACACCGTTGTGGAGCAGGTAAACATGTAGGCCCATAGTATTTGCTGAACCATACATATAGTACCAGAACTGCAGACAATGAGGGCCAGTAATTGAACATTCTGAGCTGATGAGACGAGCAGTGTCACCCAGTGTGGTATTCTGGGATTCAATGTAAAGGTAATGGCCTCCTTGAAAAAAAGGCGTGTGGAACAAAAGTGTTAAGACAGATGAGTGCTACAATACATCAAGGAGCATTAAATAGTCATAAATACCTCCTGTTGTGTGATCTGAAGTTGGACCAGTTGTAGAAATGGGCCCACTATGCCTCTTCCAATCAAACACAGTGAGCAGCTGACTCCACTGACAGAAGTTGGTGTCAAAATCACAGTCCAGATTGCATCCTAGCAAGTGTTGGGTAGGAAAAAAAAATGTTAAATTGCCAAAATACTGCTTTTTAAATTCTTTTTTACCATAGTTTTGAACTGGCAACATTGTGGTGGCGTTGAGCACAGGCTGGACCGCCGGAGGCGCCTGCGTGGTGGCGTTGAGCACAGGCTGGACCGCCGGAGGCGCCTGCGTGGTGGCGTTGAGCACAGGCTGGACCGCCGGAGGCGCCTGCGTGGTGGCGTTGAGCACAGGCTGGACCGCCGGAGGCGCCTGCGTGGTGGCGTTGAGCACAGGCTGGACCGCCGGAGGCGCCTGCGTGGTGGCGTTGAGCACAGGCTGGACCGCCGGAGGCGCCTGCGTGGTGGCGTTGAGCACAGGCTGGACCGCCGGAGGCGCCTGCGTGGTGGCGTTGAGCACAGGCTGGACCGCCGGAGGCGCCTGCGTGGTGGCGTTGAGCACAGGCTGGACCGCCGGAGGCGCCTGCGTGGTGGCGTTGAGCACAGGCTGGACCGCCGGAGGCGCCTGCGTGGTGGCGTTGAGCACAGGCTGGACCGCCGGAGGCGCCTGCGTGGTGGCGTTGAGCACAGGCTGGACCGCCGGAGGCGCCTGCGTGGTGGCGTTGAGCACAGGCTGGACCGCCGGAGGCGCCTGCGTGGTGGCGTTGAGCACAGGCTGGACCGCCGGAGGCGCCTGCGTGGTGGCGTTGAGCACAGGCTGGACCGCCGGAGGCGCCTGCGTGGTGGCGTTGAGCACAGGCTGGACCGCCGGAGGCGCCTGCGTGGTGGCGTTGAGCACAGGCTGGACCGCCGGAGGCGCCTGCGTGGTGGCGTTGAGCACAGGCTGGACCGCCGGAGGCGCCTGCGTGGTGGCGTTGAGCACAGGCATCATTGTTTCAGTTACAACTTTGAGCACAGTGGGCTCTGGTGCTTTATTTGTTACAGGGATCAAAGGGGTTTTGGGGACCATTGTGGTAGATACAGTCAGGGGAGCTGATGTCATTAAATCAGGTCGAGTTGGATGTGGTGACAAATGTCCACCTGGACCTAAAACAATATCAAATTGTTTTATAGATTGACACAAGATTTATATTTGTCAAATTTACACCTTTCTCACCTGAGCAACTTCTAGAATAAAGCTTCACATCATCAATGGCCACATCCGACTGCTCATTAGAACCTCTTCGTCCTTCAATGATCAACTTAATAGAAGTTTGCTCAGAGTTAGCAAGCCATTTTTTTTTAGACATTCCACAATTTACACCAAACATTACTCACCTGAAATTGTTGTGGTGTGTTTAAGTCTACTTGAGCCAAACGCCAAAGATCACCTTGGTTGTTCCTTTTCCGCCAAATGGTATTGGCAACACTGTTCTGGAGCAGGTAAACATGTAGGCCCATAGTATTTGCTGAACCATACATATGGTACCAGAACTGCAGACAATGAGGGCCAGCAATTGAACATTCTGAGCTGATGAGACGAGCAGTGTCACCCAGTGTGGTATTCTGGGATTCAATGTAAAGGTAATGGCCTCCTTGGAAAAAAAAAAAAAAGGTGTGGAACAAAAGTTTTGATTAAGACAGATGAGGCTACAATACATCAAAGAGCATTAAAGACCAAGTCATAACTACCTCCTGTTGTGTGATCTGAAGTTGGACCAGTTTTAGAAGTAGAAGTGGGTCCACTATGCCTCTTCCAATCAAACACATCAGTGAGCAGCTGACTCCACTGACACAAGTTGGTGTCAAAATCACAGTCCAGATTGCATCCTAGAAAGAGTTAAAGGGGGGAAATTAAAAAAAATTTTTTTAACAGTTACTAAGCTTCTTTTTAATTTCTATTGCACCGTCAGTTTTGTTCAGAGATTCCACAGTTGTGTTGAAAATGGGATGGACCACTGGGACTGTTGTGGTGCTGTTTGGCACAGTTATTAACGGTTTCTCAGTAACAGCTTGGAGCACAGGGGGCTCTGGAATTTTATTTGTTACGTGGGCAATGGGGGAGACCATGGAGGTGGTAGACACTGGGGTTACTTCTGGAGCTGTTGGTCGTTCCACTGTTGGGAGAATTGTTGTCGCCGTGTTTTCAGTATGTTCACTTAAACCTATAATAGAAAAAGTTTTAAATGTTTATAGTAAATGACAGTTTTCCCACAAGGTTCTTATTCTCACCCGAGCATGGTCCAGACTTGAGCTTTACTTCATCAATTGCAACATCAGACTGCTCATCAGAACCTTTGAGTCCCTCGATCATTACCTTTATGGAGACACTTGGTAAGTTGGTGTTCTTTTTAAATAGTCACTTTATTCACATCGTTGCCTTTCAGTTGGTCATGTACTTTTGGGGGATAAAATAAACCGAACATTTCAACATGACAAGAAACGGCAGAGGCAAGGTTTCTAGAATAAGTTACAAGACAGCAGATACACCTTCATAGCCTTTTGATTTTATGTGAATACAGTTGGAATTTAATCTTTGTCGTGGCTTACGCAGGAAATGCTTTGAGCTAATGCCAGTCTTATAGGTATTCTAACATCTTTTGGCAAGGGACAACAATTCCTCAGTTTGGACAGATTTGTTACATTGTTGGGAGAGAAACTAAATCTAGTAATACAAGTAAGGCAGTTAGTGAGGGTGTGGGTAAAGGTTTGGTAGTAGGGGTGTCAGACATGTTCTGATTTTAGTAGATGGTGTAAATCAAGGATTTACCTTAAACACTTGTGTGGTGTCCAAGTCCACTTGAGTCAAGTGCCACATATTGTCTTGGATGTTGCTTTTCCAAACAAGATCAGCGGCACCATTCTGAAGTAGGTAAATGTATAGGCCCACAGTGCTTGCTGAACCATGCATGTTGTACCAAAACTGAAGACAGTGAGTGCCAGTATCTGAACACTCCGAGCTTATTAGACGAGCCGCATCACCCCATGTTGCACTAATGGACTCAATATGGAGAAAATGATCATCTCCTTTAAAGAAAGTTACAGTTAATTTAACTTACTGTAAATGTAGTTAAATTATTTTAGTATTCCTACCAGTGTCAGCAGGAAAAGCCAGTGCTGTTGATGAACCATTGCTTCTTGTCCATTCAAAAGCATCTGTGGTCATTTGACTCCAGGTACATAGATCGTTGGTAAAGCTACAGTCAAGACTGCAAACTAAAGAATGCATAGTGTTAAAATACAGTTTTCATTATTTGAAATTTCTAGCTCTCATAGAAAGATGAGTTTGTACTTCTAACATTCAAACTTACTTGAGTGTGAATAGTGCACTTCTGCAGTAGTTAATGGATAACTATTTGCAGCTTGGTTGGCATCTTCTTTAATAGAAAAATTGTAATTGGCACTTGTTCACTCATTTTAGTTAACTGATATATTTTTTATTATACAGGACTCACCTGAACATGAGCCTAAAGTGATTGATATGTCATCTACAGCAATGTCAGAGAGGGCATCAGAGCCTTTTATTCCCTCAATGATTATCTGGGAAACAAAGATAAAACATTTCACTTTGTCCAACATGGAACACTTCTGGTAGTTCATATTTTTCCTCTTACTTGAAATGGACTTGAGACTTTGACATCAACATTAGCCAAATGCCATTCGGATCCCTGGTTGTTTGTCACAGACCAAAGCTTCATTGCTCTATCATTCTGAAGCAGGTAGCTACTTAGAGCTACACTTGAAGTTGAACTGTACACGTAGTACCAGAAATGCAAGCAGAGGGGACCATTATAATGGCACACTGAACTCCTCAATCGAGCAGAGTCTCCATGGGTAATGCCATCACCCTCAATATGCATGTAAAAACCAGCTAGAGAAGAACGTCAAATTAGAATGGAAATGAAACAACAAGACTAGAATACTACAAACACTACCTCCAGTGGTGTGGTCATTATTTAGTCCCGCTAGATTTGGATTAGTGGGTCCAGAATGTCTTGTCCAATCAAAATTGTTCTCAATTAGCTGCTCCCATCCACAAATGTTAACATCAAAATCACAGTTAAGTGGACACACTAAAGGGCACAAAGACACAAGGGATTAACTTATAATACATTCATGGAATTGGCATCAAATATGTACTTGCATGTCTGATCTGGTTGTTGAATTTTTGGAGTTGGTGTTGTTAAGACCTCAACTGCATTTACTGGGGGGAGAATAAAGTTCATAACTTTAGAAGCTGCCAACAAATAAATCATGTGCACAATGTGTTTTAACTTGCAACCCAGACTCACCACATAAACCGCTTCTGACAGTCATCTGTCTCATTGTAGTCCAGTCTAGAAACATTGGTGGAACAGCTTCAAACACAATCTGATAAGACAAGTATAGTTATTAATCCACATGAGTCCGGAGTATTCAGTATCTGAATGGATGCACGTTTACCTGAATGCCTGGTTCAGAGGCAGTCAGGGATACTGACACTTGTTTCCATGCATCTCTTGGAAGGGCAGGGGATGTCCAGATTTCTACAAAACCAGTGCTGCTTTTGATTAGAGCACGGAGCTCAGAACCCTGAGATGCAACTGGTATCAGATACCAGAATTCCAGACAGTACTCGCCCTTTAAGTCCAATGGATGACTCTCCAAAGTGTTAATTACACCCCCCAGAACTGGAAGATATGAAGTCAACACAATCGGTACTAACAAGCGCAAATCTATAGTTGCATACTACCAAGTCAGGTTGTCCTTAATGTACATTTAAGTTCAGTAAATGACAGTTACAGCCAAGGTGTGGACTAAAGGTCACATCATTGATCCAAGGCTTTGAATAAATGGCAATGCATCTTTACTGTAAATTTTTTTTACCCGTTCTTTGGCTGCTTGTCCAATCACAAGTCATTTGTTGGTTTGAGAAACACTGCACAACATAGGCTAGAAGGGGGTGAGGGGGAGATGAGAAATAAAGATCAAATTCGTATTTTAATTTACACCCAGTTCTTGTAGTAACTGAATACTGTACACCATGCCCAGTTGTACCTGACTTTCCACTCCATTCATGTAGAGTACTTGATATGTCACCTGCAGCTCTGGGGAAAAATACAATATAAAGTCAATATTCCAAAAACATAACATTACCAAAATATATGAAAAATACAAAAACATGACCATACTTGAAAAACAGCTAATTTAAACTTGCCTGCATTTAGTCCCCAAGTGAGCCAGGAAAACCAGAGCCACTGTGATCAACAGCTCTGCATGGATGGATCCAAGCATGGCTGATCCTTCAAGATGGCTGATCGCTCAAAAAGTTGTGCAATGATGAGAAGTACCAGCCACAAAACAGAACTATAAAAGACAAATATTACAACTTAACATTTTCTATGAATGTAAGCTTTTAGGCATTCATTTCCACACATTTCCACACTGACTAGCAACTTCAAAGGGCTAAACTTAGCATGAGAATGCTCTTAAGGCCCAAACACACAGCTGACAGTTTCAGTAAATGGGGAAAGATGAGTAAAGTAAATAAATGAACTGCCATGCAAAAGAAAGCCATCAGAGAAAGATAGGGCCTAAACTAAGGAAGCTGTAAACATACCAATAGCTTTATTCTCATCAACAACCCAAATCAAAATGTTTTACCAATATAGCCAACCAAAAACGTATCCAAGCCTCTAATGTTGCTTATTATTTAAAGAGGGCACAAACTACTTCTTACCCCTACAAAAACAGATGACCACTCTGTAGGATATGGTTTTCCAACAATGGTGCCTGGTATAAATAAGCTTGTCGTCAGGCTTCTGTTGAGCATTCATTTGAATCAGGTGTTTCAAATCAGGGAAATAATTCAAACACGCGGGGTACAAAGTCCCCATGACTAAGGTTAAAAGTAAAAAATAAAAATAAATAAAAAGACTAAAGTACAACAGGCTTTGTTTCTCTAAGCTGACACAAGTAGTTTACATAATAAAAAGAAACATAAACTGTGGCACGCTATAAAGCATCTTTCTTGAAATAAAATCTTTTAAAAAACATCATACTATATGCCTTGTCAAAGCTGAAACTACAACTTCATAAAACCGATGGCATTTCTTTATGAGCCTGAGTGACACCCCTCTGCAGTATTCAGCTAACTTGGGATGCATGTTAGTCGACTCCAAAGCACTTTCCACTGCAGGCAGACACTGATTTTGTGGGATGTATAAATTAAAAATTTGTGCTTACATCAATGACAAAAAAATGTCATTGTTGGTTTTATAACTAAGTCAAATGTGGGTATTTGGGAAAACCTTTACATATTGGGTATCTGAAAAAATAAGTTGGGTGTAGTTTCTGAGTTTTTATTAGTTTGATTGTCAAAACACAAATGAATCTAAAATCTGATTATGAGTAGATGATTGAAAGCCTGAGTTTAAACAGAGCATGTCTGTGAGTCCATCACGGGGTTACACAGGGACACACAAACACAATTGAGGTTCTCTAACATGCTAAGTAGTAGCTTTTCTTTCTATTGTGCGCCAACAAACCTGATCTGAGAAGAGCCTGATCATGTGCTGATGTCCAAACTGATCACTGTGTCAGATAGTCTTGCACGCCAATCCTAACATGGCCGCTGGGCCAGTAGCAGATGATCATGTTCATGACTGGTGGATGAACAATCATTTGGACATTGAGAGCAAATCTAAAACAATCTCAGTTACTAACCTCCATAGGCTGCTGAAGCTGTGCTGGTTTTCAGTGGAGCAGATAGAAGAACGGTAGCTTCCAGTGCTGGCCTGGGTTAAAGTAAAACTGTAATTGCTGGTGTGTTGTGTTTTGCTGTGGGCGATTTTCACGTTTTATTTAATATAATCATCAAATGATTTTATTGCTTACTGTGTTATTTGCTTTACAGGAAATGCGACTTGTGATACTTTATACAAATGTTGTAGTACAGCCGGAATAGCTCTCCAGACAGCAAGGGTGCCGGACGCTGGTTGCCACAGTTCCAGCCTGACTTGAGCAGCACTTGTGATAAAGTTAAAGTTCATAATAAATAACAGGAAAGTGAAGTACATGTAAATGACAAGCAGAAGATAGATATAACGCAACTAAAATGTCCCAATGCAGATTAGAGGACGTGTCTTTATTTGGTGAAAACTGACCTGTTGCTGGGTAAAAGAGAAGTTCTGTTATTAGAAATGTATTGGCTGTCGTTGGGCAGATGAAGCTGAAATGGGCTTTAGACTGTGAACTCACAGCAGGAACACCCATCTTTGTGTAAAGAACGACATTTGATGTTTGAATTCACCGACAGGACCACTCTTTCTGATGTGTGTGCGCTTGTGTAACTTTGAAAATAAAAAGCTGAGGAGCAGACTCAGGGGTCAGAACACATTAGCAGATAACTGCTCGTATATGACTCATCTCAGGCCAACGCAGATATTGCGTGTGCACGTATTATTTGGGGCTTAAGGTGTAGACCTCAAAAGAACCGGGAGTGGAGCGAGAGAGGAATTTACCGGAGGGTAAAGAGGAATCTCACCCCAACAGATTCTTAAAATGCTAACTCTCCAGCTTTTTACAATACACTTCCATTAGTCATTCTGGTTATCTCATCTATTTAATTTTGGGACATAATTGTAGTGAAGTGGTACTCCTTATCTTTTTTAAATAAGCTAAGAGAAAATAAGCTAAAATGCTTATGTAGAGAAGATTATGTAGACAAATAACTATATGTATGTTACCTCAAATGTGTTTGTGCAGCTCTGACAGTGAGTGATTTTTACATTTTCATGGCCAACCTGATTTTTTACGTATGATAATTGTTCAGTTTTCTTGGTTTCCTTGTTGTGAAATTCTATTTTCCATTTTGTTGTTAATAAATTTGCTCCATTAGGAGTCAAATTAATTCATCTGTAGGATTTTCCCTTATTTTGAATGGATAAATAAATGTTGGGTGGATTTTTCCCAAAAACCCTCAAAAACATATTTTTTTTAGATGGAAAGACATTCTAAGATAAGATAAAAATGAGGGAAAAAAGAATCTAAGAAAAAAAAAACTGATAATTTCCCAGTGGCACAAACTGTGCCAAAAGGTGCCCAAATTGGTCCAATATTGGGCCATTCCCATCTGTACCGGGTCGGCCCGGGCCGGGTAGCTCCAGTCGGCCCCAGCCTGGCCCGGTTGATTCCACACATCCTTGTCTTAAGCCCATGTGGGCTGATTCTACCCACCAATCAGAGGCTTGCTCTAATGGAAGGTGTGAATTTGCTGTCAGCAGTGGGTGTGTTGGCCCTGGTCGGCCTGAAGCAGACCCCCTCGAGAAGAGGGCTGAGAATGAGCCTTGGTTGGCCCGGAAAAATACCAGGCCACCCAGATATGTAAACAACCTACGCTACCCGGCCCGGGCCGACCCGGTACAGATGGGAATGGCCCATATGAGGTCCGCCTGTATTTCTATCAACTAAACCTCTCTAACTTTTCTATACTTCCTTTATTTTTTATTAGTTTTGGGTAAGAAAATGTTCACACTCTATTCTGTGGATTTCTAGATGTTTTAGGCTAGGTATTTTAGAAGGACTGTTAACATCATAAATACGAATTTTATTTTAGGTGGAACAGCTTTTTTTCTCATTTATGCTGTGTTCCAGATCCTGTTACTCTCAATCAGTGACATAAGTATTGCTTTTTAGAATTTTAGAGTAAACTTTAGAGTCTTACCTTTATTTTGACACCAAAGCAGCTCAAATAAACTTTGTAGTTTATGAGATATACTCAATTCACTTTGGGCACGTCTTTTTCAAGAAAATCTCAGAAAAATGGCCTAGGGTTCAAGAGGTTAAGGACATATCGCTTTTGATGAAGAGTTGGCAACATTCCTCATGGATAATGAAGCTTTTAAAATACGAATTTATGAATAAATTCAAATTCGAATGAAGCTTTTAAAATATAAATATATGAATAAACAACATAGCATGAGCACAATAACTAATGTGTTTTAGCTCTGTTTTGTCAGTTAGAGGAGTGCACTTATATGAGAGGCATTGCTTAGGCCATGAACACGGAAGTGAAAACGTCTTAATGTTACACACTTGCCAGCCACTAGATGGTGCCATCAGATAAAATACACAATCCAGATAGCTTCTTTGATGGGAGACTGGGCAGTTTTGACTTGCTTATAGCACCCCCCTGGTGTCAGTTTAGTAGAAATCAAACGCAAAAATGCCGTGAATTATTTTCTTGCACCTTAATCTAAAAGCTGAAATATCTCCCCAGCCTTCCTTAGTGTCCACAGAGGTGATTCATAACCAGATTAAACAATTCAGTTGTTTTCATGATCTAAAACATGCATGAAACATGCTGGAAGCAGACTGCAATGCATGTCAGCTCCAGTTTCTAAGGCAAAATCCTTTGCTGTGGACTCTGATTTGCTGACCTTCGCATTAAAAATGTATAACTCAGTATACATAAGTGTTGAGAATGTTAGAACAATAGAGTGGAGCTGATCAATGATCAACATGCTGCAGCAGATTGTTTTAAGTGGGGAGGATGGTGAACATTTTTATGTGAAAGGGACTTTATCATGCAAAAATCAACTTTTGGAGCTTTTGATCATGTTTTATTGTTATGTCCTCATGAATAAACACACCCAAAGCAGTTTTTGGCTTCATGCATTTTCTAGCCTGGAATCTAGACCTTCATTTGCCGAAGCAAATGGATTTTGCTCGGCAACTTAACCAAAAACCATAAAGAAAGCAACTTGATCACAGGAAGCTGAAAAATACAGAACAAAATCAAATATGTAAAACTGAGGATTTGAAAACATTAACACAAAAATAAAATATTTTTACCAGTACCCACAAAAGAAACAGAGATAATGAAAAACTAAAAGAAAACAACACAGTTAGACACATTTTTACTGAACCCTGTACATTTGTTTACTCAACACCTACCAATAAACTGTATTTTAATGGCTTGTGCTTCATCTCAATATAAAACATGTTTTATTTGCCATTTTTCAGAGGACGTAAAACTAGCTAGAAGGTTTGTGACTGGCGACTCTGATTTGCATTACAGGTTTTACAAAAAGCCAAACTACAAAGACCACTTGACTGATACAATTTTTGTGTCTTCACCAAGTGATGATTTAAAGTTTAGATTTGACAGATTGTTTTGCAGCTTGACGCACCACAGCTGGTGCAGTCTGTGGCTGAGAGTAGGCACTTGTTAAGGGGTACGGATGAGCCCGAGTGACACGGTGCAGCCTCTGCAGCTCTGCTGGAGCACCCGGGATACATACTGTGAGAAAATAGAAATACATGTATTATTAACTCAAACACTTTGAGATGAAGACTGTGAAATGCATGTTTTGAAAATGTGTACTTACATCAGAAAAAGCCTTAAAAACTTCATCCTCATTATAACTTGATAAAATATGAGCATTTAAGAAAACTCTTACAGGTCGGGTATCTGAAACAGAAAAAAAACAAAAAACAAAAACTCTTTGATATGATATCTCTCGAAAATCACACACCACAAATAATTTTTTTCTGAGCTGAAAGTGGTTGATGAGCTTTGTCAATACTGGGAATGTGTCATTGTCGCTGCTGTTGATGTGACGGAGTGCGTCGCCACATGATGGCGCCACTTCTCTTGTGATCAGTAGGTCACCATTTTACTTCTTTATGTTTGTGGACTAGAGTATTATTTAATAATTCGCTGTGAATCTGGCATTCTATTTTTCAAAAATTTTAAACAAGTACTTGTGGAAAACTAAAGTTGTTGCTCATTTGCCACCCACCTACACACATCCTAAGCTGCTTTCATCTCCACCCTGCCATTTATTACAAATGTCAAAATGTTGATCAAACGGAAAAGTGCAAAGCCTGTGTTTAAACCCAGCAAGTTAGTGGAAAGGGATTAAACACCTTTAAAAGTGAAATATAATGCAAGTATGCATGCATTGCTCTGGGATTTAAGATACACCTTCTGGGGTTTCAAGCAATGGAAGCAAGCAGAGATGTCACACTGTACATCTTGATCAGTGATACACATGTCTGCACCAGTACACACAAATCAGACGTTTTTTTGTCTCTGAGTTAAAAAAAGAAAAGACAAACAGGAATCACAGTGTGTGATGAAGCATTAAGGAACATTTTCTTGTAGATCTGTGTAGGTAAATCATTTTTTTTATAAAGTGTTAAAAGTGTGAAACCCAGAATTAGATTCAGTACAGATTAAATGAAAACATCCTCATTGCTTTTGCTTTTATCATTCATGATGTGCTGTAGCATATGGTAAATATGGATCCACCATTAAATGCAACGTTCAGATATTGTTAATATGAAAACAGGGTTTTTGAGGTCTTGCTAACCTGGTCATGTACTTTTAAAATGGTTAGTGATAAACCTTTTTTGTAAATAATTTCAGATTTGCACAATCATGGAAAATGTTTACATGACAAAAAAAAACAGTAGAATAAGTGGGGGTGTATCACTGGAATACCATGGGATGTGGGAGGTGTAGGTGTTTTTTGTATTGAAAGCTGCAGAGATGAAGATGTACATGAAGATGAGAGGAATAATATGCTAGTACTTTATTGAGATGACAAAGTACGATCTGACATACAGAACTTAGAGCTGACCACCGACCTTTTACTCATTTAAAAAATACAAGTTATCGGTTACAGTTACCTGGTGAGTAGGTGGTTGCAGCGCTGGTCATTCTTGGAGCTGTAGTACACAGTAAAGAGGAGCCATGCTAAACCATGAGTTTTCTTCTGACTCATTTTGTTAGTTTTAACATTAACATGACCAACCTTCAGATGTTGAGTTTGATATACGAAAGCCACCAGAAGGTGGTGTGGCATCGCTGGTGGTTCGTGTGGTACTTGCTTAAAAAAGGAGCAGATGTGAGGAAGGACATGTCAGTACTTTTATTGGTTTTAGGGATGAAGAAGTACGATCCGTGATACAAAACTTATGTGAGCTGGTGTCTGACGTTTTACTCATTTAAAAATACAAGGTATTGGTTATAACAGAGTCAGCTAATGACTTTTAAATATAATAATGCTTGTCATGATGTAGCTGTATGTCATGTACTTTTGAAATGGTTATTGATATACCTTTATTGTTAATAATTCCAGCTTTGCATAATCATGAAAAACGTTTACTTGACAAAAACCAACCTGTAGAAGAAGTGGTGGTGTTGTCTGATTGCCATGTCGATCCCTCAGGGAGAGTCACGGTGGGTGCAGAAGTGATGGTGGCTGCTGATTAAGAACATAAAGATAGAAAATATTTGTGGGTGCTCTCTATCTGTGCGGCAGTATGGAGCTATTATCAGTTTGTATATTCCATATTTATTCTCACTGCAGGTTGACACATAGTCAGAACAGCAGTCGTTGTTTTGCAAGCAATATTGGTCACAGTAGCACGAGACTCTGCGACAGGCATCATTGCGTCCAGGGCAACACATTGGAAATGGAAGAGCACAGCTTGGGACTAAGAAAGACAGACAGACAAAAAGAAATATTATAAAAATCTCAATAGAAAAGCCCTCGTATATTTCAGAGGGTTTTAAAAGAACTGTCTGAGGGCAAACATGGGTTTGGGTGGGTTACAAGAAATGGAAGCAGAGTGGGTAGAATAGAAGTACAGTAGATGATATCATCTGTCAGTGTAAATTACAGGTAGAAGGAAGCAGAGTGTATGCCGTTGTTACCTGGTGAAATAGGAGCTGTTGTGTTGCCCAGTGCTGGAGCTGTAGTACACAGTAAAGGGGAGCCGTGCCAAAAATGAGCTTTTTCTGACTTACTTTGTTTTAACATTAACATGACCAACCTCCAGATGTTGAGTTTGTTATATATATATATATATATATATATATATATATATATATATATATATATATATATATATATATATATATATATATATATATTTATATATTATCAGAATGTGTCGTTGTGTTGGAAGGAATCATAGGAGATGTAGGGATTTCTGTTAAAAAAGAACAGATGAGAGGAAGAGTCTACCAGTATTTTATTGAGATGAAGTACAATTTGACATATATAGAACTTGAGCTAGTGTCTGACATTTTACTCATTTAACAAATAAAGATTTTGTTTATCACAGAGTCAGCTAATGATTTAAAACCTTATGATGCTTGTAGCTGCAACAAGTTAGAAATGAGTTTTAGACTAAAATATTTATTAGTAACTGTTTAGCTGACTGTGCTACTAATGTTAATTTGTTAATTTTGTTACTGGGGCTGTATGTTGGCTCAGTTGGTAGCACTATGGTCTCGCAGCTAGAAGGTCACATGTTTGAATATTGGCTCAGGCCATTCTACACAGAGTTGGCATGTTCTCCCTATGCCAGAGTGGGTTTTCTCTGGGTTCTCAGACTTCCTCCCATTGGCCAAAAGCATTCATGTAAGGTTGACTGGTAATCCAAAGGGTTTAGAATGAAGACAACTGGACATTTTGGGTTTCTTGAAGACATTTTGCTTCTCATCCAAGGAGTTTAGTTAATTCTGACTGGAATATGGGATAGTAAAGCTTATAAACTGTAGCTAAAAGGCGCAAAGCACCATCATCCCATACGTAACAGGGTTCTCAGAGAAGAAGAATCTTCTCCCAACACAGCATCCCGGTAAACCTTAAACCCAACAACACCCTCAGACAGAAATTGGTTTATCCAAAAAGACAAAACACCCCAACAGAAGCCTTGTGGTGTCGTTTACGCCATCCATTGCAATGAAGACTGTCCAGACTTGTACGCAGGGGAAACCAAACACAAGCACATGGCACAACAAAGGAGAGCCACATTTTTAGGTCAAGTCTCTGGAATCTACTTACACCTAAAGGACAAGGGACACACTTTTGAAGATGACAAAGTACACATTCTGGACAGAGTAGCTAGATGGTGTGAGAGAGGAGTCAAGGAACCTGTCTATGTCAAATGGGAAAAACCTAAACAGTTATCACACCATCCTGCATCTAATTTCAACAACCATCCCCACACAATAGAGCCTAACAACCCCAATGACTCCAGAGGGGGGAGGGAGAAGGGGTATTCACATGTAGTTTCAGCTCATCAAGAAATAATAGACAGCTACAGTTTACGAGCTTGACCCTCCCAAATTTCAGTCCAAATTGACAAAGCTCCCATGAGAAGCAAAATGTCTACAAGAAACCAAAGAAGCCAAGTTGCCTTCATCCAAACCTCTTTGGATTACCGTGACCTCACTGCCAGTTTTTAAGAGTCAGATGAAGACTCACTATTCTACTGTGGTGCTCCGCCAGCATGTGAGTTAGCCATATTTTGCACCTTTTGCTTTTATCCCCCGGTTTTATTTGTTTTCATAGCATAGCATAGCATAGCATAGCATAGCATAGTTTATTTATATAGCACATTTAAAATGCAGCATGGGAGCTGCCCAAAGTGCTGCACAGGCTAAAACAAAACACACCCATTACAAGGAGCTAAAACTAAGGATAAAATCTCAATTAAAAGCAGAGAAAACATGAATAATAAGAACACATTAAAACAATGACACAATAAAACACTAAAACGAGTCACTGTCTAAAAGCCAAAGTATAAAAGTGGGTCTTTAAACGAGATTTAAAAACCGCCAGAGATGGAGCCTGCCGAACTCCAATGGGCAATGAGTTCCATAGCTTTGGGGCAGCATGGACAAATGCTCGTTCACCCCGCGATTTGAGCCTCATCCGCGGCGTGTGCAGCAGCAATAGGTCAGCCGACCTCAACGAGCGAGTGGGCACATATGGAGTGAGAAGGGCAGAGAGGTAGGAAGGTGCCAGGTCACTGAGCGCTTTAAAAACAAAAGTCAGTAACTTAAACTGCACTCTGAAAATGACAGGGAGCCAGTGAAGATGTGCCAGGACAGGTGTAATGTGGCTACGTCGGTGTGTACCCGTCAAGAACCTGGCAGCAGCATTCTGAACAACCTGCAGCCGATTCAGGGCAGAGTCCGGAACACCAACGAGGAGGGCGTTTGCATAGTCCAGGCGAGAGGTAATGAATGCATGAATGACTGACTCCAAATGCCTCCGTTTCAGGATTCGTCTGAGGTGAGTAAGGCGGCGAAGCTGATAAAAACACGACCTCACTACAGAGTTTATCTGTGGGGCCATTGTGAGTCCAGCATCCAGCTTGACCCCGAGACTCGTCACACACTGTTTGGGGTTAAGGGTTAAAAGGTCACAAACAGGGTGAGAGCCATGGTGGTTGCGGGGGTCAAAAACAATAAACTCAGACTTCTTTTCATTCAGTTTTAAGAAGTTGGATGCCAGCCAGCCCTTCACGTCATCCATACATGCAGCCAATTTCGAGCCCGCATTTTTCTCGTCCATTTCCACGTATAGCTGACAGTCATCTGCGTAGATGTGGTAGCTCAGGCCATGCTGATTCAGGATATTGCCCAGAGGCAGAAGGTAGATTGAAAACAGCAATGGCCCAAGAACGGAACCTTGCGGCACCCCCCAAGGCAGTGGAAGACTGGAGGATGCACAGTCACCAATCTGTACAGAGATGGTACGGTTTGATAGGTAGGAGCGGAACCATTTAAGCGCCACCCCCGTCACCCCAACCCAAGACCCAAGCCGATTCAGTAAAATTTGGTGATCGACCGTATCAAAAGCCGCTGAAAGGTCCAGCTGGAGCAGCAGTACCCTAGACCCAGAGTCAGATGCCACCAGAATGTCATTTAGCACCCTAATCAAAGCAGACTCTGTGCTATGGTTTGGTCTAAAAGCTGACTGAAATACATCCAGCAACGAGTTGCTATTCATATGGGCAGAGATCTGGCCATGCACAATTTTCTCAAGGACCTTCGAGAGAAACGGGACTTTCGATATCGGGCGAAAGTTCTCATAAGTGGAGGGATCCAAACCAGGTTTTTTCAATATCGGCTGAACAACCGCATCTTTAAAAACCTTAGGGAACACTCCAGTGCTGAGGCTAATGTTAAAAATGTTCATGAGTGCCGGGCTCAGCGCAGACACCGAGTCACGTACCAATTTAGCTGGGAGGCAGTCCACCGAAGAGCCAGCTGGCTTCATGGAGCTAATCAGTTTCATCAAGTCAGCAAGCTGAACTGGAGCAAAGTCTGAGAAGGCAGGTGGATCCGGCGGTTCCACATGGATAGTGTGTATTTGAGGCTGGAGGCTAAGCCTAATACCAAGGATCTTGTTGAGGAAAAAGCTCTGTAGCTCTGTGCATAAAGCAACAGTGGGATTTAGACCATCAGACTCATGTATACTTTGTCGGTCCTTCCATGGGTCAGAAATATTTTAATTCTTTTATACGTGTACTGTACTTTGGCTTGTCTCCTGACAAATGGAAAGTGCTTAATAAACAAAGTTGATAATGAGGATGGTGACCTGGATGACTGAGAATGACATGTTGACTGTAATCATATATTTTTCCTGAAAATAAATAGTCAATGGTCTGTATTTGTTCATGTTTTATCAAGTCCAAGGACTCCAAATCACTTCACAATACAATCAGTCGGTCCCTACTGATTCACCTTGTCACATGCTGAAAGTGTTAAACTACAGCGTAGCTACAACTGCCCATGGGCACACTGGCAGAAGTGAAGCTGCCGCAGGATGCAATGACTACCACCACCTGATCAGTTCAAGGGTCTTGCTCAAGGACACAGTGATTGAGATGGATGGAGGGGAGTTTGAACCAGTAATCCACCAGTTAGAGAACTCCTACCTCCTGAGCCACATTCATATTTGGTGTGAGTGAATGGATTTGAGAAATGTAAGAACTATTTGACTCCAGAGGAAGATTTAAAACGATTACATTAAATGGAAATAGGAAGTGCCAGCTGGAGTAGTGATAAATGACCTGTGCTTGTATAGCACCTTTCTGAGTCAGAGGACTTCAAAGCACTTCACACAAACATTCACACTCTGATGGTGATGAGCTACACCGTAGCCACAGCTTGGATAAGGCTGCTGTACACAGAGGTCACCAGTCACTCTGACCACCACCAGCAAGCAAGGAGGGTGAAGTATCTTGTCCAAGGACTCGACGACAGGATTCCCTACAGGGAATGGTGATTGATCCTGCAACCCTTCATTCACTGGACAACGTACTCTACCTCCTGAGCTACTGCAGCTCTAGTAAGTGCAACTGGTATTTGATTCAGTTGCCAAAGTGCTATTCATCAACTCTATGGCATTCAGGAAGAGGAAAATATGACAAAAAAAATCTTCATTGCTAAATTTTGAAAAAGTCCCAACAAACCCCGTTGATCTGAAGTACAGCTTAACTAAGGAATGTTGCTGTTCTGTCTGTCACGACAAAGCTGGCTTTCAAACAACAACAGAATATATCCAATAATCCTAATGACGCTTCAAACCATCAGCTTTTAGAGGTTTTTGTGAAATATACCACATATAGGGATCAGAAGCAACTTTGAGCTCATGTTGAGATACATTTTGAAGTTGTATTTTAGGTTTAAACTTCACAAGTTTAGAATTTTATGTCAGCCGTTGGAAAAAAAGATTGAAAGTGATCTTGTGTTTCATTTTATTAAAGCTTAATTTGTTTTAAACTTGGTTTAAATGTAACAATAATCTGTGCGGTCTGAAAGAAAAGCGGTTATTTGGTGCTCCCACAAGAGCACCAAATGATTGGAAGTTTGACATTTTTCATTTAAAGACATACCTGTAAAAATAAGCTGAGTACATTTCAGGGTTAAGAATGTTATGTAGACACAGAAGGCTGATAACAGAAACAGCTGATAAATGTGTTGCAGTAGATTGCTTGAAGCAGGAAGTAATGTGTTTGTGTTGAAGAAATCCCCTGCTTGAGGCGTAAATGCAACTGGTGTTTCAAATCAAGTCATGGGAAAATTAAAAGGGGTGGATCTGCAACTCTGAACAGTTTTGTACAACATAACCAGGAATGCTGTTCTTCAGAATATCAAGGGAAAGCTGGTTTTCAAACTGTCATGGCCAGTTAGTGTCAAAGTCAAAGCCACGAGTTTTTTTTAATTATGCATGCAGAGATCAGAAAAATAACAAAAGTGGTTCATCTGAAGTTGTTTTCTATCATTTTTATTTAACAGAGCTTTATTTAGATTGTAGTTTTTGTTATTTTTAAATGAAAATCATTATGATGTAAATGCCCAGTTTGTTCCTAGATGCATTTAGACATGTAATAATCTGAAACACACTGGTGAACATGGATGCAGTTGATGGGAACAGGGAAAAGAGTGTTACCTGTAGAACTAAGTTGTATAAATATTAACTAAAAAAATCACAAGGGATCTTTGTATTTTAAATCTTTAAGGAAAAAAATTTAACAATGGGAATACACAGTTAAAGAAAGGATAACATGAGGAAACAGTGCTAACAATGAATGCAGCTGATCAATATGTTGCAGTAACTACTGGAAATAGAAAGTGCAATAGTTACATTAGTAACTATTATTAACATTACATAGTTACACACACACACACACACACACACACACACACACACACACACACACACACACACACACACACACACACACACACACACACACACACACACACACACACACAAGTTAGAAAAATATTCTGATAGATGTGTAAGTATGTCGTCATACTTCAGAGGCATATTTAGAACTATCTGAAGGCAAACATGGGTTTGGGAGGGTTACAAGAAATGAAAGCAGAGTGGGTAGAATAGAAGTAGATGATTTTCTCTGATATCCTCTGTCACTGTAAATTACAGGTAGAACGATGCAGTCGAATGTCGCTGCTACCTGGTGAATGGGTAGTCTTTGCGCTGGCCATTGTTGGAGTGGTAGTACACAGTAAGGAAGAGCCACGCTAAAACATGAGTTTTAGTTTTAACATTAACATGACCAACCTTCAGATGTTGAGTTTGATAGTTGAAAGCCACCAGAAGGTGATGTGCCATCGCTGGTGGTCTGTGTGGTAGTCATAGGCAAAGGAATCACGGGAGGTTCAGTAGTTGCTGTTAAAATAGGAACAGATGAGATGAAGATTCTGTCAGCATTTTTATTGGTTTTAGGGATGAAGAAGTACGATCTGTGATACAGAACGTACGTGAGCTGGTGTCTGACGTTGGAAGAGTACAAGATTTTGGTTATAACAGAGTCAGCTAACGATTTTAAAATGTAATAATGTTTGTCATGATGTAGCTATAATTTCTAAAACTGCTAGAATATAAAAAAATAAGATTTTTTTCAGTAACTGTTTAGCCAACTCTTCCACTTATGTTAATTTGTTAATTTTGTTACTGGGGCTGCATGTTGGCTCAGTTGGTAGCACTAAGGTCTTTCAGCTAGAAGGTCACATATTTGAATATTGGCTGCAGCCTTTCTGCACAAAGGTTGCATGCTCTCCCTATGCCAGTGTGGGTTCTCTCTGGGTTTTCAGGCTTCCTCCAATTGGCCAAAAGCATTCATGTAAGGTTGACTGTAAGGAGGGTAAAATGTCTCCCTCAAAGACACAACAGCAGGATTCCCTTCAGGGAGGTGGGATTGATCCTGCAACCCTGTGATACCTGGATAACCCACTCTACCTTCTAAACTACTGCCGCTCTGGTTGTAAGTGCAACCGGTATTTGACCCAGTTGCTGCATTGGTCATTGTTGGAGCGGTAGTACACAGTAAGGAAGAGCCGTGCTAAAGCACCAGTTTTCTTCTGACTCACTTTGTTAGTTTTAACATTAACATGACCAGTGTTGGGCAAGTTACTTCAAAACTGTAATGCATTATTTATTACTTGTTACTGTCATTTTAAAGTAATTCATTACATTACAATATTACTGATTTTAAAATGTAAGGCATTACACTACTTTTGCATTACTCTGTTACTTTCAAGAAAACAACTTCAGTATGAGTTTGGTAATCTGATGCCTGGTGAACTCATGACACATCCGGTGGAAGGTGATGTGGTGTCTGAGCTAGGATTGCTGTTAAAACTGTTCTTTAGAAGAATTGTTTATGTAATAAATGCAACAACAAACTGTACTCTCAGCACGCTGCCATCTTAGATTGAGCGGCGAGTGAGGTGGTGGGGGCTCCAAGCCTATATTTACCTTGGTCCCCAAATGCCTTGATACGGCCCTGGATGTGGGACTGACTTCTGGGGTGATCTGATTCTATCACATGTATAAATATTAAATGCTTATATATTATTGCTTTTCACTGGTAAAAATGAGTATTGGGGATAAATCTACCTACATTTTTTCTTTTCAAGCACTTTGTTTTGTTTTCTTGATTTTATTTGAATAATTTCCTGCCCTTTCTCTCTCTAACCTTCCTGCATGCTGCATGTGTTCTCCGTCTTCCAGAAAACCCGTTTCCTAGATTTCCCACTTTCCAACTAATCAGCCAAAGGGATCTTCACATGTGCGGCGCTCCAGCAGCAATGAGTTGAAATCACCGGAGCCCAGATTAACTCAGCTGAGGCAAAGCATGTCAGAAAAGTACAGAATACCAGAGAACATGCGCTGATATGAACGATCGCAGGTGAATTATTTTGTTTTAGTGGAGCGATTTTGTGAATGTTATAGCGGCCGCATGCAGGATGCAGCTGGAGTAGTTGAGCCGTTACCACTGCGTCCTCTCTGCCTGCAAGCTGAGTCCATAAATGACGTAATATATGCAGATACTGGAACTTTTTTCGGGTTTCCCGCAGATTGAATTTTTAAGAAACACAGCTTGATTCTGGGTTTAAAAATGCATTGTAATTACCGCGTTACTGACAATTGTACCGAGTAAATATTACCATTTTCTTTCCCTGTAATGCCTTACATTACCACATTATAGCAAAAAGCAATGCATTACAGTAATTAATTACTTTTGTACCGCGTTACTCCCAACACTGAACATGACCAACCTTCAGACGTTGAGTCTGGTATTTGAAAACCACCAGAAGGTGATGTGGCATCGCTGGTGGTCTGTGTGGTAGTCATAGGCAAAGGAATCACGGGAGGTTCAGTAGTTGCTGTTAAAATAGGAACAGATGAGATGAAGATTCTGTCAGCATTTTTATTGGTTTTAGGGATGAAGAAGTACGATCTGTGATACAGAACGTATTGTTCTGTATCACATGTATGTGATTCTGTATATGATTACAGCTACATCATGTTTGTCATGATGTAGCTGTAATTTTTAAAACTGTTGGAATACAAAAGAGAAGATTTTTCAGTAATTGTTTAGCAGCCTTTCTGCACAAAGATTGCATGTTCTTCTTATGCCAGTGTGGGTTTTCTCTTGGCACTCAGGCGTCTTCCCAAAGGCCAAACGCATTCATGGGGTTGACTGGTAGGAGGGTGAAATGTCTCGCTCAAAGACACAACAGCAAAATTCCCTGCAGGGGATCCTGCAACCCTCTGATTACTGGACAACCCGCTCTACCTCCTGAGCTATGCTGCACTAGTAGTAAGTACAACTGGCATTTAGCACAGTCGCCATAGTACAATAGCACATCAACTCAATGGCATTCAGGAAGAAGAAAAATATCACAAGATAAACTTCATTTCTGAGTTTTGGAAAAGTGACAAAAAATTCCTCTGAAGTACAGTGTAACTAAGGAATGTTGCTTTTCAGTCTGTCACGACAAAGCTGTCTTTCAAACAACAACAACAGAAAATATTCAATAATCCTAATAAAGCTTCAAACCATCAGCTTTTAGAGGCTTTTGTGAAAAATAAAACATATGGGGATCAGAAACGAAATTGAGCTCATGTTGAGATACACTTTGAAGTTGTATTTTAGGTTTGAACTTCTCAAAGTTTAGAATTTTATGTCAACCTTTGAAAAAATACTTGAAAGTGATTGTGTGTTTCATTTATTAAAGCTCAATTTGTCTTAAACTAGGTTTAGATGTGTAACCATAATCAGTATTGCTTGACAGAAATTAGTAAATTAATTCAGTCAGTTTCAATAAATTAACAGACACAGAAAGTAGAAGTTATGTAGTTGGGATGACGATATTGCCTGTATTAGTAGTTGAATCTGGTTCTTGAGCTAGAACTTTGCAAATAATAAAATAAACAGTGAATTTTTAGATTCTAAGAAAAAAAATTGAATGCATATCTAAAGTTTCCAGAAAAAAAATTATTTCAAGAACAAGTTTTCTCTCTGATTTGTTATGGAAATACTAAAAAAAATAAAATAAATAAAAATAAAAAAAGGTCCTGCTAATGGTCGTGCTGACTCAAGCCTCTTTGCGGTACAGATTTTGTACAGCTCCAAATGGACGTTCATTCACACTCTTTGTGGATCGTGTGCTGAACGTCTCTGAAAATCTGCTCCCACAAGAGCACCAAATGATTAGAAGTGCAAAAAATACCTGTAAAAATAAACTATAGTGAGAACATTAAAGGGTTAAGAATGCTAGAACAAGCAGTAACAGAACACTGATAACAGATAAAGATGATGCAGTAGATCGCTTGAAGCAGGAAGTAATGTGTTCGTGTTAAAGAAATCCCCTGAAGCGTGAATGCAACTGGTGTTTCAACTCAAGTCTTGAAATGTAACTTTGTCTTATCTAGATTTTATTTATCATCATTAAAAAATTAAACAATCATTGTGTATTAAATGCCCATTTTGTTTCAATAAATTAGATATGTTTATATAGCAGATAATGGAAACAGAACGACGTGTTTATGTGGTTGGTTTCATTTTACCTGTTTAACTAAGCAATTTCAAGTTCAAGTTTTAGAGAACAGTATATGTACGCATGACCACTTCCTTCATAGCACCCTCAATAAAGCATAGCATAACATAGCATAGCATTTATATAGCACATTTAAAATGCAGCATGGGAGCTGCCCAAAGTGCTGCACAGGCTAAAACAAAACACACCCATTACAAGGAGCTAAAACAAAGGATAAAAATCTCAATTAAAAGCAGAGAAAACATGAATAATAAGAGCACATTAAAACAATGACACAATAAAACACTAAAACGAGTCACTGTCTAAAAGCCAAAGTGTAAAAGTGGGTCTTTAAACGAGATTTAAAAAGACTTGCTCCTTCATAGCACCTGCAGAAAAAAATTATGGATCCGCCACTGCTTGAAACAATTGAAATAAAACGTTAACTTGAGGAAACAGTGCTAAAGTTAAATGCAGCTCATCAATATGTTGCAATAACTAACAGGCATTACAATAGTTACATTGTGGAAATTACCTGTTGATGCATCTGCTGATATTGTTTGACCTAAATGACAAAATCCTTAACTCACTGGTATTCAGGGAAATGACATTTATTTACTGGTAAAACAGTGAAAAATGGCTCATAAAGTTATGACTTAGTCATTTCAAACACAAAACATAACCAAGCTTATTCATGACGGAATATTGAAATGAGAGCTGTTCGGACATGACAATTAGTCAGTTTCATGTAATTAGGAACAGGAACTGTGTTGCATCTTGGCCTCTATGTAGTTAATTTAATCTCACTATCATGTGATGTCTCTTAAAATAAATCCTTTCTCTATCCCCAAACTTTAAAGTATGAAGTACAACTGAGTAATTCATAAAGTTTCATCCGGGATCGCATGTCAAATGTGTAGGGTTAATAAACCACATATCTAGGAATTAAAGGCTGTTGCTGTCAGCTTATGTTTTAATCCCTAAGAAGATCAAACTAATTGACGAATGAAATTCACATGCATATATATATATGTATACATGTGTGTGTATATATATATATATATATATATATATATATATATATATATATATATATATATATATATGTATACAAATATGTATGTGTATATATATGTGTATGTGTATGTGTGTATATATGTATACATATATGTATGTGTATATATATATGTGTATGTGTATGTGTGTGTATATATATACATGTATGCATGTGAATTTCAGGTGGAATTGGGTTGCGTCTGCAGATTCTTAAGGAATCTCGAAGCATCAGGCTGTTCTGCAGGTGTCGTTTGGTTGTGTCGGAGCAATTTCTGCCAGCATGACAGAAATTGCTTTGTTGGTTAAAGAGCGTTGGGCGGCCGTCCCAACTTCTCTAGAACTCATTCGCAAATGACGAGAGTTCAGTTTTAAAAGATGGCTATTATCATTTCTAACGAATCAGGTTTTGACATGTAGAAGGAAAGTTTAACAAACCCTCAGAAACACGCCCTCCTGAAGATAAAAAGTTCTGGTGTTATGGGAAAAGACCATGTGAGCGCAAGTTACCTTTAACTTAGTTACTGTGACCTGTGTTTCTGTGTATAAGTGCACATGATTACTTGTCATTAACATAACTGATTATCATAAATAATTAACCAAAGAATAATAATTCATTTCAGTAATTAAACACAGTTATAATTAACCTTGATGATTAGTAGTAAAGAGATTAAATGATTCTTTTAAATCTTGAAATGCCCTCGCCTTGCTGTGGATGGAATAGCAGTCAGATAAGAAGACAGCTGCAGATTGAAGGAGTGGTAGCGGACTTTAAGTCTCCTGTGAAGGACTATCGGAGATTGGAGCAGTGGCCAGGGCAAGGTGACCCAGGCTGTGGATCTGCCCTGAGTCTTAAAACCAGGCCATTTCGTGACGCTACAAATGGAATCGGGTTTTACCAGCAGGATGTCACGTACATTTCATTGTGTTTATATATTTGTTGCATTAGAAAATATAAAGATTGATCTACATAATGATGTACACTGCTCATATCCCCTTCCCGATGCCTTGAAATCATTCCTTAAATCATAATTTGCATTGATCATTGAAATAGCTGTTATTTTATGAGAAAATTTTAAATTTGACCAAAAGAATCATGTTAGAGATGTATATTTTACTCACCCTCACAGGAATGCAGTATCCCTATTATAATCAAAAGGTAACGCACAAAGAAACCCATGGTTACGGCTGTTGAGCAACTAAGTGTCAATGCTCAGGTCCTAGGACAGCTTTTCCTCTAAGATCTTTCAACTTTCCAGTTCTACTGGTTTTGAAACCACCTTTGGTCACTTATTACATCATAAAACATCCGCATTTCTGACACCTGACAGGCAAACCTGTTCCATTTTCAATTAATTTTTATTCACTTGATCAATGACAAATTAAATTAATCTGTTACATATTCTGCAGAAGTCTGAAAGATGATTTGACTTTATTGAATGCAGTACTGCAACAGTTACCAAGTACAAGGCTGGTTTAGAATGATGAGCAACACGAGAAAGTGGGCTCAGGGTTAGCCAAGTGGCTCAAAAAAGTTTCAGGCCTTTTGAGTTTATTTTATTTTATTCAAAATTTCACCTGAAAAAAGCCAGCAGGTTTCAAAACATTAAAATAATTTACACCATTTATTGCATGCAGTTTACAAAAATACTCAAGGGATACCAATTCAATTTAAAGACTTTAGTATGATTTTCAAATAAATACAGTACAAAGGTTTCACAACATCTGAATGCATCAAAACAAATTACTGACAAGGCTTTCCAGAGACTTGTACGATGAAAACATAAATCTGGCAATCTTGCAGTTGCACAAGCAAGGCATAAAAGCAGCACCCAACCACCCCTGCCCTTCAGGTTAATTTGTTAGTCCAGATAAACGTGTAGTGCTTCATGTGAACAATAATTCAAATAGACTAAATGAAAACTATTTTGTAACGATTCTAAAACGCATCACATTAAACTCTCCAGCTTTCCCCCAACTCTTGAATGCTTTTCGCCGTAGTGCCATCTGGTTTCACATTGTCATTTATTTTTCGGCCATCAAAGTTTCCGCACAAGCCCTCCACCCTTCTCTTGTAGAAATGCGGTAGAATGATCTCTGCAAGAACACAGAAAAGTTGATGCTTAACGATGTGGATTAGCTACATTTATCAAATGATCAATAAGATGTGATATTCCATATAAATATCAATCTAGTCTTTTAATATTAGATTTAATATTACCTTAGGTTGTTTTATTATTCAGGGAACACACTTCATGTTAAGATAGAGTCAAGGATATAGTTTATAAAAATTAATCTAATTCTATATTTCTAAATTATAAATTACAAATTATGGGTGAAATGGTTGCACAAGATAACAGATAATGAAATGGAATGTAAGCTAGACGTTTGTAGCATAGCTACATCCTTATAAACTAGACTTTGCTTTGTCTTAATATGAATTGTGTTCCCTGAATAGTTTAAACCAAATATTAAAAGACCAGATTGATGATTCATATTTATATGGAACATTAAATCTTATTGATCTTTTAATAAATGTAACTAATCCACATCGCTACATTAAGATGAAACTGTACTCATTTTGATATTTTGTCCAAAGCACTTACCGGCTTTGCAGTCTGAACTGAACTCCACAGAAAAACCAAAGTCAGTTCTCAGGTAGATACGAGAGGAATGCTCATGGATGTTAAGGCCAGGAGCTGGAGAGACTGGAATTTTAATTTGTTGTCCATCCACCTGGAGGAAGAGAAGTAGTAGGCAGTGCAATCAGCTGAAAAATTCATGAACGTCTCAAGTTAAAGGGATACTATATGCATTTTTCTTTATTTTAGCATGTTTTAGTGTCAGTTATAAATCCACTAAACCAAATGTTACACTTCTCCTTGCTGTGAGGTTGTCTTTTAACACCTTAATCTAACTGCAGAAAAGTCTCCAGCTTTCATCAGTTTCTCAAAGAGCGTTCAATCAGAAAAATCAAATGAACTTTGTTCACCATTTGTAACATGCAGTTAACATGCATGAAGCAGACCCCAGCTTCACAATGTCAGCTCCACTCCATAGCTCCTCCCATCATTGGGGAGCGGCCCGGTAACTTAAGTTGCTAGCGCAATATTCTGGCAACTTGGAGCGGTGGGGTCTGAGTAATATTTCATTAACCCTATAAAGGGTCATTTTAGCACATGCTGGTTCAAGAAAATGATTTAAAATATGAAAAAGTTGCATAGTATCCCTTTAAATAGATTCACACCAAGGTATAAACAGGTTCTAAAAGTTTCAATACTTACAAACACCTTGTGTTTCTGCTTGAGCACCACCGTAAGATTGTACACTGTGACTTTAAGCTCCTGAAATCGTTCCATTTCAGACTGACTGCCGTCATCCTCTTCATTGGATTGGCCGCTTTGTTCCTCACATGCATTGGTACCCTCTATGTAGATTTCAGGAAGGTTACTTGGCAGGTTTTTGGTCCTGACCAGCACATACAAGTGCATCCCTTTAAAGTCATGCTTCATTTTATCAAACGTTTTGTACTCTGGGTCCCCCTCGATTGTGCACTCGCTGAAGTCTGTGGGAGGAGGTTTTAATTAAGACATAAAATTTAGATTTTGATCATGTACTTGGGTTGTTACAGTACCTGTAGATGCGCAGTAATACTGGCCCATTTCACTTTGCAGACAGACTTCGTCATCACCACACCCCTCATCATGACAGTTAACTGCCCCACGGCCGCGATCACCATTACACTCACATTTCTGACTGCAGTGATTGGTGTACCACACTTCATTGAACTGGAAGAAGTCAAAAATTACATGTAAACAATGCAAGTACTTAATGATTTTAAGTCATTGTCCATTTTGACCACTCACATTATGTTTGAAGCCATTCCGGTCCACACAGCCACACTCTTGTATAGGCACACAATACTTCCCTTTTTGTACAGAGCCATCATTACATGCACAACCTGCAGTGCAAGTTTTGTTGACATTGCAGTTTGGTGGGCCATGCATGAAGGCACATGTTGGGCTGCATTTAGGAATGCAGGTGGTGTAATGGCTATTCTCTGCACAAGAGGGTGCTAAGAGGCAAATGTTTAGTCAATTATCTCAAGAATTCAATAAGACAGTCTCTGCAGAATAGTTCTACATCCCCTTTATGATTAAGAATCCAGCTTACTTGTATCAAGTGCTCCTGGTTGCAGAGTTGTAGGGTTAGCCGTTGAGAGATTTGGCCTAGGTGTTGAATTGGTTAGAGCTAGTGTTGTCAACTCTGGTTTAGCAGTGGTTGAAGACGATCCAGGTTGAGAACCACTTATTTGAGACTGTATTGAATTAATTACAGGACTCAACTTAACTGGACTGGTAGTTGATGGTTCGACAGAGTCTGTAAAATGGAATTATTGTTAAGATGTTGGAAGTATAACTAAAAACTGATTCAAGAAACATACCTTCACAGAATCCTTCGTGAAGTATAATGTCATCTATCGCAATGTTAGACAATTCAGTCGAACCTAGTCGTCCTTCAACAATGACCTAAAATATGCCATAGGTGTTTTGATTAATCTCACATGACATTCCATTCTTCAGGTCACTCGAGACTATTCTGTCCTTTTAAAAAAACATTGGAAAGGACAAAAAAAAAATTCAAACTGCTCACCTGGAATGCTGCAGTTGTTATCAAGTGAATTTGAGCAAAATGCCACATGTTTCCTTGGTCATTCTTTTTTCTCCATATTGACATTGCTTTGTCCTGAAGAAGGTACACATGAAGACCCATTGTGTCAGCAGAGCCATACATATGGTACCAGAACTGAAGACATTGTGGCCCAGAGCTGGAACATTTGGAACTTATGAGACGAGCAGTGCCTCCAAGTGTTGCTTTTTTAGCATCAATGTAAAGGTAGTGACCTCCTTTCAGTGGGGGAAGAAAAAAAAACAGGTCAAGTTAAGACCAATAGGACAGATACTGGGTAGTATAAATGAAATTAAATTGTTTGAATCACCTCCTGTTGTGTGATCTGAAGTGGGGCCACTTAGAATTTGAGCAGGCCCACTATGTCTTTCCCAGTCAAACGCATCAGTGAAGAGTTGACTCCACTGACAAAAGTCAGTGTCAAAATCACAATCAAGTTGGCATTCTAGACAAAGTTCAAACAAGAAATCAAAACCACAGGCAGTGCAATTTAATGGGAACCGAAGTGCTTGTAATGAGTCAGTAATATACCTGGCTGGACCGTCGCCGCCGTGGAGGCGCTCACCACCGGCGCCGCTGAGGTTCCTTTTGAAACTTGCAGCACAGGGGAATTAGGAGTTTTATTTGTAACATGGAGCAAAGGGGGTCCAGGGACAACTGTGGTAGGTGCCTGGTAACTTGAAGAAACGGTTGTCCTTTGATCCGTTTGAGTTGGTTGTGCAGTAACGCCACTTTGACCTGCAACAATTAAGCACTTATAAAACTGTAAATGCACAAAATGTGAATAGTTTCTCACCTGAGCATAGTCCAGAATGAAGCTTTATGTCGTCAATTGCAACATCCGACTGCTCATTCGAACCTCTGCGTCCTTCAACTATTAGCTTTAAATAAAATGTCTGTAAGTTTGAAGAATCTTAATAGCGAGCCACTTTGTGCATTACTTACCTGAAAATCTTGTGTTGTGTTAAAGCCTACTTGAGCCAAGTGCCACTGATTTCCTTGGTTGTTACTCTTCCACCAAATGGCTTTAGACTCACTGTTCTGAAGCAGGTAAACGTGAAGACCCATAGTATTTGCTGAACCATACATATGGTACCAGAACTGTAGACATTGAGGACCAGTATTTGAACATCTTGAGCTGATGAGACGAGCTGTGTCCCCAAGTGTTGCTTTTTCAGCTTCAATGTAAAGGTAGTGACCTCCTTGGGGAAGGGAGGGGGACAAAGTTATTATACTATAATTATCCTATTCTTATTTTTGTGCAAGTTTTATCATGTTTTGAGAGGTGACCTTGGGTTTTGAAAGGCACCTTTAAATTAAATGCATTATTATTATTATTAATATTAATATTATTATCATCATCATCATCAAAACAGGTGAGCTTAAATGAATTCTGTACAAGAAAATTATAAATTTCCTAACTATTACCTCCTGATGTATGATCCAGAGGGGGACCAGTCTGAGGGGTAGAAGTGGGTCCACTATGCCTCGTCCAGTCAAATACATCAGTGAGCAGTTGGCTCCATTGACAAAAGCCAATGTCAAAATCACAGTCAAGTTGGCATCCTTGAGTTTGAGAAAAAATTAAATCACTTGGGGCAGCATCAAACAAGGTAAGAGCAATCCATGAGTCAAAATAATACCTGGGGAGTGCGCTGGGGCCCGCGTCGTGGCATTGAGCGCTGGGGCCCGCGTCGTGGCATTGAGCGCTGGGGCCCGCGTCGTGGCATTGAGCGCTGGGGCCCGCGTCGTGGCATTGAGCGCTGGGGCCCGCGTCGTGGCATTGAGCGCTGGGGCCCGCGTCGTGGCATTGAGCGCTGGGGCCCGCGTCGTGGCATTGAGCGCTGGGGCCCGCGTCGTGGCATTGAGCGCTGGGGCCCGCGTCGTGGCATTGAGCGCTGGGGCCCGCGTCGTGGCATTGAGAGCTGGGGCCCGCGTCGTGGCATTGAGAGCTGGGGCCCGCGTCGTGGCATTGAGAGCTGGGGCCCGCGTCGTGGCATTGAGAGCTGGGGCCCGCGTCGTGGCATTGAGAACTGGGGCCCGCGTCGTGGCATTGAGAACTGGGGCCCTCGTCGTGGCATTGAGAACTGGGGCCCTCGTCGTGGCATTGAGAACTGGGGCCCTCGTCGTGGCATTGAGAACTGGGGCCCTCGTCGTGGCATTGAGAACTGGGGCCCTCGTCGTGGCATTGAGAACTGGGGCCCTCGTCGTGGCATTGAGAACTGGGGCTGGATGTGGTTCAGTACCTCCAATTAAACCTGCAACCAGTTAGTACTTTGATTAGGAACTGTTACACTATATTGGATACATTTTGGAACACGATTCTCACCTGAACAATGTCCAGAGTCAAGCTTTACATCATCAATTGAAACATCCGACTCTTCATTTGAGCCTTTGTGTCCTTCTATTATTACCTGAATAGAAATTCCTTTAAGTCTGAAATATCAGAAATGGCAAACTTCTGTTTACATCAACAATTACGCACCTGAAAGTCTTGTGTTGTATTGAAATCTATTTGAGCCAGGTGCCACTGATTCCCTTGGTTGTTTCTCATCCACCATATAGCATTGGTCACACCGTTCTGGAGCAGGTAAACGTGTAAGCCCATAGTGTTTGCTGAACCATATATATGGTACCAGAACTGCAGACATTGTGGGCCAGTATTTGAACATCGCGAGCTGATGAGACGAGCAGTGTCCCCCATTGTTGTTTTGTTTGCTTCAATGTATAGGTAATGACCTCCTAGAGGGTTTTGGAGACCAAACAAAGTTATAATCATGACCATTGAGCCTAAGTGAATTGAAATAAGTACAAGACGATTGTGCAGCTGAATTACTTCCTGTTGCGTAATCTGAAGGACCAGTTGTGCGACTGGGACCACTATGCCTCTTCCAGTCAAACACATCAGTGAGCAGCTGACTCCATTGACAAAAGTCAGTATCAAAATCACAGCCAAGTTGGCATCCTGAAGAGTCCAAAGTAAAGCTATTCACTAGGGGTATCGCAAATTTAACAGGTACTTGAGTACTTATGAGTCATTGCTATACCGGGGTGGATCACAAAGACTGCCGTGGATTCGCTGAGCACGGGGTGGACCACCGGAGCCACAGTGGTGGTACTGAGTATGGGTAGAATTGGTGTTCCAGTGACAACTGTCAGCACAGGAGGCTCAGGAACCACTGTAGGTGCTTGGACACTTGGCGAAACAGTTTTCCTTACATCTATTTGAGTTTTATGTGGTTCAATAACTTCACTTAGACCTGCAATAGATAAGAACTTGGTAGAAAAATTGTAAACTGTAAACTTCATATTGGAATTTTTTCTTATTCATGGTTCTTACCTGAGCAAGGTCCAGAATAGAGCTTTACTTCATCAATCGCAACATCTGACTGGTCATTGGAACCTTTGTGTCCTTCAATTATTACCTTAATGGAAAATATCTCATAAGTTGGTTCAGTTTGTCAAATATGGCCAGACACCATCGAGGATCACTCACCTGAAAATTTTGTGCCGTGTTAAAGTTGACTTGGGCCAAGCGCCATAAAATGCCTTGGTTGTTGCTTTTCCACCAAATGGCATCAGCCACATTGTTCTGAAGCAGGTAAATGTATAGGCCTACTGTATTACTGGAGCTATACATATGGTACCAGAACTGCAAACATTGAGGACCAGTATTTGAACATTCTGAGCTGATTAGGCGAGCTGTACCACCCCATGTGACACTACTGGCCTCAACATGAATGTAATCCCCTTGAAAGAGAAGGAAACAACAGTTAAAATATAATCCATCATCTTATATAAATTCTATAGTGTATTGCTACCAGAGTGGTCAACAGGACAAGCCAGTGTAGTGGTAGAACCACTGCTTCTGGTCCAGTCAAAAGCATCAGTAGTCATCTGACTCCAGGTACACAGATTGTTGTTGAAGCTACAGTCAAGACTGCACACTAAAGAATGCATTGTGTTAAAGCAATTAGGGCACTTGTGCATTTTTCTAAAAAAAAAATAACATCTAGCCATAACCACTTTTCTTTAATCACTTTAGTTTGCATTTGAACTTCTGAAAGACTAATTTACTTACTTTGCTGTGAAGATTGCACTTCTGCAATGGCCAATGGACGTATAGCTGCAGCCTGGCTGGTTTTTTCTTTAAGAAATTCTGAATTGGCACAAATTTGAATTAAGGATTCAGTTAACTTTAAACATAGATGTACAGTATACAAATGACTACACTGCCCACTAAATAAGAGCCTCACCTGAACAAGAGCCTAAACTGATGGAAATGTCATCGATGGCAATATCTGATAGAGCATCAGAGCCTCTTATGCCCTCTACTATGATCTGGGAAATGATAATTTCAATCATTAACATTTAAATAACAATGCAGTGATGGTTGATCATATTTTCATCTCACTTGAAATGGACTGAAGACCATGACATCAACACTGGCCAAACGCCATTCTGGTCCTTGGTTATTTCTTACAGACCATAGTTTTGTTGCTCTATTATTCTTAAGCAGGTAAATATTGAGAGCCATGCTTGTGGCTGAACCATGCATGTAGTACCAGAAGTTCAAGCACAGTGCACCACCAAAATGGCACACCGAGCTCATCAAGCGAGCAGAGTCTCCATGGGTAACGCCATCTCCCTCAATGTACATGTAAAATCCCTCTAGAGAAGAAAGTATTAAGTCATTTAGAAATAGAACGGAAATGTGAATATTAAAATAAAGATTACCTCCAGTGGTGTGGTCATTGTTTGGTCCAGTCAGATTTGATGAGGTGGGCCCTGAATGTCTTGTCCAATCAAAACTATCCTGAATTAGTTGCTCCCATCCACAAATATTCATGTCAAAATTGCAGTCGAGTGGACACACTAAGAGTACAAAGACAAAAATGGCATGAACCATTAAGTACATATTAGCAACAAAATACCATCAAACATATCCTTACAAGTCTGATCTGGATGGGGGGTTGTTGGAGCTCCCGTGGTTAAAGAGTCAGCTGCATTTCAAAGATGGAGGGAAATAAAAATAATTTACCATTTTTGAAAGGTTCAAGTAATTACTGACTAGCTTGCAAAAAAAAAAAAAAAAAAAAAAAACTTTTCCAATTCACTTGGCAGTGTGCATCAGATGCGCAGTTGCACGGGGTTTTCCCTTCTACATTTCAAATGTGCTTACACTGGTTAAATACTCACCACAAGCTGTACCAATCCACCAGTTGGAAAGCTCCACTCCTACAACCTGGCATGCAGCCACATATGACTTAATTGATTCACAAAGTGTGCTTCTGTCACCACTTGTGTCACAGTAGTCATATACACAGCTTGACAGGTAGATTGTTGGGTGAATGTGTTCATGGCAGGCCTGGAAAGCATCTCCCAGAACTACTGAACATTCCCTGTCAGCCTCATAATTCTCCTCACCAACACATTCTCTGGGTTTACTGGGATGGGCAATGCACCTGTGGAAAAGAGGGCTAAAAGATGTCACATTGCCTTTCAGTAAGATTTACCCAAACATGACTGTTATAAAAAATTATTTTGATTCAAGCTTCCAAATTGGCTTTCATTTCTCTAGACCAGGGGCATTCAATTACAGGCCCGGATGGCCGGTATCAAACACTTGAGTCAGTCATTGAATCACCCGTCTAGCAGCTCATCAGGCTCTACGGAAGCCTGTTAATTACCTGCTGATGGAAATCGGGTGTGTTAACAGAGTTAAATCTAAAACATGCTGGATACCATCCCTCCAGGCCAGGACTTGAATCCCCCTTGCTCTAGACCTCAAATTAAAATTGGTCTTCTATGTACTCACTTTACAAAGACAGGCTAGACTTTGATTTTGTTTTAGTTTCCTTTGGAGACATTAGCTTATTCTTTCTACTGCAGTCCTACTTTATATGAGAATAAGTAGCAGAAATCATGAAACTGACCATTAGGGATGGGTACCTTTGACATTTGAATAGATTCTGTACCAATTCCCAGTACCTTGGAATCGGTACTTAACGGTACCAATTTGATACTTTTGAGTGTATATTATTTTAATTATCTTTTATAATTAAATATATATTTTTCTCAATATATAACAATATTTGATAAATATCACAAATAACATACAACTGTTTGTATTTTAACATCGTCCTTGTAGTTTTATAAGCTGATAATTTAACTGAAGCAAACATCTTTACTGTGAACTAAATTTACTGTGTATCTTCATTCCGTTTGCAGTCTTTTCATTTGATTTTTCCTACTGGGAAGTTAGAATTTCGGAGGAGAAAGCAAGTGCACCATTAGCCGATAACGGTGGCAATGGAAGCTAACATATCAAGCTAACGTTATCTTTAACAGTTTATTTAACTACCAGAGCAGATTAAAACGATGATGCCTCACACTTGGATCATTGTCACTGGTTTCATCTTCACCCAATCACCCGTCGCATTTAGTAAAGTGAAGCCAAACTTTAGAGCGCGTTCATTTTCTTCTAGTCGGAAATTCGGAGTTCCGAGGAGAAAGCGAACGCACCATTAGCAAAACGAAAGCTAACATATCAAGGTAACGTTATTTTGAACATTTTATTTACCTACGGGCGCAGATTAAGATGAGGATGTCTCACTTAGATCATTGTCGCTGGTTTCATCACCCAGTTACCCATCACATTAGTGAAGTGGACCCAATCTTGAGCGTGTGTTCTTTCTACCATGCTGCCCTGTTTACAACTCGCAGCGAACGACTGCATAACGCTCTTGCGCATGCGCAACCGTCTTGGCAAGTTTTCGTTATGAAGGACGAGTACTGAAACGAGGCACCGTTTCAAATGACGTGAATCGGTGCTCGGTCGGTACTATGGAACTCTGTCGGTACCTTAAAAAGTACCGAATTCGGTACCCATCCCTACGGACCATTCTCATGTCAATAGTAACATTCTGACTGAACTGGTGCAACTGAATGTATAACATGCTTTTTAGCTTTTCCAACTAATATTCAAATTCTAAAAACTTTAACAGCTTTGATAACATTGTACCAAAATCTGCACAGAATTGGAATTAAGAGTAAAACAAGTAACTCACACATAATTGTTGTTCACTCTCCAGCTGTCAGCAAACTCAAATGCCTCAGCAGCAATTAGACCATTTGGCATTAAAAAGTCATCTCCCTGATATTCAGAGTAGGTGCCGCACAGTCCACAGAGCTCATATTTATAGCTCTCATCTACCTGCAGGAACAATCTGTTGTGTCCATCTATTTCCATTTTCAATCCAAAAGTAGTCTTCAAAACAACAGAATTTCTTCTCTTGTAGATCCACATTGTGCCAAATGTACCATTTGTTGAATAAGGGAGTCTGACCAGGCCATCTTCTACCTAAAAAAAAAAATTCAAACATTTCAGATTTTCATGGTAAGCCAGATGGCCTTTGACAACTAAAAAAGTGTAAGGTCAGAATTTGTTGCAAGTTTCAAAATAACTGCAATCAACTTAAGTCTGATTTATACCATCAGCTCAGGTTCTATGTCGCGTACACGCACTGATGAAGACGTTGTCCCTCCAGACATATTCGTTAGCTTGGCAGTGTTGCAAAGTGACTCCGCCAGGACAACAGAGGGCATAGCGCTTTTCCGGGGTGTCCTGCCACCATTAAAGTCACGTATCCAGTCCAAGATAGTGTATTTACCATTACGTTTATGCATTTGAGAGCATTTAATGCAGACAAATTTGTTCCCAATCCACCTCCACCTCGTCATACAATCGCCACCTCTACCCACGTGCTTGTTGTGTGTCTTATATTTCTTTCTGTCACAGGTAAATGAACGTTAATACTTTTGGACCTTTTCTACAAGACAATGTTCCATGTCTGCTGCTAAATAGCTTTATGTTTTGAGGGGGCAATGGTGATGCTGGTGACAAATTTAAAGAAAGCCGCATTCCGACTAATCACAAGCTTGCAGTCCATCACTTTCCACAGTTAAAAAGTTGGGCATGTCTCAGTCACCCTCTGCGAGCCTGTCAGAGCCCTTGTGCCGATGCACAATGGCATTGAGTGTCTCCATACCGATGCAGACAGAAGTATAAATCAGGCTTCATAATATTTTAGTCATAACCAATAATGGATTGCCAATTCATGAAATCTCTAACTATTATTGACATGAGAAAATACACTTTCAAGTACCTTGTGTATAACTTACATAGACATCCCTGGTCTGATTCAGAGTGAGGTGCAGGTCAGCCACCTGTAGAGAGACAGCCTGAAGCTTGGACCTGGTGAAAGATCGAGTGGTAGGATGCATGTTGAATCCAGTTACAGTGAACTGGATAGAGCTCTGTTCACCACAGGTAGTGGTTAGTGTGTAACTGCAACCTCCTTGAAAGTCATAGACAGAGTTGTCAAAGGTGATATAATGGGGATCTCCATAAACACTGCAGGTGGCAGGTTTTAAAGGGAAACAGCCTTTGACACCATCCTTATCTTTACAAATTTCATCATCTCCACACTGCATTGCAGTGCACTGCACAGCATTACCCATGCAGTGGCACTGCTGCACACAGTTTCCCTCCACAAATGTTTCATCGTGCTGCAGAGAAAGAAAGAAGTTTGATGTTGGCATTCAGAAATATGTTTTCCTCCATCCTGCATTGTATTCACTTACCGCATAGTGCTTTTCTTTATGCCAGCATCCGCAGTGTTCTTTTGAGACACAGTTGTCCCCACTGAGCTTAAAGCCAGAATCACACTCGCATCTTTCTTCACAGCTTCCACAGGGACTGGGTAGGTCTAGAATGGAGCACACTTCAGGACAGCCTTCAGCACATGATTTATAGTGGCTGTTCTCGTTGCACTGAAGGGCTAGAGTGCAAAACAAAGTGTTACACACAAAGATGGTCACAACTTCCAATAGTTCAAACAACATAGTGACTTACGACAGACTGTCGAGTTCCTCCACATGTCTACAACAACTCCTGCCCGTCTGCAGACATCTTCATAAGCTTTAAAGGTCTCACAAAGAACTGCTTGATCACCAGAACACATTCCTGAGACACAAGCTCTAAAGTAGCTCTCTGCCTCAATAACTGATAGACAACTAGGAAAGGGCCCAGAACCAGAATGTAAGCGTCCACAATACAGCTCACTGCCATAGTTAGCCTCCAGCAATGGGTCACACAGCTGAGGCACCAGAAGGATTTCACAGGAAGCAGTATCCACAGTCTTCCAACTTTCAGCAAAAGCTGAAGTATCTTCAGCAGTTGTACCATCGGACTTTGTGAACTCATCTCCTCTCAGGAAGTTAAAGTTTCCACACAATCCACAGACTCTGTCGGAATACTGACGTGGCACAGTGACATGAACATTTCCGGCATGGTTGTATGAAACAGACAGACCAAAGCTAGTTTCCAGTACTACAGCTTCAGTGTTGCTTCGAACGTTGATAGTGCCATGGTCAAGGTTAAGTGGAAGCTTCCTCGAGACACCATTAACCTGAAATGTAAGAAAAATAGATACTTGTGATTCTTATTCAAGTCAGAATCTAACTGTTTCAGGAGACACCCTTTAGAGAACCAGTAAGCATCAATCTTTGGAATAAAATAACATTTAGAAAATTGTTTATTCAAGAACCCAAATCTGACTTTACAGGCTCAGAGATATTAAAGTTAGGGATCTCTATTATCTGATAACCACACACACACCCACACAACCTCAACTCACCACAATAAAGTCTGACTGGCTTTTAAGAATGGACAGTCTCACATTCCCCAGCTCCACAACCACTTGTTGAATAGTTGGTAGATCTGCATTTTCTTTCTGCTTGTTGATCACCTCTACAGTAAACCTGGGCAGGACTTCAGTGGGTGAGCAAGTCTTGGCCAACACGTAAGAGCAGGGCGACATGAAGCCAAACATTACTCCATCAAAGGTGGTGTAGTGAATGTGATTGTGTACAGTGCAAACCCCAGAGGTTGCAACTCCATTCGAGTCTCCCCTTTGAGGACCACATGTTTGCTTTGTAGGGCACGGAGAAGGAAAGCAAGAGAGCTGGCCAGCAGAACAGAGGCAGCGTGTGGAGGAGTCTGTCCACAAGTCAGTGGCAGAGTCACACGGGTTTCCTGAGAGAGAGAAACAAGTTTCACTTCATATGCATGAGTGAATTTATTACATTTTACTGGATCACAGACAAATTAAACATTCATGTATTTATCAAAAATCCCTGGGTAGCGTGACAAGACAAACTCACCACATGGGCCTCCTTTTACACCAACCCATCTCAGTGTAGTCCAGTCTAGGGACACTGTTTGGACAGCTTCAAAAACAATCTGGCAATAAAAGTTAAACATTTTTATACATCAAGTGCATTCAATATTTTTATACTATGCTTGTTTTACCTGTGAGCCTGGGTCAGAGATAGTCAAGGATATAAATGATTGTTTCCATGAATTTCGGGGGAGTGCAGGGGATGTCCAGATTTCCACAAGACCAGTGCTGCTTTTGAGTAGAGCACGAAGCTCAGAGCCACGCGATGCAACCGGGGCCAGATACCAGAACTCCAAACAGGCCTCACCCACAAATTCCAATGGATGGCTCTCCAGAGTGTCAAGTTTTACATCCCCTAGAGCTGAGAAGAGGAAGGAAAAACACAATTGCATGCTCAAACATAATTACCCACTCCTAGAAAGTCTGATCTCATCCTTAAGGTGGATGTAAATGATGTCAAATATTGTTTTGCACCACCTAAAATTAACAAAAGCCGTTCACAATCAGGGTACTCCTGACAGAATCACAGCCCAATGAGACATTTCAATGATTTAGAGCTTAACAGAAATTCATTAAAACATGTTTAATACCTGTTCTTTGGCTGCTTGTCCAGTCACAAGTCTCATGTTTGTTAGAGAAACACTGCACAACATGGGCTAGAGGAGGAAAGGGATTAATCAAATGTTGTCTCGTGTGTCATTTTCACTCAGTTTTGTTTAGTAACTGAATACTCTACCTGATGTGCCACTCCATGCTGGTAAAGTAATTGATAGTAAGTCACCTTCAGCTCTGAAATGAAACAATACCAGTGAATTTAAAGAGCCACATAATTATAAATAAACCATATAAACATTTTTTTGATCAAAATTAACTGTGACATGAAAATCAGCTTAATTAAAATTTACCTGCATTTAATTCCAGTGTGGGCCAGAATGACCAGAGCCAAAGTCACCAACAACTCTGCCTGGATGCACCCAAGCATGGCTGATCCTTCAATGGCAGCTTTTCAGCTGCTCCTACACTCGTTAAAGTGCACGATGAGGAGAAGCATCAGTCACAAAACCACACTGCAGAAGAAAATTATTGCAACATTTCAGCCAAGCAACCCTGTCCTGTGAACATGAGCTTTAGCACATATATGTCCACACAAGCAGGTAAACACCTCAGGAGCTGGAGAAAAGACAGTGACTAACAAACGCAAAGGGCTGGACCCGGCATGACAAAGCTCTTAGAGTCCAAACGCACAGCCAACTGTTTCAGAGAACGGTGACGGATGAGGTCAGAGTTAAGGATTGCTGGGTCATAAAGCATTGAACCGAAGTAAACTCATAAAACCTAAACAAAAAAAGGCTTCGAAACTACCTCTTTTCTTAAACAGAATACAATTTAATTAGCATCTAAACAAGAACCGATTTAACATTGTTAATAAATTTAGTCTGAAAAGAGGTAGCTGTCAAAAGTCTGATAGGACATTTTTTTGTCTCCAACAAGCAGCTTCATGTAAATTTGGTACAGGTCAAACATGAGCATAATCTCTGGGGTCATAGTGACTTTTTGGTGGGAGAAGTACTTACCCCTACTGAGACAGATGGCTGCTCTGTAGGATTTTGATTTCACACCTGCAGCTCACCTGATATATATAAGCTTCTTGTCATCAGGCTTCTGCTGAGCATTCATTCAAATCAGCTGTTTTAAATCAGGGAAGCAGCAAAAATATTCAGGGTGCTCAATCTCCACAACTAAAATTAAAACGATATATAGAATAGAATAAAATAAAAAAAAAGCTTAAAATACAGTAGGCTTTATTTCTGTAAGCTGACAAGTTTTAAAAATAAAGTTTGCATGATGGAAAACAAGAAAAAAAGCTTCTCTTTTTCCTTCAGAAAACAAACAAATAAATCAGAGTTTTATTGTATGACCTGTCAAAGCTAAAACTACTGCATGATTTACGTCATGTTTTCCTTTCCAGTAAGCACTAAGTGCACCATTGCTTTTAAGATAAGCATAAACGTAAGTCTAGGTGTAACATGTGCGCTCCTTATTTGTAAGTAGGTACGCGAAAGCACGTGTACATTGTGATTGGACAATGTTTGTAAGAAAAGGAGCAGCTTAGATAGATTTGCACGAGGATATTTGGTATATGCCTATCGGATAGCCTCTAGCACTTTGAGAACAAGGGTTGAAACAATGATAAGAAAAGATCGTTGTCAGGAATCACCATTTATTGTGACATTTCTGAAGCTTTGATCGCATGCGCCAATAAAAAGGGTGACCCACAACAAGTATGAATACCTTTAAACCAAGACACAGGTCTTTATTAGAAAGCTCAAATGCGGGCTTCACTAGATTCAAAACCTGAAACATCTAAAAATCTGAAGCATTGTGAGACTTTCAGTGCAAAAGCAAGGATTATGATCTTAACAACAGAGATAATATAAGGTTATCTAAAAGATACCAGATTTTCAAAGATATGGGAAGAGCACACGTTTGATCAGATCTCAACTTTACAACTGAAATGATGTTTTCTAAAGCTGCTGCAGAAGTAAATGGTCTCAAGTTAGAATAATGTCCATAGTTTCGACTAGTGCAATGTTTGTTTAGTTTAAAAACTACAAAGCATGTAAAATCTTAAAGAATCTCAGGTGTTTATGATGGTTCATTTAGCAGGAAAGCGTGTCCTCGAAAATCTGAATTTAATGGTTTTTTTTTTTGAGACTTCAATCATTTTTTTAAATCCTGTCCTCACTTAATTGGCAATTATTTTAAAAAAGGCAATAAAAACTGGCTTTTATATTTGACGGCAAATGAAAGAGAGCTGTTAGTCTGTGTCTGTCTGTCTGATGAGGCTTATCTTGCAGTCTAACGCTTTGGGGTCATTTATTTGGAGGCTTATTTAAACTTCTGATCAGAGCACCGTGTTTGATCTGATCATTAAGCAAGACAGCTGTCAACGTGGAAACCTTGCTGATCCTCGCAGCGGAACAAAATACAATTCACCACATAGTAACCATATCAGTTTATCTTGTAATCACGCCGAGTTTTGAATTATGACACTAGAGAATTCCAGCCAGCCGTATAAATCCATAAAGCTGCACCTGTCCTCTTCACCTCTGCTAGGCTTCATTAATTATAAACCTTACCAACGGAAAGCAGGAGACAGAGCAACAAGGGTCTGCAAGCATGTAAAAAAGAATTATTTTCTAAGGGTTACTAGAGGGACATGCCCTGATCTGAGACAGTTAATTAACCCATGCTTTCTATTTTTTCCCCTTATTTGCATGGTGTGTAAAGATAGCGGGCTGTGTTAGGCTGAAGCAAAACAGGGCAATATATATATATTTATATATTACAAAATCTCAGTATTCTCTTTAAGGCAGTGAGTGTTTCATTAAGGCCCTGTCCACACGTAGCCGGGGATCTGCCAAAACGTAGATATTTTTCTACGTTTTGGCCTGTCATCCACACGAAAACGGAGTTTGTTCACACGAAAACGGATCTTTTTAAAAACTCAGGCCAAAGTGAAGATCTGTGTTTTCTCCGTTTTGGGTGTCTGCGTGTGGACAGACAAAACCGGAGTTTTAAGGTCCACAACGTCAATTTCTGCTACAAGAAAATGCTGACATCACGTGTGCGACCTGTGTTTACACTAGCCGGCATCATGGATGCCCTCAGAGCTGCGCTCGCTTTATCAATTGTCCAAGCGCTTTTTGCTTGTTTGTTTTTCAAGCAGAATTACTGCTCCTTGCGGAAGACCACAGACGAAGGACGAGGTTAAGAACGGGGGAAGTACTGCCGCCTACAGGTCTGGCATGTCCTTAACAACTTATTTATCCGGGTACGTGTGGACAGAGTTTTTTTTAAAACAAGGTGGTGTGGATGCATGTTTTTGGAGGGGCGGATATTCGTTAAAAAAAAACCCGGCTACTTGTGGAATAGGCCTAAATGTTGCATGTGTTGAGTAAGAAAGTCTCAGAAGACTGACTTCAGTCAGTAAACGCATCAGCCGGCTCTAATATCTCAGATCAAATACGTTTGTGCTGATAGTTTCAGAGAGAAAGTTGGAGCCTGCGGTCGAGAGGTCAGCGTGCTTCCTTTCCAGCTATAAATAACAATCCATCAACAGTTAGGGTTAGTTATGTGCTTTCTTTTCCTCTGTGAGGTTTTAATAACACTGTCAATCTTTATTATTATTCTTCAAACAACTTTTACAGCATTTTGCGTAGACTGAGAGCTTCTCCAGCTAATGAAGTTTTGGAGTTTTTGATTGTGATGTCCTCAAGTTTTCTGAAAATCTTCAAACAAGTAGAGCTGATGATGAAGTTAGTGATTTTGGGGTTTATTAGAGACACTAATGAGAATAAGGAACTCAGACTGTTTCCTTTCACATTGTAAAAACATAAATTTTAATTTAATAATTACAATTTATCACACCTAGTCAGATTTTATGAACGTGTCCGCATGACTTCCTAAGACTTCATCACGTTTATCCTTCCTGGATTCTGAAAGCTTCTTCTCTCATTTGTTCTACCCTGTTTTCAGAGGACATGCATTTATTTTTCAAGCCATTGGTCTATAAATCATCCAGGTATAATAAAGGCTCCAAACCTCAAGAGACAAACCAGCAAAACAATTGTACCTGCTGGCAGTCGGTAAACTTTTTTCTCCTCTCTCTTTTGTTGAATCTACTAAAAATACCAAACAAGACACAATTTAAACAACATAAACGTCAGCAACAACAACAGGAGAGAGCTGGGATGTTGACATGATTAGCTGAAGGCTGACGCACATCTTGCTTGATATTCTTCGCTGTTCCTTAATGATTAGACTTTTAGACTTTTTCATCTGCTAGTCTGTCTTTTTAGATCTGGCTCTTCTTTTGCCCTCCACTTCTATTACATTTTAAAGGTGTTGAACACTTGTTTAATGACATACATTTCCAGTGATCTCTAGCAGGAATGAAAGCCTTTTAAGTTGCACTCTGGGGAAGAAAAACACGGGTGCACCATTTTCCAGAACTAGAAGGCCCAATCCCAATACTCGCACTTCCACACTTGCACCCCTCAATCGTGCGATCCCTACCGAATGGGTGCGAGTGCATAGGGTGTCCCGATTCTCAAGTGCGGAAGTTGATAACGCCTCTTTTGCACCCTTCATCCGCACTTCACTCAAGTCTGCATCGATGCATTGCCATTGTTCTGCCTTCTTCTCAAAATTTCCAATGCATTTTGGGTAATATCCTTTAAGTAAGTAAGTCAATTTTATTTATATTGCACTCAGTACAGACAGAAAATCGCAAAGTGCTTCACATATAGCAAAATAAAACCATGAAGTCATAAAGTCATAATAATCATAAAACTGAAATAAATTAAAATCAGAAAACAAAGTCATAAAATGATAAAATACCACAAAACAAATGAACGATGATTACAAATTTGAGTTAAAATCAAGAAAATTAAAGATTTAGGTAAAAGCAGCTTCAAATAAAAAGGTCTTCAGCTGTTTTTTAAAAGTGTCCAGACTGTCAGTGCTGCGTAAAGCTGGGCGTACACTGTGCGACTTTTTCACTCGCAGCGTTCAGCTTCAGCTCAAACTGTACGACTTCCTCGCAGGGCAGATCTCACGAGTCGTGTGCTCACACTGCACGACCCAGTTCTCGGATGCGACCTGACTGCTCACACTGTACGTCTGGTAGCAACACGTCGGCCCTAAAAATGTGCTAAAAATAGCAGTTTTTACTCAACACGTCAGACTTTTTTGTCTTGCCTGTTGTCCTTCGGGAGTGCTGCAGGAGGACACACAGGGATTTATGGGGGTTGGATGAGGAAAACGAAATAAAGAAAGTGAATCTGTGTTTTGTGATCAGTTTAATTTGACATGAACACGACAAACACGCTTTCTTGACAATCTTTGTGAGTAAAAAAAACGTGTAGAAACAAAAACGAACAGCGTGTGTTATTAGGGAAATAGCGAGCGACCGGCCGGCGTTGATGCAGGATTGCGCGCGCATGCGCCGTGAGCGGTTCTGATACTTTTTGGATCGTAGCTGCTCGCAGCTGCTCGCAGCGCCGCTTCAACAGTGCGATACCCTCACGAGGGACGAGCGAAATATTAAACACACCAGAAGTCCCTGCGACCTCACGACTGCTGATCGGCAGCTGGTCACGTGGTGTTAATCGCCTCTCGTAACCCCCTGTACACTACACGACCGCTCGGCGCAAAACTCGCCCCGGTGTCGTGGCTTCTCGCACGACTGGAAAATCGGCTCAAAAAAGTGAAAAAGTCGCACAGTGTACACCCGGCTTAAGGATATAGGAAGATTCCAAAGCTGGGGTGCAACAGTCTGGAAGGAGCGATGGCCTCAACTTTTATATCTGGTCTTTGGAATTTCTAGAAGGTTCTGGCGTGTGGACCTGAGGGCTCGGGTTGGAGCATAAGGCTTTAACGGTTCAGTAATATAGGGAGGTGCCTGACCATGTAGAGCCCTGAAAGTTATAGTCACGATTCTAAAATGAACTCTAAATTTAACGGGTAACCAGTGCAGAGACATTAGAGTAGGAGTGATGTGTGCCCAATTTCACATCCATGAGGACTTGGGCAAAGTGTGCCCAAGGGTGCAAAAGGGGTGTTGTCAACTTCTGCACCTAAGGAGTTCACACACTCGCCCCCCTGGACTGGAATGTGCAATTGAAGGGTGCAAGGGTGGAAGTATTGGGATTGGGCAGAAGTAAGCCACATCAATGCTGAGCTTCAGATGACAGGATTTGGGGTCTTATTTCCTGATATGTGGACATCTTGCCTCGGATTGGGTAACAGCAATGCAACTCTACCACTGACTTACAACGTTGATGTTTTATCTCCACAAATAACACAAACCTGGAGGAGTTCTGCTGTGTGGTAGAGTCGCTAATGCTAACAGTTAGCTTCTATTAGCCGAGACATTCTCTGCTGTGTACTGGATGATACACCAACATCAGCCCTCCTTATCGTGAGTCAAGATAGGTGAGTCCATGACAGACAGCAGGCTTTTCTAATCCTACACAAAAAACTCACAGTAACAGATTATAAGCAGAAATAAGATTTAAAAATTGTTTTTTCAGTGATCCACACCTTTAAGTAGCATGCTGTCGTGGCCAAACTCAAACTGGAAACAAAACGATCAGAAACTGGAGGTGGTTTAAAACTTTTGCACAATATTTTATGTTCACAGATTTTTTGATCCTTGGGAAACCGTTTGTCCTTCAGTTTCAGAAACTATAAATTCAAGCACTTCCTTGATCCTTTTGCCAGAGTTCAAATTTATCCAACATGTTCCAAAGGTCACCTCTACCAGAAAAAGAAATCAATCCACGAGGCAGCATTTCCTCTACAAACAGGCCACTGTCATTTACAAATGTTCCTCAGATGACTTTTGAGTCTTTGGTGGTGTCCTCAGTTGTAGCACCAAGGTTAGCAAGAGACGAGTCTGTGCTGATCACTCGTTCCTCACGTCAGTTTTAGTTTTAATACCTTTTGTCCGTCCTCTTTTAAGTTCTCACTCCACAGTTTGAGTATAATTTTTGTAAATAAATCTGCATCCCAGGAAACATCTTGCTTTGTGATGGGCTGCCCAGCATTCCTAAGTGTTGGAAATCAAAGTTAGCTGCAAAAAAACTGACTGAAATGATCAATTTTTGCAGTGAAATGTTTAATTTAGCCTCCAAAGATAGAAATAAAAGGTAGCATATACAGTACTTAGAGTTTGCATTGATTCAGTCTCTTAATTTACTATTTTCTTGTTAAACTATTATTCTTAAAAAGATAGGTAAATCATAACCCATTTGATAAATACTGTAATGTACTTTTTATCCAGCAGGTGGCAGTATTACAACATTACCAACCATGTAGCACCAAAAAGTGGAGGAAAAAAGTATCCTCTGCTGTATCTACCATTGATTTTTATTTTGTTTTGTTTTGGTGGAGCAGTTACAATCTGCTTGTCACACTCTTGAGTCACAGGAGGTAAAATAACTTTTCTTTTTCTTACCCCCAGTAACTTTTTTTTTGAGACATGATCTTAGAACAAAAAGGTCTCAGGTTCAACTCCCAGCTGGGTGTCCCCTCTTGAGTGAACCCAATCCCTCACTTACTCCACATGACCTTGAACAAGAACAAGCAGGTGAAGTAAACGGGTGGATGTGTGATCATGTGTTGCAGGGATACACTTTTGTTATGTTCACAAAATAAAAGCAACTATATAGGCTGTAAATATAAAAGATCAAGTAACATTGTCAGATAGAGTTAATTACATATGTTTCAACCTGACCTCATTACAGTTTTAATCAATACATTTGCAGTTGTCTCTGGTAGGAATGAATGCCTTTCCAGCTGTTCTCTAGGCAAAAAGCCCAGAAATGCCTGCACAAGCAGGGACATGTCTGCAAAATCGGAACGAGTAACACCTAAATTAACTTTTTTTTTGCTGATAACCTGTTGAGTGTCTGACAGTGCTGTACACATGTGTAATCATTATTTTGGCAGTTAAGTGCAATTTACTTTAAATTTCATATTTCAGCCCTAAACAGCAATGGATGCACTGCATTGGACTCCTGCTGAGTCTCGCTGCACTTCCACCTGGCTCAACCACTCACCTGCTGTTATGACAGGTTGGCGCTCGGAGCCGCTCACCTCCTTAAGAAAAACATCCTCCTCCCATTTGAACAGGAAATCCTCCTTCCTGCAGTCAGTTTCTGTGTCTGTTCTTCTCCTGAGCAGCGAATCGGCTGTTTGTGTGTTCTCGTGTGCATGTGCGAGTGCGTTCATTGATAGGCACACTGCCGATCATTGCCTCAGGACCTCCCTGAGGTCCAGTGATCAAAGCCTACTGGTTGTGCAGCACCAGGCTAAAGACCAAAGGTGACAGATCATTTGCTGCTGTGGCCCCCAGACTCTGGAACTCTCTCTCCCTGAGCCTGAGATCAGTGGACTCAGTGGTCTCCTTTAAAAAGCAGCTGAAGACTCACTTGTTCAAGCCGGCTTTTGTATGACCTTCTTCACCACTCTCTCTTTATTCTGCTCTCCCCACCTATTCCACCTTCCTCAGGATCCACTGATTTCCCTCTTTCCTATTCACTCTCTCTCTTTCTTAACATCTTTTTATCACAATTGCCTATTTTTGCTCATTTAAAACATATTTTTAAACATTTTCTAAATTATTTTTTATATTTTTACATTTTTTGTTTTTGTGAAGCGCCTCGTGATTTTTATCTTGAGAGGCGCTACAGAAATGACTTCTTCTTCTTCTTCTTCTTCTTCTTCTTCTTCTTCTTCTTCTTCTTCTTCTTCTTCTTCTTCTTCTTCTTCTTCTTCTTCTTCTTCTTCTTCTGTGGCACTCTCTCAGTCCTCCAGGCAACACCTT